>NC_052473.1:13667676-13750890 GCF_009730915.1 Dioscorea cayenensis subsp. rotundata
TTGTTTAGCATTCGAATATTGAGAGAAGAAGAAACTCCGTGGTTCGTTGATTTTTGCAAACTATCTTCTGTCCGAGGGACACGTCCTGATGGCTAATTTATCAACAAAGGAAGAAGTTCTACTCTGATCTGAAATAATATTCTGAGAGGATCCCTATTTGTTTAGAACTTGCGCTGATCAGGTGGTGAGGAGATATGTATCTCATTCGGAAGGGTATTCTATCTTGGAGAACTGTCATGCCGGTCCTACTGGGGGCATTACGATGCCAACCCGGACTAACCAGGGAAAAATTCTATATGCAGGTTTCTATTGGCCTTCCATTTTTTAGGAGGCACAGAAGTTTGTTCAATGTTGCGATAGGTGCCAACAGACTGGAAACATTTCAAGAAGAAATAAGATGCCACAAACTTGGACCCAAGCTTGTGAGGTGTTCGATATGTGGGGGATTGATTTCATGGGCCCTTTCCCTAGTTCCCGTGGTAATCAGTTCACTTTAGTAGCTGTGGATTACGTTTCTAAATGGGTGGAAGCACATGCATCCCCCACGAGTGATGCACGAGTGGTAGTAAAATTTTTAAATAAGCTATTCTTCAGGTTTGGTACACCAAGGACAATCATCAATGATAGAGGGACTCACTTTCTGTAACTCTCGGTTTGCAAAAGCACCTGAGCGATATGGAGTATCCCACAGGGTTGGAACTCTGTATCATCCTAAAACTAGTGGGCAAGTTGAAGTCTTTAATCGTGAATTGAAACAAATTTTGGAGAAATCCGTGAGTCAACAAAGGAAAGATTGGGCAGATCATCTAGATGATGCCCTTTGGGCATATCGGACAGCGTATAAGACACCTCTTGGAGCAACCCCTTATAGGCTGGTCTACGGGAAAGCTTGCCATTTACCCGTTGAATTAGAACATAAAGCATAGTGGGCTATCAAGAAATTGAATTTTGATCCTCATCTAATCGGCCATAAGAGGAAGTTCCAACTAAGTGAGTTGGATGAATGGTGCACTTTGGCATATGAAAAATTCCACGCTTTTACAAGAAAAAGGATTAAGGAGTATCATGACCGATAAATTAAACAATGTACGCACTTCAAGAAAGGGGACCAGGTTCTCCTCTTTAATTCAAGGTTATGAATCTTCCCAGGGAAGTTAAAATCAAGGTGGCATGGACCCTTCAAAGTTTCATAAGTTTTTCCCCATGGCGCCATCGAGATAACTCATCCGGAGAAAGGTACATTTAAGGTTAATGGCAACCGATTGAAGCCATACCTATCTTGGAGCACTTCTCTTGGACTTGGAGGTAAGTCCCCACCATTTGATCCACCATGAGGTAAGAATGAAGGAATGTCGAGCTAATGACGTTAAACAAGCGCTTCTTGGGAGGTAACCCAAGTTTTTAAATTCGTCGTCTTTAAATTTTCATATTTCTTTTAGTTGCTTAATTTCTTTGTTGTGGTTGAATGCTTATGTTTGTGAGTTTCTCATATTTTTGTTTTGTACTCAACTCATGCTTAGGCTTGCTCGCTTATCTTTGGCCTTGAATTAGTATTGTTTAGTTGAGTTTCATTGTTATTTCAGCATTTAAGAGGTTGTAATTCATATTTTATTGAGTTTGCAAGAGGAACCATGCCAATTTTTGGATTTTCCATGTCCATACGGGCTGTATACGGCCCATATGGACACTTGTGGCATGTTCCAGAGCCTTGCGGGTGTCACTGCGGCCACAAGAGACCCCTCACGAGGACCATAGTGTAGTGGGTTGAGGGTCTCACGGGCGCCATGCGCCCGTGAGACCACCCGTGAGCCTCCCGGCCTCGCACGCCCAGAAACCCTCACGGGCGCCATGCGCCCGCATGGAGCCCGTGAGGCTTTCAGGCTGGACTTTCCAGCGCATGCGGGCACCATGCGTCCGCATGGCACCCGCATGGGCTGGGCTGCCCATTAAAGGGGCGTTCTCCCCCTTTCTCTCTCTACTCCAACCTGCATCTTCTCCTCTTTGTTTTCCCTCATTTCTCTTTCACTCTACCTCATTTCTTCACCATTTTTCTTGGTTTTTTCTTCTCTAATTTTCTCTCCTCCATCTTGCAAACTCAATCTTGGGATTTAATTGAAGTTTTACCATCTTTTTCGCCGGATCTCTCCACTCTAAGCTTTCAAGCCCTAATTCAAGGCTTTGCTACAAAGCTTGGGTTTTGTTGTGTTTTTATTTTATCCTTGAATGACATGATTGATTGTTGTGATGTGGTGTGTGCTTAATTCCTTGAGTTTTTCCTTCATTTGTAAATTTTGGGAAGCTCCATGCCTAGGAGAAACTCTTGCAAAAAGTTTTCGCTAGTACTGTAGCAAATGCTGAATTTTTCATTCTTCACATTGAAAATGTTGTGCATTCAATTTTTTTCTTAATTCTATGATGATATGGATATCTCCTATGATTGTACTCATGAAAATCTTGGTTTGATCTTTTGTTTTTGTGGTATAGGAATGTCGGTCAAGCAAGTTTTATCAAAGAGGCACGTGACATTACTGTATAGGAATACCCGTAGAAGTACTGTAGCAAAATTACTGTTCACGCGCCCGCGTGGAAATTCCTGCAGCCCACACGGCCGCGTGGAAAATCCACACGGGCGCGTGTGGGCACCTGACAGGCGCGGTTTTTGGGCTTTAAATAGGCAGTTTGCCCTATTTTTGGGAGACTTTTGGCGAGGGTTTTCGCGAGCACTTGGAAGGCAAGGCGCCTAGGGTTTTGGAAGAGGTCTTTGGCGATCTTGGGGGGCATCCATCATGAACTTTGATGGATCTTCTCTTCGGAGAAGGATTCTTCAAGACGTTGGGCGACCCATCAAGGCCATCATCACGAATTTAAGGGGATTTTACTTCATGGTTTTCATTGCTTTTCATTGTAATAATCATTGTTTTGTAGTTTGCTCCATGGAGGGCTAAACCTTACTAGGTATTTGGGCATGTGAACCCTAGGATTAATGTTTTTGTAATGATTTGCTTTATGTTTCTATTAATTCGAGTTGATTTGAGTTTTAACCTTGTATTCCCATTGCTTGCTTGTTTAATTTATCCTTGTGGTTGAATGGATTTGCATGATTTGTTACTTTGATGTGAGAGAGGCCTCCATTAGAGTTAGAATGTCAAGGTTAAAGAGAGTTGAGAGGGTGAGTCATGAGATAGTGGTGTGTCTTCTCTCCCTTCCGATTGAGTGTTTCCTATCTCCGTATTCCCTAAACTCTATGCAACCATATTTGGTGTGAGGCATGAGATTGAGAGATTTCTCCGCCAGGACCTTGTAGGGGGTTAGAGATCCTTCGCCGGGAATTAGTGTTGGATCTATCCTTAGGAATCGGTTTCACTCTTAGGTGTCCCTAGAGCGTATTACGGTCATATGGGGTGTGAGGTGTTGAGATTAAGCGATTTCTCCGCCGGGACCTTGTAGGGGACTAGTACCAGTGGCTTGGAAGCAAGGGCCAGTTGTTCTTGGATTACCTCGACTCGTTAGACTCGGTTTAGAAGCATTTAGTGAATCATGAGCTTCACATTAGATCCTAGGGGGAGCATTGCCCGGGTACCTCATCTTTATTGATTGAGATCTCCTTTACTTGTTTTCTTGCCCTTTGCTTGCTTATTAATTCTCTTGCAATTGGTTCATTTCATCACATCCATTGATTTCGGCTAGATAACTAAGAATTGGTTAATACTAATACTTCTGTTCCCTGTGGATTCGACTACCCACTCACCAGGGTAATTATTACTTTGACACCCGTGTACTTGCGGTATACACACGCATATTCGGACGCGTGTCGCTCCCACCATTAGTGACACACAATTAGGTTGTTTCTTGGGCTTGCATGATGAGGGATTCATGAACACACCCACATTTCATCATCTTCCTACAGATTTTCCGGCCACCATGACACACACACGGTTTTGGAATATAATCTCTGGCCGGCGCACAAATGAGTCAAGGAAAGCATTTCGTCTTCACAATCCCGCACATCAATATGTTCATGCACTCTTAAGTAGAAGTATTGGCGGCCGGGGTGATAGCATTGGGGTAATCACACGCTCCGACTTACTCATGCTATAAAGTATCATTGAGCTTTACCCGATCCACCTTGGTCACCTCTTTGCCGAGTTGTTTGTTCATCAGGTACTTACACATGCCTTGGATCTATTTTTCGCTAGACTGATATTACATGTATGATTCGAGGTATAGGTTTGATCGAGCATACCCGGGACATGCATATTGTTGGTGGATTTTCACCCTTGGGGATGGCTACTATGTTTTCCATGGGGATGGTGGAGAAACATGGTGACACATATGCCGTTATCCGGTACTCGATCCACGGTGAGCGTATCACCCGATTCTCCACCACAGTCCGATTCTAAGCCAGACAACGCACCACCTCATGTTGGGCTTCGCCTTCAGGAGATTCAGGGCGAGATTCGATCCCTTCGTCAAGGACATCAAGAGAATACTGAGACACTTAGACAGTTGGCAAGGGATATGCACGAAGTTCTCTCTTTCATGCGTGGGTCTTCTTCATCCTCCGCACCACCTCGAAAACTACGACATCATTGGCATCTCGTCGCACCTACTGATGACCACCACCCAGTCTAGGAGCATGACTTTTATGAACTTGAGTTTATGTTTTGTATTTCGTATTATTTTGTGGCTTGCTAGTTGAACTTCTTTTGTCAGCAAGGATTCATTCCCTGCTAGGCTTGTGTTACTTTTATTTTGACTAATATGTATGTTTTCCTTCCCCTTTGATTTCCTTAAGTGTCGTGATCTCGTTGCTTATTTTTGTAGAAACTTTCAAGGATTGTGCCCCACCTCTTTTACTCTTCACTGGCCTTGTTGCCCACTGACTGCGCTTTCACTTCACAATCTTCATCAACCAAATGGGGCAGTCTCTTTACCCTTCCCTTTCATGCTTCATTTAATTATTTTGAATTCTACACCATGTTCTGCTGATTAGTGTACATTGAGGGCAATGTACGATTCTAGGTGTGGGGATGGGTTATTTGCATGCTTACTTCACCAGTGATAGCTATGATTTATTGTTAAGAACCTCCTGGCTTGAATGAATGATAGTAATGAGTTGTAGTGTTATTTGTGATTTAAGGAAGTCATGTTTTCTCTCTAGTGCTTTATTCACAACTTTGACACAGAACATCTACCTTGTTTGCCCCAGCTAACCCACTGCTTTGATTCAAAGTGTTAGAGTGGAAATTTATCCCTCAATGGTCTTTTAAGAGATTTTGGTTCTTTTGTTCATTTTCCTTTATCAATAAGTGATGTTTTGAACGAAGGTGCTCAGGAGACATGTATATATTTGTTATCTTAATAAAAAAATGGAAAAATGAAAAAATGAGTCTATGTCAGTATTCCTCTGCTAATTTAGCATGAATGCATCTATGTAGATTGTAATCGAGTAAGTGGGGTAGCTCTTGTGCCTAATCAGCACGTGCATCCCTCTGAAAGATTATAAGATATTTTGTGCAATCTACGTTAGGCGAACTCGAAAAAAAAAAGGTGCTCTGGACTCTGTAATGCATTCACTTAGAAGCTAACGTATTGACTGTGAACCAAAGGACTCTTGACTTGCCATTGAGAGTGTATTTAACATTTCTAACAATGGTAGTCATTAAATGTGGCGTGAATAGGGAGAGGGAGGGATGAGGTATACACACACTCAAGAGGAAAGCACTCTAGAGGAATAATGACTATCTCTACTGAGTTGGTTATTGTGCAACTCATTTTCTTGATTTCATCTCATCTGTGTCTGTGGGGTTCTTCACTGTTTGAGCTTGAGGTTTCACATTTAGCCGTTTATCTTCTTGCCCCTATTCTTGCATGTGTGTTTCCTTGGGGACAAGCAAATGCCTCGGTGTGGGGATGTTTGATAAACACCTAAATGTACATATTTTATATGTATTAATATTGTATTATTTGTGTATATTTTAATGAATTGATGCCCGTTTAAGTCTAAATTAGTTATTTTGTTGTTGCAGATCCTAAAAAGAGTCGAACGAAGCTCCAAAAATGCAAATTGGACAAATTCGACACCAAAACCGGCATTTTTTTCGGGTTTTTGGCATCGTGAGGGAGTCATTATTCATGCTCGCGAGGGCATTTGATCGTGAGCTTCACGGGGTCCGTGCATCCGCTTTATAGTGTTCGATCGTCAATTTGCTATGAGTATTTCTAAGTTTTCAGTTCGCATGGGCTTGTACGACGAGGCATATATTGGAACCGAGGAGTATGGACATCTACCAACAGATTACTTTGGCACCTTGAGCCCACAGCAGGCTTACAAGGTCTTGTGCGGATAGGGACAGCATGAACCGGTAGTATCCAAGGCCACATGTTTGTCTCGGCTGAGCTACAGATATTTATTCGTGGTCATTAGCAGATCTGTGGATGGCCGAGATGATAACGCTTAGTACTCGAGCCGGCGAGTCTCGCTTTTATCTCAGTATTCCATGGCTAGGGACCGTGCCTATTCATCCGGGGCACGTTGTGGCGGATTACATGTGATACCGAGGGCGGAAGCGGGACGAGTAGGGAGTATTATTTGTTGGTCCCTACATTACTAGACTTATTCTAGGGATGGGTCTCGATGATGCTCTTCGGGATACCGATCAGACAGTTATTCCTTCTTCGCTTGGACTCGATACTCTCAGGATGATGGGAGTGGTGCGCAGATATGGGCCTGGAGCTTACATTTTTGACACTATCACCACTGAAAGCGCCGGTGGCGGTAGGGATGCAGCAGAGGGTTTCGCACCGACGGTGACTGAGACCTGAGGTGCCCAGTCAACACAGTATGACGATATGATGGCCCGTTTCGACTTCTTACGACAACTATTGAGAGGCAGACCTCCAGCTCCTCTAACATCTTCTTCACAACCTCCACCGGCACCAGATGACCCACCATGTACTTCATCACCAGCAGGAGCAGCAGCAATCTAGAGCGTGACATCGACACTTGATTTTATTTTCCTCGTCTTTTATTTCAGCATTTTATTTTGGATTTGTATACTCAGAAAGGACTTTCCTTCTGAGTTTATTTTGTATCTCGAGTTGTATTCATTACCTTATCTTTTATATACTCGAGTTATTTTTGTTTTTATTGAGCGTCACTGAACCCCCTCGTGTTGGCGTGCAGATGGTCTTGTCATGATGGGAATTGAGACTTTGTCATGGGCACGGGCTAAGGTGTTTCGGCACTTGACCGTGTGAGCTTCACAACCCGTTGGAACAACACTCCCAAGGACTTAGTTCCATCAAATGCAACACTAGGAGTCATGGGAGTATTGTTTTGATTGCTTCTCCCACATCATAATCCAATTGATTTACATTATGAATGAGCTTGCATGTATACATTGGGGACAATGTACAACTTAAGTATGGGGGAGGGGGTGGGTTTCATAGTACACGCATCTCTTTTATACTAGTTTTGATTGATATACATGCTCACATAGCCAATGGAGGTTCACCTTAGTTGCATTGATTGTATTCTTAAGTTTAGGAGAATTTTTTTAACATTGAATATTTTTCATGCTCTAGTTTTTTTGCTTGAATTTCTAGGAATTTTTAGCCCGATTGACACTTGTTACACTACTCACTCTTTGAACTCTTTTTGGAAACTCAAGTTTGATGTATAAGGGACTAGTTTTTAGTTGTTTCTTGTGTTAATTCTGAAAAATGAAAAAAATGAAAAAAATGAAAAAGAAAAGAAAAGAACAAAAATAGTTTTTGTTGTTTTAGTTGTGCTTGTTGGGTGGAAAGAGCTACCACCTATTATGTATGAAGCTACTCTCATAAGTCGGATACTAGTTATGCCCTAATGAGAGAAAGAGCTATCTCATGGGATGTGTGAAAGCTACCACCCCGGTAGAAAGAGCTACCACCTCGAAAGTGTGAAAGCCACCTTAGCAGCCGGTTTGGAAAGGGCTACCTTAGAGGATGTGTGAAGCTATTACCCTTTTTGAATTTTTGTTATCTTTTGTAGATAAATAAGTCCCTTATACGTAGAACTTTGAGGAGTATACTTTAGATCGACTTGAGTGAGTTCACACACTTACACGATTTCGGGTTTGTCGCCCTTTTTTATTCAAGTTTTTAGCTAAAGCATTGATTTTTCCTATTTAGTGTTGAAATTTCCTGTACTTGTAGAATTCACTCTTTGTATGCTTTGGTGAACCTAAGGCCAAGCACTTCCAACATTTCCTTCATCTATGCTTTAATGTTTTAATTTTTGCTTGAGGACAAGCAAAAGCTTAAGTGTGCGGGAGTTTGATAAGTGCTTGTGCGATAAGAATACGAAGTGTTCTTTCCTTGTGTTGAGCATTACGTTTCTCGGGTTTTAATGCTAATATGTGTGTATTCATGTTACTTTCTTGCAGGTAGGGTTGTGAGGCCGAATATGAGAGAAAGAAGCCAATGTGGGCCAACCACCTCGTAATGCACCAATTTGGAGGAAAGTTTGCTAAGGTTCAAACGCGAAGACATAGGTCGGGTTCGAGATGTGGGAATGTGTGCCAACCTCCTCGTATTCGAGTTAGCACAACTATTTGGAGGGACACAAGGGCAGTCAAATTCAAGCATTCCGACTTGTGCATATAGAACAAGATCTCCACCAACATGTCCGTTATTGAAGAAGCAAAGCGATCCATGACATAAATGTGTGCCCGTTTGTATTACCTCGATGAAAGCATGGATTTGGGAGTATTTTGTCTTTGGATCGTAGTAGGGCAATGTAGTAAAATCGTAGTAAGAATACTATACCAGAGATTGTTCACGACCGCCGAGAAAAAGCAGGAAAAGCAGAGAATTCACATGGATGTGTGGAAATTCCACACGTCCGTGTGAAAAATCCACAGGGGCACCGACACGGGCATTTGAAATCCTGATTCTAGCCCTTTAAAAGCCTATTTCAGCCCCGATTTCAGCATTCTTTTCTCCATCTTTTCCCCAACTTGAGAGAGGGTTGTGGCTAGGGTTTTGAGAGGTATTGGCTAGGGCTTTGGAGAATTTCTACGGCTCTGACATCGTGCACCGTTTGGAAGAAGGTTAGTGGGAGAGCTTTTGTCGGCACCTATCCGGCGAGGTGTATCCTAGGCCGGACAAAGGGACCCTTGCGACGAGTAGAGGACTTTCCACAAGACCATCGCCATGACTAACGAGGGGTTTTTCTATGGATGCTTTGTTTTTACTTTCGATTTCATTTATTGGATCTAGCTCCGTGGAGAGCTAAACCCCTAGTGGGTACTTGGGTATTTGTGAACCCTAAAATGTATTCGCTTCATTGAATCTCTTTATTATGCTTTCAATTAATTGATGTTTATTTTAATTTCCAATCTTGTATGCTTGATTGTATGAATACTCCTCTAGAGTGATACTAGGGTTGAGAGTTCTTCTTGGTAACTCTTCTGAGTGAGTGACACACCATGAGAGTTAGACAAAGCTAGATTGGAGAGGGTTGAGAGGGTGAGTCAAGAGGTAGCAGAGCGTCCCTTTTCCCCTCCGGTGTGATATATCATACCTCCACATTCCAAGAGTTCTTTGCGGACATAGTAGAGTGAATGGGCTAAGGGATGGCCTTCCGCTGGGGCTTAGTTGCAAGTGCAATGGAGTTAAGCGTTGAAGTGATTTTAGCATTTAGGGCTTAATTGTGGCTAGGGATCTTTCACCTAGACCAAAGGGTTAGGTCTATACATAGGAATAGGGATTATCATTTGGAATCCCTAGATCTCATTGCAATTCTATACGAGTGCGAGGTGTTGAGATTGTTCGATTTTTTCTCCGGGACATGTATAGAGTTAGGCATGGTTGACCTTAGATTTCAGACTATGCAATTAAGGATTTCCACGACTCACTATTGCATTAATTAGGAAGCATAATAGAGGTTTCTTGCACTTGAAATGATTGTCCTAGGCGGAACAATATCCGGGTACCCCATCTTTATCGATTGCCCTACTTTCTCCTTTACTTGTGCTCTCTTTCTTGTTATTTTTACTTTTGAGAATTTAATATTGTCACACATATCACTATTCATCTTCCACATTAGTTAAGAAACAACTTAAGTGTCTTTTATTTCCTACTCTCTGTGGATACGATACCCACTCATCTAGGATTATTACTTGGACACCCGTGCACTTGCGGTTTACACGCATATATGGATGTGTCAGAGTTTCATAGTGCACATATCTTTTATATTAGTTTGATTGTTATACATGCTCATATTGCCAATGGTGGTTCACCTTAGTTGCAATGATTGTATTCTTGAGTTTAATAGAGTTTTTAACATTGAATGTTCTCATTCTCTAGTTTTTAGTTAAATTTCTCGGGAATTTTTGCCCAATTCACACTTGTTGCACTACTCACTCTTTAAACTCTTTTGGAAACTCAAGTTTGATGTTAAAAGGACTAGTTATAGTTGTTTCTTTTGTTACTTCAAAAAAAAAGTTTCATTGTTTAGTTGTGTTTGTTGGGTGGAAAGAGCCACCACCTATGAAGTATGAAGCTACTCTCATAAATCGGATACTAGTTATGCCCTAATGAGAGAAATAGCTATCTCATAGGATGAGTGAAAGCTACAACTCCGGTAGAAAGAGCCACCACCTAGAAAGTGTGTAGCCTCGACTGATTGAAACCTTGTATCTGACGATTGCACAAACATAGTCAATGCCTTCTCTAAATCTGTCATTCGGGTTTCCAAGCTTGAAACTCGGTTCTCCATGTTTGGGGCTTGTTGTTGTTGGAAACCCGGTGGTGCCATGGCTTTTGTGGTCCTTGGTTGCTCCATGAGAAATTGGGATGAATCTTCCAACCCGTATCGTAGGGTGTTGCTATATGGATTCCCTTGGTTCCTCATTGCATTTCCCACAAAATTGACTTTCTCCACTGAAAATGCATCACCAATCGAGATCGGGCAATCAGAGGAAGCATGCCCTCCACCACACCCGGTGCAAGTAGTCATGGCCACCACTCTATTAGAAGTTAGAAGGTCTAACTTCTTACTCAACGATTCCACTTGAGCGGCCAAAGAAGTTATTACATCGATCTCATAGAGCCCGGCCACCTTTTTCCTTTCCCGCGCATTCCCCATTGTACCTCCTGTGGCGACATTTAGCAATTGCCTTGTACTCGGATTCAACCCATTATAGAAAGTCTGAATAATCATCCATTCGGGAAATCCGTTCTGTCGGCACTTCCGTAAAAGATCCTTGAAGCGCTCCCATGTCTCAAACAATGACTCTAATTCCATCTAGACAAACGACGATATCTCATTACAAAGCTTGGCTGACTTCCCTGGAGGAAAGTATCTATCAAGAAAAGCTTCGACCATCTCATTCCAAATCATGATGGAGGGCTTGGGCAAAGAATGTAGCCACTGCTTGGCTCTTCCCTTGAGATAGAATGGGAAAGCTCTCAATATAATAGCATCATCCGATACACCGTTAATCTTCAGCATGTCACAAACTTCGAAGAAGTTCTCTATATTGTTGTTTAGATCCTCATCAGCCAAACTATTAAACTGAGCTGATTGCTGAATCATTTGGATGAATACTGGCTTTAGCTCGAAGTTCGGAGCTGTAATCGGGGGTCGCACAATACTCGATTGTGTGCCCAAAACATAGGGACTAGCATAATCAGAACGTGTCCTCTGTTGGTCATTCTGTTGTGCCATATTATCTGACCCTTCAACTTATGTTTCAGATTGATTGGACGGTTCTTGCACAAGTTCTTTTACCCTTCTTCTGAGTGCACGTTCAAGTTCAGGATCTCCTTCAATCAATATCGAAGGGTTCCCTCAGGTCATAAACTGGAGCTGCACCCAAATAAAGAAAACAAATCAGAACGATGATAGAAAAAGAAGATATGAAATAGAATGAATGAATGAATAGCTACGAAAACAAAGTGCAAAGTATCTCTAAACGCCTACTCCCCGGCAACGACGCCAAAAACTTAACAAAATGATCCATGTGTATGTCTCGCAAGTGCATGGGTTTGTCAAAGTAATAAATCCCAGATGAGTGGGTATCGTATCCACAGAGAGTATGGAACAAAAATTAATGTAAACAAAAGTAAAAGAGACAAGAGAGAAGGCACAAGTAAAGGGGAGGTAAGGCAATCAATAGAAATAGGGTACTCGGATATTGTTCCATCTAGGACAATCGTTTCAAGTGCAAAAAATCTCTAATATGCTTTCTAACTAATGCATTAATGAGTCATGGAAATCCTTTACTACATGATACTAAATCTAAGGTCAACCATGCCTAGCCCTATACATGCCCCGGAAGAGAAATCTAACAATCTCTCAACCTCGCACTCGTATAGAATCGCAATGAGTTCTAGGGACTCCAAGTGATAAATCCTCTTCCTAGATGTAGACCTAACCATTTGGTCTAGGTGAAAGATCCCTAGTCACAACTAAGCCCTAGATGCTAAAATCACTTCAACACTTCACTCCATTATTTCTGCAACTAAGCCCAGTGGACGGTCATCCAGCCCATTCACTATACTATGACCGCAAAGAACTTGAGGAAATGGAGGTAGGTCAAATCACAATGGAGGGGAAAGGGGACACTCCGCTATCTCTCGACTGACCATCTAATCCCTCTCCAATCTAGCTTTGTCTAACTCTCGTGGTGTGTAACTCACTCAAAAGGGTTACCGAGGTGAACTCTCAACCCTAGTGCAACTCGAAGGGAGTATTCAAACAATCAAGCATACAAAATTGGAACTCAATTAACACATCAATTAATCAAAACAATATAACAAGGTTTAATGAAACAAATACATCCTAGGGTTCACAAATCCAACTACCCACAAGGGGTTTAGCTCTCCATGGAGCTAGTTACAATCAATGAAATAGAATGTAAAAATAAGTAATCCATAGAAAACCCCCTCGGTAGTCGTGACGATAGTCTTGTAGAGAAGCCTCTACTCGTCCAAGGGTCCCTTTATCTGTCCTGGGATACACCTCACCGGATTGGTGCTGATGAAAGCTCTCTCACTAACCTTCTTCCAAACGGAGCGCGATGTTAGAGCCGTATAACCTCTCCTAATCCCAAGCCATTACCTCTCCAAACCCTAGTGGTCGCTCTCTCTCAAGTTGGGGAAAAGATGAAGAAAAGAATGTTGAAATCGAAGCTGAAATCGGCCTTAAATAGGGCTGGAATCGGGAATCCACACGCCCCTGTGGATTTTTACACGGGCATGGATAATTTCACACGGGCGTGTGGAATTTCCACACGCCCGTGTGGATTCTCTAGAAATGCTTTTCTCGACTAACTGTAAACAGTATCTGCTATAGTACAGGCCCGAACTACTCCCGAATCCCTGTTCTCATTAAGGTAATATAAAAAGGCACACGTTTACGTCATAGATCGCTTTGCTTCTTCTATAAATGGCTACCTTGGTGGAGATCTTTCTATACATGCACAAGCTAGAATATTCGAATGTGACTGCCTTTGTGCCCCTACAAATCATTGTGCTGATTGAATATGAGGAGGTTGGTGCACATTCTCGCATCTTGAACCCGACTTATGTCTTTGCGTTTGATCCTTCTCAAGATTTCCTCCAAATGGTGCATTCATGGTCCACATTAGCTTCTTTCTCTAACATTTGGCTTCGCAAACCTATATGCATGAAAGTAACATAAATGCACACATATTAGTGCTAAAACCTGATAAAATTAATGCTCATCATATGGAAAAAAACACATCGCATTCCTATCACACAAGCACTTATCAAACACCCCACACTTAAGATTTTGCTTGTCCTCAAGCAAAAATTAAAACATTAAGGCAGAGATGAAGGAAATATTGGAAGTGCTTCGCCTTAGGTTCACCAAAGCAAACAAAGATAGTATTCTGCAAGTGAAGGAAGTTTCAACATTAAATACAAAAAAAAATCAATGCTCTAGCTCAAAACTTGAATAAAAAAGGATACAAACCCGAAATCGTGTAAGTGTGTGTAAACTCGCTCAAGTCAACCCAAAGTTTACTCCTCAAAGTTCTAAGTAAAAAGGACTTATTTATCTACAAAAAGTAATGAAAATTTGAGAAGATGGTAGTAACTTCACACATCCTCTAAGGTAGCCCTTTTCAAAGCGGACGCTAAGGTGGCTTTCACATTTTTCGAGGTGCTAGCTCTTTCTACCAGGGTGGTAGATTTCACTCATCCCATGAGATAGCTCTTTCTCTCATTAGGGCATAACTAGTATCCGACTTATGAGAGTAGCTTCATACTTCATATCTGACTTATGAGAGTAGCTTCATACTTCATAGGTGGTAGCTCTTTCGCCCAACAAGCACAACTAAAAAAATGAAACCCCCTTTTTATAAGTAAAAGAAACAACTATAACTAGTCCCTTTAACATCAAACTTGAGTTAGCAAAAAGAGTTTAAAGAGTGAGTAGTGCAACAAGTATGAATTGGGCAAAAAAATTTCTAGAAATTCAAGTAAAAAAACTAGAGCATGAGAACATTCAATGTTAAAAACTCTACTAAACTCAAGAATACAATCATTGCAACTAAGGTGAACCACCATTGGCTATGTGAGCATGTACAACAATCAAACTAATATAAAAGATACGTGCACTATGAAACCCCCCACACACTTATGTTGTACATTGTCCCCAATATACCATGCAAGCACAATAGAAAATAAATGAATCAAGTATAGATGTGAGAGTGGCAATTGAATTAATACTCCCCTGACTCCTAGTGTTGCGTTTGATGGAGATAAATTGATCGCTTCCCCGTAAGTGTACAGGATCGCCAAGTAATACCTCGTGCAAAGGCACGAGGATCGTATTCCACGGGGCTAAGGATCTCCTATTACTCCTTCTCGAGCTATTATCTAGCCTAAGATCTTAAGTGATGGATTTACTCTACTAAATACAAATAAAAACTAAACACAAGATTTAGCTAGCAAATTAGAGAACAAGCAATAAGCAAGCAAGAGAATCAATGAAGTGCAAAGGCCTATGGATGTGGATCCCCTTGAGGGGTTATCATGCAACATGGATGATGATTTAAAGATGCAAGGGTAAATTGGACCATGAGATTCCAAGATTAGAACAACCCCAATTTCTCGGTGATTGAACCCTAATCCCATACGAACATAGATAGGAATTTCTTCCAAATCTACATTCCCTACGATTGCATTAAGTACAAGGAAATCTCGCTTAGGAATAAACCTACTCTTCTTCGGATTAAACCTACATGGAGGGCTACCAAACACCCGATTTCTCGGCGTGATGAACAAGTATCCCCTTCTAATCCATTCATGACCTAATACATGCGAGCAAGTCACACCTACATGCATCATTCATAAAAGAGCTACGGATTTCTCCTTGGTGTAACACTTAGCATGAAAACAATGGATTAGATCTCAAAAATACCCAAGCATAGAATTAACAAGTAATCATCCAAAATACATGATAAAAACCCCCAAGGTTCACCAACACCCGGTGGGCTTGGGGGTCTAGTGTGTCATCATCATCTCATAACAAAGCATACAATCAAGCAAAATATGAAACAAAGACATAGTATGACACTCCCTAGATGAAATGGTGAAGGATGAGGCGAGAATATGCCGAATGACGCTTCCCCGCCAAAGGAATGCCGAATGACGCTTCCTCTAGCCACGGTTCTCCTTCCTTCAAGTCGTGATCGATCTCCCTTTGAATGATGTTGTCTTCTTGCCTTGAGAGCCTTGGACCTTGGGCTTGAATGATCTTCTAGCTTTCTCGCCCTTCTTCTCTCCCCAAGGTCGCCCAAAATCTCCCCAAATGATCTCCCAAAAGTCGGCCAGCAAAAAGCTTTCTAATCAGCCCTAAAAGTGAGTATATATACCCCCCGAGGAATATGGGCCATATAGGGGTCGATGTGGGGTCGTATAGTACTCAAAAACCCTAGATTCGACGATCCATACGGGTGCATCGGCCTCCATACGGCCCCCGTATACTCGGTAGTATGGAAATCGGACTGAACACCAAATCAATCTGCTCGCTATACAGATACGGGCCCCATACTCGGTAGTATGGGGTAGTAAGTATAATTTGCTTTCTTCTCTTTTCGCTCAAAATGATATCTTCTTGTTCTCCATGGCTTCCATGTCTTTACAAAGCAAATAATAGACTGATTAAGCGTGACACGGGGCATCAAACTCACAAAATACATGCAAAGTGCAGCACGATATATATGAAAACACCTACATTTAGACACTTATCATAAATCCTTGGGGAGTAAAGTTCCAATGGTTTGTGAAGCACACACGGCCCTCGTTAGTCGTGTCCATGACTAGTTCTCAATTCCCATACTAACCAGACCATCTACACGCATACACGAGGGGGTTAATAAAGCTCAATAAAAACAAAAAAAGCTCGAGTATATATAGAAGATAAAAGCAATGAATGCAACTCAAGACAAAAATAAAGGAAAATAAAAGACATACTCAGAAGGAAAATCCTTTCTAAATAGTGCAAGTCTAACAACAAAACAAAATAAAGCACATAAAGAAATAAAAATGACGAATCAAGTGTCGATGTCACGCTCTGGCTTTGCTACTACTGCTGGTGTTGATGCATTGGGTGATGGTGATGTTGGAGGAGCCGGAGAAGTCCGCGGTCATAGCACCAATGATGATCTCGCGTCTCACTCTAGCAATTGTTATAAAATATCGAAAGCACGCTATGAACTACGTATGCTGCGTGGCCTACATCACCCGAACCTCAGCAATCTCTGCGCAAGTCTCAACAATCTTCATCCGTATCATCCCCACAGCACTCTCGAGCCTCTCAAAATGATCATAAGCTCGAGATGGTGAAAACATACGCACTAGGGATGGATCCTCTGCCACCAGTGGTGCCTCAATCTCAGTCTACGTAGGCAAAGGATCCTATGCCAACCAAGATCCCTCTGTCACGTCACCGCTCCCATCAGGAATCTCAGGATCGGGTACGATCAGTATATACACTCAGCGCCCATACCTGTGAAGCATCTCCATCTGTCTAATCATCTCTACACCCAAGGGGGTCGGTATAATTGTCATCTCAATCACTCCAATAGCATCTCATAGGCCCATACCAATGATGAGTCTAGTGATGTACGAGCTGAAGAAACGGACACTGATCCTAGTATACCGACCCTAATATCTCAGATATTCTGCTAGTATATGGCCAAGATAAATCGGCTGGCGCAGGACCATGCAATACAAGTAGAGAAGCTCCTGTCGGCTCAAAACGCTAGTGCTATCACCACGTCCATTTACTGATCGGCTCAAGACGGTGTGCATATATCAGACTTTCGGGTTGAGATAAACATGTAGCTTTCGACACCCCTGGTTCATACTGACCACAGCCACATAATCGACGATATGTACGTTGAGGGGTTAAGCTACCTTGGTAGATCGCAGAGGGAGTACGTTCATACTCATCTGTGGTAGTAAAGCCTTCATCATATAACCCTAACGAGATCGAGAACTGTGTGATACTCATACTATAATGATGCCCAAATACTCTGAACTATATGACATCATAACTATCAAAAGCTGAAGTGCGATCGCATCAAACTCAAATGATGCCAATACCTCTAGTGTCGGCATACGGATAACAAGATCACGAATGGTGAACAATCTATGTCAATTGCCCACAGCTAGCATTTCCTCAATCTCATCGGCCATCTCATCAGCCTTCTGTATCTCGGACACAGCACTCGAGTCGGCGAACCTTGTTTGACCAAACTTCATTTTGGACAAACACTCAAACAGAACCTGATGTTCGGGAATGTCAAACTCTATATGTTTGGTTTCGGGAGAGCGCTCTCAGTGACACTTGCTGACTATTTTCTTTGTTCGCATACTAGAGGCCATTTCTGCACAAATTTGGAAAAGAAGATAGAGGGAGAGTTATCGGGCTTAGTAACACCTAGTAATAATTCATCCAACTTATTCAATTCTCGCATATCCCCAACAGGCTTGGGGCGTCTCCGGTGGCGTCTCCTTGCCCTCTTCATCTTCCAGAGCACCTTATTCAATATCCCCGGAGTAGATGGCACTTCTTCCGTTGAACCAAGCATCATTACTTCCTCGTTGTCCACCTCTTGGTCAAACAAACCCTTGTACGAGTCTGGATTGAACATTTCCTACATGTATTCATCAACAATCTCATCAGTAGTGTCGAGAAAGTAAAGAGTATCATCAAAGTCAAGAGAATGTCACATGGCTTCGGCAAGGCGGTATGTGAGTTCATCATCTCCAACCCTCAATGTCAACTCCCCGTCGTCTATGTCGATCAATACCTTGGAAGTGCAGAAGAATGACCTCCCAAGTATCAAAGGTACATCTGCATCCTCATCGACGTCCAACACTACAAAGTCTACATGAAATATGTACTTGTCCACCTTGACAAGCACATCTTCAATGATGCTCCTCCGATGTCTCACCTTTCAGTCCACCAATTGCAATGTCATCCGAGTAGAACTAGGCTGTCCCAAGCCTAGCTTCTGAAAGAAAGAATATGGCATGACATTGATACTGGCCTCTGAGTCCGCCAATGCCATTTCATCACCCAAATTGCCAATGTTGCACGGAATGATAAAGCTTCCCTGGTCTTTCTTTTTGTTTGGCATATTCTTTTGCAAGACCGCCGAGCAAGAAGTATCTAGAATCACAGAGGCACTCTCCTCCAATTTCTTTTTGTTGGTCAATAAGTCTTTCAAGAACTTTGCATACTTAGGCATTTGGGATAATGCTTCAACAAAGGGAATGTTGATGTGGAGTTGCTTGAACAAACTCAGGAACGTCTTGTACTGTTCATCCCCTTGGTCATTCTTCAATCTAGAGGGATAAGGGATTCTTGGCTTGAAAGGTGGGAGTGCTACCTCCTTCTCTTTGCTTGCTCCCTCCTCAACCTTTATGACCCTCAGATGTGTCTATATTGGCCTTCTCACTCGAAGCCTACCCTCAACCTCATGACCACTTCCCAAAGTGATTGCCTTCACATGCTCTCTAGGATTAGTCTCGATGTACTTCCGCAAGCTTCCTTGTGGTCTCTCCGATAGAGACTTCATAATTTGCCCCACTTGATTCTCAAGATTGTGCAAAGAAGCGGTGTGGTTGCGAAGTGTAGCCTCAACTGATTGAAACCTTATATCTGATGATTGCACAAACATAGTCAAGGCCTTCTCTAAATCGGTCATTCGGGTTTCCAAGCCTAAAACTCGGTTCTCTATATTTGGGGCTTGTTGTTGTTGGAAACCCGGTGGTGCCATGGCCTTTTGTGGTCCTTGGTTTCTCCACGAGAAATTGGGATGAATCTTCAAACACAGAATGTAGGTGTTGCTATATGGATTCCCTTGGTTCCTCATTGCATTACCCACATAATCGACTTTCTCCACTGAAGATGCATCACCAATCAAGATCGGGCAATCGGAGGGAGCATGTCCTCCACCACACCCGGTGCAAGTAGTCACGGTCGCCACTCTATTTAAAGTTAGAATGTCTAACTTCTTACTCAATGATTCCACTTGAGCCACTAAAGAAGTTTTTGCATCGATCTCATGGAGCCCGGTAACCTTTTTCCTTTCCTGCGCATTCCACTAATAACTGTTCATGGGCATGTCTTCTACTAACTGTCGGGCTTCTTCCAGGGTTTTACTCCCCATTGTACCTCCTACGGTGGCATCTAGTAATTGCCTTGTACTCGGATTCAACCCATTATAGAAAGTCTGAATAATCATCCATTCAAAAAATCCATACTGTGGGCACCTCCACAAAAGATCTTTGAAGCGCTCCCATGTCTCAAACAATGACTCTAACTCCATCTTCACAAATGACAATATCTCATTGCGAAGCTTGGCCGCCTTCCCCGAAAGTATCTAGCAAGAACAGCTTCGACTATCTCGTTCCAAGTCGTGATGGAGGCCTTGGGCAAAGAATGTAGCCACTGGTTGGAGCTTCCCTAGAGAGAGAATGGGAAAGCCCTCAATCTAATAGCATCATCCGATACACCATTAATCTTCAGTATATCACAAACTTAAAAGAAGTTCTCTATATGGTTGTTTGGATCCTCATCTGCCAAAACATTAAACTACGCTGATTGCTGAATCATTTGGATGAGTGCTGGCTTCAGCTCGAAGTTTGGAGCTGTAATTGGGGGTCGCACAATACTTGATTAGGTGCCCAAAACTGAGGGTCTAACGTAATCAGAAAGTGTCCTCTGTTGGTCATTCTGTTTTGCCATATTATCTAACCCTTCAATAACTATTTCAGCTTGATTGGACGGTTCTTGCACAGGTTCTTTTCCCCTTCTCTGAGTGTACATTCAAGTTCAGGATCTTCTTCAATCAATATCGAAGGGTTCCCTCAGGTCATAACCTAGAGCTGCACCAAAGAAAGAAAACAAATCAAATTGATGTTAGAAAAAGAAGATGTGAAATATAATGAATGAATAGCTAAGAAAATAAAAAGTAATGTAAGCAAAAGTATCTCTAAATGCCTACTCCCCGACAACGGTGCCAAAAACTTGACAAAATGGCCCTTGCATATGACCAGGAAGTGCACGTGTTTGTCGAAGTCATAAATCCCAGATGAGTGGGTATCGTATCCACAGGGAGTAGGGAATAAAAATACTTGAATTGTTTCTTAACTAAGCAAAAATAAATAGTGATTTGATTGACAAAAAGTAATGTAAACAAAAGTAAAAGAGACAAGAGAGAAGGCACAAGTAAAGGGGAAGTAAGGCAATCGATATAAATAGGGTACGCGGATATTGTTCCGCCTAGGATAATCGTTTCAAATGCAAAAAACCTCTAATATGCTTTCTAATTAATGCATTAATGAGTCATGGAAATCCTTTAATACATGATCCCAAATCTAAGGTCAACCATGCCTAACCCTATGCATGTCCCGGAGGAGAAATTTAACAATCTCTCAACTTTGCACTCGTATAGAATCGCAATGAGTTCTGCGGACTCCAAGTGATAAATCCTCTTCCTAGATGTAGACCTAACCCCCTAATCCTTTGGTCCAGGTAAAAGGTCCCTAGTCACAATTAAGCCCTAGATGCTAAAATCACTTCAACACTTCACTCTGTTGCCTCTGCAACTAAACCCCAGTGGAAGGTCATCCTGTAGCCCATTCACACTACTATGACCGCAAAGAACTTGAGGAAATGGAGGTAGGATGAATCACACCGGAGGGGAAAGGGATGCTCCGCTACCTCTCGACTCACCCTCTCAACTCTCTCCAATCTAGCTTTGTCCAACTCTCGTGGTGTGCCACTCACTCACATGGGTTACCAAGGTGAACTCTCAACCCTAGTGTCACTCTAAGGGAGTATCCAAACAATCAAGCATACATGATTGGGACTCAATTAATACATCAATTAATGAAAGCAATATAACAAGGTTTAATGAAACAAATACATCCTAGGGTTTACAAATCCAAGTACCTACTAGGAGGTTTAGCTCTCCATGGAGCTAGTTACAATCAATGAAATAGAATGTAAAAATAAGTAATCCATAGAAAATCCCCTTGGTAGCCATGGCGATGGTCTTGTGGAGAAGCCTCTACTCGTCCAAGGGTCCCTTTGTCCGGCATAGGATACACCTTGCCGGATCGGTGCCGATGAAAGCTCTCTCACTAACCATCTTCCAAACGAAGCGCGATGTCAGAGCCATAGAACCTCTCCTAATCCCTAGCCAATACCTCTCCAAACCCTAGTCATCACCCTCTCTCAAGTTGGGGAAAAGATGGAGAAATAAATGTTGAAATCGGGGCTGAAATCGGCCTTAAATAGGGTTGGAATCGGGAATCCACACGCCCCTGTGGATTTTCACACGGTCATGGATAATTTCTCATGGGCATGTGGAATTTCCACACGCCCATGTGAATTCTCCGGAAATGGTTTTCTCGGCCAGCTGTGAACAGTATCTGCTATGATACCGGCCCGGAATACTCCCGAATCCTTGTTCTCATCGAGGTAACGTAAATGGGCACATGTTTACGTCGTAGATCGCTTTGCTTCTTCGATAAACGGCTACCTTGGTGGAGATCTTGCTATACATGCACAAGCCAGAATACTCGAATATGAATGCCTTTGTGCCCTCCAAATCATTGTGCTGACAGAATACATGGAGGTTGGCACACATTCTCACATCTTGAACCCGACTTATGCCTTCGCGTTTGATCCTATGCAAGATTTCCTCCAAATGGTGCATTCACGTCCACATTGGCTTCTTTTCTCTAACATTTGGGTTTGCAACCCTATATGCATGAAAGTAACATAAATGCACACATATTAGCGCTAAAAACCTAATAAAAAGTAATACTCATCATAAGGAAAGAACATTTCTCATTCCTATCACACAAGCACTTATCACCCTCCGGTGTGATTCATCCTACCTTCATTTCTTCAAGTTCTTTGCGGTCATAGTAGAGTGAATGGGCTAAGGAATGACCTTCCACTCGGGGCTTAGTTGCAGAGGCAGTGAGTGAAGTGTTGAAGTGATTTTTAGCACCTATAGCTTAATTATGACTAGGGACCTTTCACCCTAGACCAAAAGAATTAGGTCTCGCATCTAGGAAGAGGATTTCTCACTTGGAATCTCTAGAACTCATTGCGATTCTATACGAAAAGTGCGAGGTTGAGAGATTGTTCAATTTCTCCTACGGGACATGTATAGAGTTAGGCATGGTTGACCATAGATTTGGGATCATGTATTGAAGGATCTCCACGACTCATTAATGCATTAGTTAGAAAGCATATTAGAGGGTTTTTACGCTTGAAATGATTGTCCTAGGTGGAACAATATCCGGGTACCCCATTTATATCGATTGCTTACCTCCCCTTTACTTGTGCCTTCTCTCTTGTCTCTTTTACTTTTGTTTACATTACATCTTGTTACACAACTATTATTCACTTTTCGCTTAGTTAAAAAATAATTCAAGTGTTTTTATTTCCTACTCCCTGTGGATACTATACCCACTCATCTGGGTTTTATTATTTTAAGAAACCCGTGCACTTGCGGGACATACGCATGGGCGTTGTCATTAAACAAGTGCTTCTTGGGAGGCAACCGAAGTTTTTACTGTTTTCCTAGTTTTAGTTTAGTGTTTGCATGAATAAGCCTTTAAGTGTTAGTGTCTTGATTCTTAGATGCTTTCGATGTGATTTTCTCGTGGACATTGTGGTGTTATCATGTGCCTAATCGTATGTGGCATAGAATATTGGTCGTTTGAGCGTATTTTCTATGTTTTCTCTGGTTAAAATTGAAGTTAGGCAGGCCCTGAGTGTATACTTGGGCTTAGAAATTTTCAGCATAGCCTGCTGATAAGTGCTTGTGTGTTAAGAATACGAAGTGTTCTTTCTTTACAATGAGCATTACTTTTATCAGGTTGAAGCCCTAATATATGTGTATTTGTGTTCTTTTGCGCAGGTAGGGTTGTGAAGCTATGTTTTAAGAAAAAGAAACAAAAAGTAGATCGTGAATGCACTATTTGATGAAATCTTGGAAGGAACAAACGCGAAGGCACAAGTTGGGCTTAAAGATACGTGAATGTGTACCAACCTCCATATATTCAAGCAATTACAATGATTTGGAGGGGCACAAGGGCAGTCACATTGGGTATCCCGACTTGTGCATTGATAGCAAAATCTTCACCAATAAACCGGTTTATTAAAAAAAGCGAAGCGATCTATGGCATAGACGTGTGCCCGTTTATGTTGCCTCGATGAAAAGTGGATTCGGGAGTATTTTTGGCGGAGTACTGTAGCAAGTATTGTAGCAAAATCATTGTAGCAGTTTACTGTTTACAACCGGCCGAAAATCAGAATTCCAGAGAATTCACACGGCCGTGTGGAAATTCCCGATTCCAGCCCTTTAAAAGTAGCGATTCAGCCCTGATTTCTCTATATTTTTCCCTATCTTTTCTTCCACTTTTCCCCATCTTTGGAGGCGCCGGTGGCTAGGCTTTGAAGAGGCTTTCGCAAGGCTTTGGAGAGGTTTGACGGCATTCGACACCGCGTTTCCTTCGGAAGGGAGCTATTGGGGGAGCTTTCGTCGGCACCGATCCGGCGAGGTGTGCCCTAGGTTTGATGAGGGGACCTTTGAAGAAGACGCGGCTGATCCACAAGACCTTTGACACGAACACAAGGGGGTTTTTATTCATGGATTGCATCTTTATACTTTTGATTTCATTATCCACATTATTTTGCTCCATGGAGAGCTAAACCTCTAGTGGGTACTTGGGTATTTGTGAACCCTAGGATGAGAAACTGACCAAGCATGGGGGTACTTCCAATGGGAGCACGGTCATGCTTCCTTCCCTTGATTATTGACACACCACTTCTGTGTGTGTACCACAAGTGCATGGGTCATCAAAGTAATAAAATACCCCGGTGAGAGGTAGTCAAATCTACAGCGAATAGTTGCTTGGAAACACAAGTATTGCTACTTAACTTTAGTAAAAACCAAGTTGTGAAGTTGATTTAAACTATCAATACAAATAAAAGTAAAGAGAAGAGAGATCAAGCTAAAGGAATAAGGAGACGCAATTGATAGTAAAATGGGGTACCCAGACAATGATCACCATAGGACTATTGTTTCAAGTTCAAGACTAATATTTTGCCTCCTAATTGAAGTTTAATGAGTCATGGAGATTCAAAGATACATAGTCCCAAACGTAAGGTCAATCATGACTAGCCCTCGGTACTATGCCTCGGTGGAAAGGAATACTCTCAACACCTCACACTGTGTGGGACTACTTGATGCTCTAGGGATTCCAAGTGATAAACCCTATTCCCTAACATAGATCTAACCCTTTCGGTCCAGGCGAAAGACCCCTTGTCATGATTAAGCCCCAGCACTAAGGATTACTTCAACACTTCACTCTATTGCTTGCGCAACTAAGCCCTAGTGGAGTTTGTCTCTTAGCACTTCACTCTTTCGTGACCGCAAAGAACTCTTGGAACTTTGAGATAGGATAAATCACGTCAGAAGGGAAAGCAGATGTTCCGCTACATCTTGACTCACCCTCTCAACCCTTTTCAACCTCGCTAAGTCTAACCCTAATGAAGTTCTCACCCCTCCAAAGGATTACCAAGATAGATTGTCAACCTTAGTGTTACTCTGAGAGAAAAGCAAATCAACAAGTACAAGAGATTGAAACTCAATTAAAACATCAATTGAAGGAAACATAATAAGAGTCAATGAAACAAAATCATCCTAAGGTTTATAAGTCCATGCACCCACTAGGGGTTTAGCTGTACATGGAGCAATATAAATCATTAATGAAATAGAAAGTAAATGCAAGCAATCCACAGATAAAATCCCCTTGTAGTCCTATCGATGGTCTTGCGGAGCTACCTTGTCTTCTCTAAAGTTTCCCTTGTCAAACATAGGGCACACCCAGCCGAATCATTGCCGATGAAAGCTCCCCCAATAATTTTCCTCCAAAGGAACTCAGTGTCGAATACCATAGAACCGCTCCTAAAACCCAGCAAAAGCCTCTCCAAACCCTTAGCGCACTCTCCCCAGAAGATAGGTAAAAGATGGGAAGAAGATCCCCCAAATAGAACTCTCAAAGCCATATTTATAGGGTTGAAATCGGGCATCCACAAGGGCGTGTGGAGTTTCCACATGGCTGTGTGGATTTCCAGGTCTTCTTTTCCGGCGTGTTGTGAACAGTAGCTGCTATAGTGATTTTACTACAATGATTGCTACAGTACTTCGTAGGAATACTCCCGAATTCACTTTCTTCATCAAGGCCGCATGATTGGGCACACATCCATGCGGTAAATAACGTCGCATCTTTAATGAAACCACATTGACGAAGCTCTTAACAATGTTACACAAGTCGGAACATATGAGTGTGATTGCCTTTGTGCCCATCCACTTTGTGTATTCTCTTGAGCATAGTGGAGGTTGTCACATACACACCTGTGTTTAAGCACAACTTGTGTCTTCACCCTTGTTTGATCCAAGAACTTCATCAACAATCGCTTCCGCGATCTACTTTTGCTTCCTTTCTTCCAAACTTGCCGTCACAATCCTAAATGCACAAAAGAACACAAATACACATGAATGAGCTATAAAATATGATAAAAGTAATACTCAATATATACTTCATATTACTTATACACAAGCACTTATCAATTATCAATGAAATGGTGTTCCTTGGGAAGCACGCTTTCCGTACTCCTTGCATGAGCCTGCTGAAGCTAAGCACTAGCAGAGCACGATCATGCTCTCCCCGTGATTTTCTTTGTATGATGCTTAGCCATTTCACTCAAATGACCCATGAAGAGCACGGTTTAAGCATGACCATGCTTAGATCATGTCCAGCCCAAAAAGAGGATCAAGCTTCACCACTTTGGGACCGCTAATGAGGATGATGATCAAGCTTCATCATTCCGTCTAAGAGAATCAAGGTGGAGTTGAAAACATAGGAGAAGTGGAGTTAGCTAATCCATGAAGCTTTTGAAGCTCAACTAAGAAGATTTTGTAAAAAGGGGAAGTTATGATTTTTGACCTTAATGCATTCATTCATTCTTCTCAGTCGTATGAAATCATGAGTGGCTAACCGTTCTACGGTGTCCCAGGATGTTGAACTAAGTTGTTTAGTGTACTTTGACTACTTGTTTTAAACTTCTATAGAGTTCTGATGCGTTCTTGTGTTTATTCATATGTTTACATAACTTGGCGTGCTTGATTTGCATAGTTGTTTGTGTAAAACTTGGCATGGGTGGATTACCATAGTTGTGATTGCCTTGTGTAGTTGCAAAACTTGGCATGCATGAAACCCATAGTTACACTTGCAAAACTTGGCATATTTGATGGTCGTAGATGCAACATTATGTTAGAGCACCCGCAAGGATCTTAGGATGTACCTCATAAACATTAGAAGCAAGTCAGTACACTAAAGCACATAGAGATTATCCCGAGGTATTGTTCTCTTATTGTTGATAACTTGATCCTTATCCACCTGATAGTCCCATCTCTTATCTTTTAATTCTTGTTTAGTGATTCTTCCTACCAACCAATTCTTGACCTGCTAGACATTAGAGGAGCAATTAGTACTAGAAGTCCAATCTTTGTGCTATGATTTGTACACTTATGGAGAGTGCATCACTTTGTCTTGTATTTCTTGTATTCTATGCTTTCTCATTGGTTGATGATGAACTAGACTCCCAAGATCACCGGGTATCCGGTAAACCTTGGTAGAAGAACTTGTATGGATGATCATTTTTAGTTTTAATTGAATATTGGCTTGTTTGTGTGGTTTCATTCTATGTATTCTTAATTTTGGTGGACTGCATGAGAACTCTATGATTTATCTTGTCGACTGTACTTGGATGTGCGGGATGCGCCCATATATTAGATCTACATAGTTTAAAGGAGGATTCAGTATATCGGTATACTAAGGGATTCAGGTGTCGGTAGCTCCGTGCGGGCTTTTGGGATAGTTATAGCTTGTAATGTAGTAGAACTCCCCTAGCTAAGACTCTTTGTTCTCAAAGGCATCATAGGGGTATACTCTAGATGAAGGAACTCATAGTAGATTAGGCTACATCATGGAGGTTTCCGAGGTAGTCAACTTCTGAGTCTATGCGGACCAACTCTAGCCAACATAGTACTTATTTTCCCATTTCATCATTACTTGTTCTAACCCAGAGGGAATCCTCGCCTAGGGGTCTCGCACGTTAATTGTTATTTGCTTCTTTAATTTTCTCATGTGGTGTGCCTTAGCCCAATTTGTTTATATTTCTTTTCCTTTGTTTATTTTTATATTTTTTTAAAAACTATCTTTGGTAGACTAGATAGTGCCATTTAGGAGGAAGTAATAGCAGCTCTTAGGACCCCAGGGAATATGATCCTCTTCTCTGTGCCTGAGAGGTTGATTACTTGACATCATGTGCGGTTGTAGATCTTATCACCATCCAATATTCTTTATTAAAAGATGTCTTCCAAGCATTGGATGAGTTAGGCAATTTCTTTAGGCTGTTGTGTCATAAAACATTCAAGAAAAATGATTTGAAGGATTTAAAAGTCGATATTATCAATCATTCTATACAAGCTAGAGAAAAATTTTCCACCTGCCCTTTTTGATGCGATGTTGCATTTGACACTACACTTGCCACAAAAGCCATGCTTGGAGGTCATGTACATTATCAATTGATGTATCCCATAGAAAGGTGAAATTTATAATATTAAAATATTGTCAATATTTGAAACAACACTTTGAGCATAATAATATTATATTTATTTAATGGCAGGTTCTTATTAAAGTTGAAAGCATATGTGCGAAATAAAGCTCATCTAGAAGGATGCATTGCATAATCATATATTTATATAGAATTCTTAATATTTTATTCTATGTATGTATCTATCTGGAATTGAGACTAAATCCAATCGGGGAGAGAAACTATAATGGAGTGAAGAACATGAATGATTTACAATTATCAATTTTTTCAACAACTATTCATCCCTGTGGTGCTTGAAAATTTGAGATCTTATCAGAGCAAGATTTTAAAATGATTCAGTGGTATATTCTAAATAATTGTGATGAAGTTAAATCATACATACCATAAAATTTACACCATTTCTAACAGGTTTTCAATTTTGATAGAGTTTCATTAGTTCAATGTGATTGCAGGAAATATAAGATGGAGCTTAAGTAACAAAGTTCATTTTCATATGAATAAACACAAAAAGAACACTTTCCCATTTGGTTTAAAACACAAGTAAGAAAATAATGTATAATCGGGACAACCTTCAACAGTCTTAGAACAAAATTTGCTAAATGAGAAAATCCTTTTCAAGCTCATCACGATTCTATAGATGTCAACTCAAATGGTATGGAGGCTATATATGCATAGTTGAAAAATTTTAGTATTATACAATTATTGATAACATTGAAATTTTTTATTTATATTATTTAGAGTTATGACACGTCCATATATGTGTGTAAACTGCAAGTGCACGGGTGTCGAAGTAATAATCCTAGATGAATGGGTATCGTATCCACACAGAGTAGGGAATAAAGACACTTAAGTTATTTCTTAACTAATGTGGAAGATGAATAATGATAAGTGTGACAAAATATGAAATAACGCAAATAAAAACAACAAGATAGAGGGCACAAGTAAAGGAGAAGGTAAGGCAATCGATAAAGATGGGGTACCCGGATATTGATCCATCTAGGGCAATCATTTCAAGTGCAAGAACCCTATATTGTACTTCCTAATTGATGCAACAATGAGTCGTGGAAATAATTAATTACATGATCCCAAATCTAAGGTCAACCATGCCTAACTCTATACAAGTCCCGGAGGAGAGATTGAATAATCTCTCAACCTCGTACTCGCATAGAATTGCAATGAGCTCTAGGGATTCCAAGTGATAAACCCTATTCCTATGTATAGACCTAACCCTTTGGTCCAGGTGGAAGATCCCTAGCCACAATTAAGCCCTAGGTGCTAAAATCACTTCAGCGCTACACTCCGTTGCACTCGCAACTAAGCCCTAGCGGAAGGTCATTTCTTAGCCCATTCACTCTACTATGGCCGCAAAGAACTCTTTGAACATGGAGGTAGGATAGATCACACCGGAGGGGAAAGGGGACGCTTCGCTACCTCTCGACTCACCCTCTCAACCCTCTCCAATCTAGCTTTGTCTAACTCTCATGGTGCGTCACTCACTCACAAGGGTTACCAAGAAGAACTCTCAACCTTAGTGCCACTCTAGGGCAGTATTCATACAATCAAGTCTCCAAAATTGGAACTCACAATAAACATCAATTATTGAAAGCATAATAAAGAGATTCAATGAAACGAATACATCCTAGGGTTCACAAATACCCAAGTACCCACTTGGGGTTTAGCTCTCCATGGAGCTAGATATAATTAATGAAATCGAATGTAAAAACAAAGTATCCATAGAAAACCCCCTCATTAGTCATGGCGATGGTCTTGTGGAGAGTCCTCTAATCATCGCAAGGGTCCCTTTGTCCGGCCTAGGATACACCTCGCCGGATCGGTGCTAACGAAAGCTCTCCCACTAACCTTCTTCCAAACGGCGCGTGATGTCAGAGCCGTAGAACCTCTCCAAAACCCTAGCTAATGCCTCTCAAAACCCTAGGAGTCGACCTCTCTCAAGTTGGGAAATGATGGAGAAAAGAATACTGAAATCGGCTTTTAAAGGGCTGGAATCGGGAATCCACACGCCCATGTGGGTGCCCCTGTTGATTTTTCATATGGGCGTGTGGAATTTTCACACGCTCGTGTGGATTCTCTGTTTTCCAGTTTTCTCGACCGGCTGCTGTAAACAGTGCTGCTGCAGTATTTTGCTGCAGTGTTTTCTGCAATGCCCTGCTACAGTACCATCCTGAAATACTCCCGAATCCATACTTTTATCAAGGTAACACAAACGGGCACACATTTACTTCGTGGATCGCCTTGCTTCTTTAATAATGAATATGTTGGTGGAGATCTTGTTCTATATGCACAAGTCGGAATGCTTTAATGTGACTGCCCTTGTGCCCTTCCAAATAGTTGTGCTAACTCGAGTACGAGGAGGTTGGCACACATTCATGCATCTGGAACCCGACCTATGTCTTCGCGTTTGAACCTTAGCAAAATTTCCTCCAAATTAGTGCTTACGACCCACATTGGCTTCTTTCTCTCATAATCGGTCTCACAACCCTACCTTCATAAAAGTAACATAAATACAGCCATATTAGCGGTAAAACCCGAGAAAAGTAATGCTCAACTTAAGGAAAGAACGCTTCGCATTGCTATTTCACAAGCACTTATCAAGTTAAGATGTCATTATTCATAGTTGTTTAATTTTTTCCGCATCTAAAAATATAATTTTATTTAAAAATATTAATGATGCATTTTTTTTTTGTTATTTTTGTTCAAATAGATGAAACAACCTCTGTTCCTCCTAAAAGAGTATGGGGCTTAACTAGATGTTCTGGCTAGAAAATTTTATTAAAGGAAACAATAAAATGGTGATAGATATTCCAAAAAATAAAGGCAAACCAATTTCAGAAGTTCAATTAGCAAAATTGTCTTCTGAAGCTGGATTGATTTTCTAGACAGTTTATCCCACTTCCAACAAAATGGAAAGGTATGACTAATGATGATAAGAATCATGCCATGGAAAGGCTTAAGGTAAGAGCAAAGTATTAAATTTAAAGTTATATAAAGTTTGTTTACATATTTTTAACTAAGAAGTTATTTAATTATTTTTTTCTTAGAGCAAGTTTGAGATTGACTTAGATGATAAATACATCCAAAGTTCTATAATGTTAATTTTGTCAAAATTATCTAAAAACCAATGGTACAAGCTTCATTTGTACTATAAAACACTTCCAATTTATCAAGAGGCACGTCAAAAGCCGCCATCTAGGTTCAACTTGACTCGAGAAAATTGGGAAGCACTTTGTGATATATTTAGCAATCCCAAATACACGGTATAGTTTCTTATTGTTTATGAGATAGGTTATTAATAAATAAATGAAAAGTATATGTATATATTGTGCACAAGCTAATGTTGGTTTTTTTAATGAAGGTAAAGTGTGGAAAAAATAAAACATGCAGATAGAAAGTCAAGTTTCCTCATAATCAAGGGGCAAAGGCCTTTGTTGCAAGTAGTTATGCCATGGTAAAGATCTATTTACATTCATATAAATTCTAAGTTTTATATGTAAGATATTGTAATTTCATTTTATTTGATATGCTTGTTAAAATGACAATTATATATCATAATGATGAAGAAGAGCCTGATAGAATGGAATTTTTTAAGAGGACCCATTATTCATAGGCCAAAGGATGGTCAAATCCTATGGCTCAAGCAGATTGTGTAAGGTTTTCTATCTAATATTGCTATTATCATTTTTCTTATATTACAATTAACTTATTCTTTTCCTCATTATTTATAGCAGAAAATGCAAGAATTGCTATCAAAGCCTGCTAAAGAACAAATGGAATCTAGGACTATTAACTCCGTAGTAGATGAAGTGCTTGGAACTAAGGCAAGCTACATCAAAGTAGGGTTGGAGCTAGTGGTGGGCAAAGGTGGGTCATGGCCCCCAGGGTTTTGTTTTGTTTTTAAATCATGTGTGTATATATATATATATATCACATTAATGCATATAATATAACAAATAGTATGTTTAGAAAAAAATATTTGAAAAATTTTATTGTTTTGCTGTTTAATATTTTACAAATTGATTTATATAGTTTTTTTTTTTTGGCAAAAGTCTATTGTTTGGCGAGTTAGTTTACTTTTTGTTTTCCAAATTGGTATATATAGTCTAAAAGTATTATAATTTTAGGCAAATAGATTTATAAAATTTTAAAGTTTATCCATTTGGCATTTAATAAATTAGTTATTTTGTATCAATTTTCTTTAAAATTTATTGTTTGATGACTTGATTTTCTAAAAATTAGTTTATTTGTTATTTAAATCAAAATTTAGGAAAATATTTATAAAAATCTAATATTTTCCTTATTCACTTTTTACTTGTCCTCAAAAATGATCTTTAGTTCTCTTGAAAAAACTTTCTGTACCCCCTTAAATAAATTTTCTAGCCCCATCCCTCATCAAAGGGCTTGGATGTAGACCTAAGCCTGATAAGCAAACCATGAGTCCAACAATTTCCAAATTATCAGAAAACCTTAAGAAGACTAAACATAAGATTAATCAATATAAGTTAACTTTGAACTGGTTCGAGATCACATGCAAATAATGACCCAAGTTATGGTTAGTTATGGAATGCAAGTGGTTGTGCCACAATGTTTTTGGTAATAGTATGTATTAGTTTTATTTTACCTTGCATTGTCATTTTTATTTTAATTTACTTATCATTGCATTTGTTTTTATTTTTTATTTTCATAATTAACTATTTTTTTTATTGAATGCTTATTACAATTTCATGTGAATGGAGTTCTCCATTAATGGAATCATTGTCATCAGAAGGATCAAATTGAAAGATATCAAATCAGTTGCAACACTTATCAATTTGCATGGACTTTTTTTTAAGGATGTTGACTTTATCAAGATGTGAGGATAGTTTATAATTTTTTGGATTACTCTTTCATTTAGATGCTTTATGTTTCAAATCATGGGATATTTTCTTAAATGCTATTGATTTCATTTTGTTATTAAAACATTCATGATGAATGATAATTGGGATGGGAAAAAAAATCACATAATAATTGTGACAACCAAGTATCATCACCATTTATTCATATTTAACTATGATTTTATATAAAAAATATTTAGCCAACTAGTTTGATGATTTATTCAAATCACTAATTATTAGAATTTGCTAATCATTTAGTGACAATAAATATGCAACTTAATTATCACCTTTTAATTTTGCAAATGTCACAAAATGATAAATGTTAACAACTATTTGGTGATGCTATGAATGTCACCCATTCGAGTAATGATTATACAAATGTTACAATTAATTTAACATTTACAAATATTCTGTGATGCTATTTTCCAATAACTAGTGACAAAATGGATATGCCACTTATTCATGTGATGTTCATGTTTTCGTCATAAACAATTGAACATTTACCTTATATTTACTATGTTAATTTCAAATAATGGGTGACGAACCATATTCCACCTATATGCATTACGGTCTTTATTTCCGTCATGATTAGATGAACATTTCTCTCATATTTTGTGATGAACAATGACTTCTAGTGACTTTTTTTTTTTTAATAAAGGGTGATGAAAACTATGTCACCTATTTGTGTAACAAGATGATTTTCCTCATTCATAGTTGAACATTCACTTAATATTTTATGATGACCCATGATATTGTAGGACACCCTATAATTTATTGTACGACCAAAATAAGTATCACCAAAAACTAGCTATAATGTGATGTCTATTTAAGATGCCATGCATATTTTAGCATTTTGCGACGACAATGTGCATATCATCATAATATATCTTTAGCGATGGTTCAAAGATGATGATCGTTGTGATGTCGTGTCAGATGTCATCAAATATGATACATGACGAGAATTTTATATTATGTGATGCCAACATGTGCGCCAGTAATAATCAAATTTGTTGTAGTGGAAGTTGATAAGTGCTTGGAAGTGCATATTTTATATATCATTTATATTGTATTTAGCATGAGATTTGACATGTTTCGCACAAACTAATACATAATTTCATTCTTTTGTTCACCATGAGCTTTTATTCTATCTTAAGGGCCAACGAGGCGAAAATGGTGGGGGTTCTAAGCAAAAATAGATCAACTTACTAAATTAGAGCATCACCACTGCTCACAATGGCCATGGCGACATCTCACCACGGTCGTTGTCCACTTCTATCACAACAATTATCAAGCCGTGGCAGTGTGGAATTACAAAGAATAACCTAGAAGTCATAACGGCCTTAATAATGGCCATTGTGAACTATCATGGCCGTGACCAATTCACAAAATGCCTAGAAAAGACCGTGTCAGGACACGACTTGGAGCCAAAGCAACAACTTACTCACCATGGCCTCGACAATGGGCGTGGTGAGGCCGTGTCAAACTTGATATTATAAAACCCCAAGGGTTTACTATTAGGGAAGGTTCTTATGCTGAATTTGGAGTTGAATTTCACCATGATTTCAGCAGATTACGGTGAGTTTTCCAAGGGTGATTTGACATGCATCAATAGTGGAGGGTGTGAGGAGAGATTCGGTGCCATCTTGGTGACCTATTAGAGGGAGTTAGTTTAGGAATTCTTTATTCTTTGTTCTTGTGGATTCATCTTTATTTACATCTATATACTTGATCTATAAGACCCCAATTCGACAGGAATTGTATGTCTACGTACTTTGATTATTGCTTGTGAACCTTTATTGACAATTCATTAAATCTTTCTACTCTTTTGTGATTCATTGCATGTTTATTAAAAGATTATCTTTTTGATGTGGTAAGGAAGATATGCCCCTACATTTGAACACACATGTTTTGTTAGATCTATGCATGCGCTAAGAGATTAGGCATAGCTAGGTTTCTTAAATAGGGTTTGATTACCCCTTAGGCTTAGGGTTTTATCTGTCCCTTTTAGAGGAGTTCTTAAACTTAAGACATACATAAGAGGATGGGATGGAAGAGATTCCATCTTATGTTCCTAGTGTTTTAGACCCAGTTGCCAAGAGATTGGGACCAAATAGGCCCTTGAATTCCGCTTGTAAATACTAGATCGAATTTTCATTCCCTAACTCTATTTCACAAGTAATTGTTTTAGGGAATCGTTATATGATTACCCAACTCCTTCAAATTAAACTTAACCATCCTCAATTGAATTGTATTAAGTAGTTTGTAGAAGTAATCTTATGAAAAAACATAGATGCAATGCTATTGATTAAGCAAAAAGGAAGTAATATGAGCCTCTCACCGTTCAACGAGGAATACGACCCTCGTGCTCACCCATGAGGTATTACTTGATGACCCGTGTACTTGCGGTATTCATAGACTCAACTTTATTTAATTACACACACCCACCATAAGAGTCTCGTTATAAGTCTCTACCCAAGTTTTTAATACTGTCTATATACTTAATTACTAGCTGACTTGGAAGTTAAGATCTTCTAGAAAGCTGAGGATGGGGCTCGCAAATACATTATGGAACCCAACATTGCAGAGACATCTTTAACTATAGATGGAATACTACATGTAATAGACATGTTTTGGCAAAATAAAACTTTACAACCAAAGGACTGGCATGGATGTACTTTAAGTTTTTCCAATTAGCTGAGCAACAACTGATCAACTTGCTGGGAAAGCAGGTAGAATTGGTCAAGGCACATGCTTTTGCTTGTGCATGTGCTCAGCCTACCAAAATGAAATGGTCCTTTACCCTGTGCTAAAAATCTAGAAGGCCAACCTTCATAATGTGCTTCTGTTTTTGAAATAATTGATGATTGAGAACCTATTGGATTTCAATATCATGGATCCACTACCTCAGAGCAGCATTCTTAACTATATGTACCAACATTGGATACTGGTTTGGCTAGAAAATGTTTGAGTTTCCTCTTGATCCACCACTGGTGAAGAGATGTTAGAGTTTATGATCTTAATTACGACATCTAATATAATGTACTATTATTATTCATTGAAGCATGATCACTTATCTCCAGTCATACTTGAAATCTACACATGAAGTAACCAAGGGCTCTTCCAATCTGACATGCCTTCTCCCATCAATAAAACTAGGTATTTGGCAAGAATGATAAATCTGGGATTCCTACTGTTGTACTATATATAATTATTTCCATCAGAGGATTAACTCCACTTTAAAATTTAAGTAGATTGTTATCCAAAGTGCAAATTAGAATTAGCATAAGATTCCATTTGATCAAATCGTGGACCAACTTATTCAATTTGAATTCAAATTGGATTAATATCACCATGAAGTTAATTCTAAAAGAATCCAAACTAACATTCTCCTACTTGGTCTAACTTTATAATAGGTAAGTTAATATCCATTCACATTAATCCATAAACCCATATGCTTACATCAAAGAAATAAATTATATGAATGATGATGGTAAGTCATCATTATAAACCAAGTATTACCTTCCTTGCATTAATATGCAATCTCTCTTCAATGAAAACCTATATGGCATTATATCATAATGAATAAGCCAAATGCTTATTTGGGCCCAACACACACATGCTAATAATGTATATATAAACTTAATAATTGTCATCCTCAAACTTAATGAATACACTTAAAGAGAATAAATAAATAAATAAATAAACACTTAAGAGTTTCAATACTAAAGTGATATTAATTGTTCATAGAGAAGAACCAAGTCCCATATGATCTATATGATCTCTAAACAATTTTGGTGAGATGCCTTTCGTTAAATGATCTGCAATCATCAACTTTGTGCTAATGTGTTGAATGGTTAATTCACTGTCATTCACGCATTCCTTTAACACCAAATACTTGAAGTCAATGTCTTTAACTATCACTCTTAATATTCTTAGATAAAACACAACAATAGAATTATCACAATATAATCTTAATGGCTTAAATATGGAATCAATGATTCTAAGCCATGATATGAAACTCTTTAACCAAATACCCTAGGAACTAGCCTCAAAACATGAAATGAACTTGCTTCAATAGTGGAAGTAGCAACAAACATCTACTTTGTACTTCTCTAGGAGATAGCACCAATGGCCAACATGAAAATGTAACCAGATGTTGATCTCCAAGAATAAAGACAACCTACACAATTAGAATATGAGTACCCGACAACCTCCAAGTCATCTAATCTTCTATATGTAATCTTGTAGTCTTTCATATCCTAAAGGTACCTCATCACTTTCTTTGCAACTTTCCAATGGTAAAGCCTATGATTACTTTGATATCTTCCTAACATCCCCACAACATATGCAATGTCTGGTTTCATACAAACCTGAGCATACATAAGCCTTATAATTGCTAAAACATACAAGATGTTTTCCATATGTTACCTTTCCAAGTTACTCTTAGGACACTGGTCCAAGTTAAACTTGTCACCTCAAATAATAGGCTCAACCCTAGGCTTACAAATTTTCATCTAGAATCTCTCTCAAGAACTTTATTACTCCCTCCATTCCTTTTTATCTATCACAAATCCATGTTCCTTTTTATCTATCATTTTTCTAGCATCATAAAGCATTTATTATTATTTTTCAAAAATTACCCTTAACACTCTATTCAATTCTCTTCTTGAATTAAATATGAGAGAGAATTGTGAAGATATAAATTAGGGGTAATTTTGGAAAGATAACTAATTTTTTTATAAAAGTTGATAAAATAACTAAATTTCTTGGTATGTGAGATTCGGTTAACCACGCTAGATAAAAAGGAACAAAGGGAGTATAAAGCAAAATTTACTCCCACTATCCTTATAGTATATATATAAATCCTTAATGTTCTCAACAAAACCGAATGATGAGATAACATCATGGAACTTCAAATATTACTGATGAGAGGTATGTTTTAGTCTGTATATAGATTTATTAAGTTTACAAACCAAGTTTTCATCTTCACTAGAGAAAAATCCTTCAGGTTGTTTCATATACACCTCTTTATCTATATCTCAATTAAGGAAGACCATTTTCACATCCATTTGATATAATTCTAAGTCAAAAATAAGCAACCAATGCCAATATAATGGAAAATGAGTATTTTTTTGAAACTAGAGAAAAGTCATATTATATTCGATGCGCTCTTTAGGAGTAATCCTTTAACATCTAATTTAGCCATGTAATGCTCAATGTTGCCTAGCGAGTCTTTCTTGGTTTTGTAGATATACTTACACCTAATGGCTTTCACCTCTTTTGGCAAATTAACTAGATTCTAAACATCATTATGTGCCATAGATTTCATCTCATCCTTCAAAGCATCATACCACAACTTAGAATTAACTACTTATAGCTTATGAAAATGTTTCCGGGTTACCAACAACTCCAAAGTCATATTCAAATTCATGTAAATGCACAACATAATCACTAGATATTTTTGGGTTCTTAATTCTAGGTTATCATCATAATGTCACATCATTATCATTTTGATGAAATTGTTACTCGATAACTTTTAGTTGATGTTGTGAGATTTGATCAACTGGATCAGTAGGATGTGGTTCCTCAGTGATTGTTTTTTTCAATGTTTCCCAAATCTTGATGGTCTTCATGTGAAACTACCAATTTTAGATTAGTACCCAAAGTTATTTCATTATCTTTTTCAATACCCAAGTCTAAAGGTTGATCACTCCTACTAATCATGTCATTCTCAAGAAATTTTACATTCCTTGATTCCACATTTCTAGTGCTATATGATGGACAACAAAACCTATAATCTTTGGACTTTTTGGCATAACCAATAAAATGCCCACTAACAGTCCTCAGGTCTAACTTCTCTCATGTGTACTATAGACTCTTCTTTCACCTGGACACTCCAAACGTGCATATGTTACAAACTCGGTTTTCTATCTTTAAACAACTCAAATGGACTTTTAAAAATTGCCTTTGTCGGGACACAGTTTAACATATACACTGTTGTTTTTAGAGCCTTAGTTGACATAGATGGAAGAAATCTAGAGCTGATAAGCATACTCACCATATCCATTAAAGTGTGGTTTCTTCTTTTAGCTACACCATTTTCATCTGGCGAGCCAAGTATAGTGTATTGGGCCATAATACCATGCTCTTATAGAAACCTTGCAAATGAACTTGGTGCTTTTCCATCCTTTGTGTACCTACCACAAAATTCTCTACCTCTATCTAATATCATTATACTTCAGCTTTAAAGATCTTTAAAACATCTAATGCTTCACTCTTATTATCAAGCAAGTAGAGATACATAAAACATGAATAATCATTAATTAACAAGATGAAGTATTTCTGACCATATGGGTCCATTTATGGGGTACAAATATATGTATGTATGATCTCTATTAAGCATAAACTCTTCCCTAGCACATTTCTTAGTCTTTTTGGTTTGCTTCCCCTTTATGCAATCCACACAAGCTTGAAAGTCAGCAAAATCAAGAGAGTCAAGAATTCCTTCATTCACCAACTATTCAATTCTCTTTGTAGAAATATGTCCCAATCTCCTATGCCATAATATAGATATATATCAATCATAGCACTATATTTAATACCATCATTTACTTGATCATACATCACATTATAAGAAACATTACTTTGTAAACAAATTTGAGAAAGACCATCACAAAATATACCATTCCCAACAAGAGAAGAATTATAAAAGAAACAAAAACATGTTTTATAAAACTCAAAGGAATATCCTAAAGGTAAAAGTCGTAAAACTAAAATAAAATTTCTAGAAAAAAAACTAGGAATATAAAATGTCATTTCCAAATCTAGAACAAAGGCAGAATCTAAAACTAATCTTCCTATTCCGACTACCTTCACATGTGACCAACTATTCAATTCTTTTTGTAGAAATATGTCCCAATCTCCTATGCCATAATATAGATATTTATCAATCATAGCACTATATTTAATACCATTATTTACTTGATCATACATCACATTATAAGAAACATTACTTTGTAAACAAATTTGAATAAGACCATCACAAAATATATCATTCCCAACAAGAGAAGAATTATAAAACAAACAAAAATATGTTTTATAAAACTCAAAGGAATATCCTAATGGTAAAAGTCGTAAAACTAAAATAAAATTTCTAGAAAAAAAACTAGGAATATAAAATGTCATTTCCAAATCTAGAACAAAGGAAAAATCTAAAACTAATTTTCCTATTCTGACTACCTTCACATGTGAACGTATCTTATTCCCCGAATAAATAAACTATTCACTTTTCATTGGTATCTTTCAGCTTAAAAGGCCCTGTAAGGTATTAGAAATATGGATTGTGTTACTAAAATCAGTCCACCAATTGTTATCACAAACATCAACCATATTAGATCTATAAATAATTAACAAAAGAAATTTTAGTACCTTTTGTCTTGAGATGAATCTTGAAATTCGTACAATCCTTATTTATATGCCCTTTCTTCTTTCAAAGGGAGCATTAGAACACATCTTCTCGATTTAAACAAGTATTTTGCCTTTATCCTTGTTCAGCTTGGTTTGTCCTTTCTTCTTACCCTAAGTAGCTACATGTGCAATTTCACTCTTTCCTAAAAGCAACTTTTCCTTCTCTTGAATATGCATGGTCAAATGTTCATTAATAGATGATGAGCACATTTCATATAGACATTTTACTTACCACCTTTATGTATTTCGCTTCTCTTTTAGCATTTAATTCATATATTTCAATGCTACTTTGGGTACACGTATGTGTTTGAGCAGGTTAACAGGTATTTGGACTAAAGAACAAGTTTTGGAACAAATTCGGCATAAAAAACTCAATTACACTTCTTCAAGAGAAGCATGGGCTTGTTGAGGCCATGCTTAGGCTACTACAGTCCACTAGACTTGAAGATTTTATATGAAGGAAAAAAGCACAGGCATAGAGATTAGGGCACAGCCGTGCAGATGGAAGTACGTTGCAAGCACGGCCGTGCTTCTACCTATTTAGTTTACTATCTGGAGCATTTCAGAGCTGATGCAAAACCATAGACCAAGTTGTAAAGTACATGGGAATAAGTTATGTGATCACCGCAAGTACAAGAGGTCATCAAGTAATACCCTAAGTGCACAGGTTTGTCGAAGTAATAATACCCCGGTGAGTGGGTAGTCAAATCCACAGGGAATAGTGATTAGAAACACAAAAATTGCTACTTAACTAAAGTGGAGATGAATCGATAGTAGTGTTAACAGAATCAATATGCAAAGAAATAAAGAAAATAAGAAAGAGAGGCATAATAATATGAGAGGAAAGGCAATCCATCGAAAGTGGGGCACTCGGACATTGCTCCCCCTAGGATTATTGCTTCAAGTGCAAGATCAACTATTATGTCTCCTAACTAATGCCTAAAGAGTCGTGGAAATCCTAAAATACACGATCCCAAACCTAAGGTCAACCGTGACTAAGTCTACACTATGCCCTGGTGGAGAAATCAACCAGTCTCAACACCTCACACAGCGTACAGTTGCAAGAAGCTCTAGAGTCTCCAAGTGATAAACCATATTCCCTAATATAGGTCAACCCTTTGGTCCAGGCAAAACACCCCTAGTCACAATTAAGCCACAGCACTAAGGATTACTTCAACGCTTTACTCTGTTGCTCTCGCAACTAAGCCCTAGTGGAGGTCCTCTCTTACCACTTCACTCTATTGTGACCACAAAGAACTCTTGGAACACGGAGGTAGGATTAATCACAACAAAGGAGAAAGGGGACGCTCCACTACCTCTCGACTCACCCTCTCGACCCACCCTCTCGCCCCTCTCCAATCTTGCTTTGTTTAACCCTCATGGTGTGTCACTCACTCACAAGGACTACCAATGTAGATTCTCAACCCTAGTGTCACTCTAAGGGAGGAATCATTCAACAAGCATTCAAGATTGGGACTCAATTAAAGACAACAATTAAGGAAAGCATAATAAAAGATCAATGAAACAATAACATCTTAGGGTTTACAAGTTCAAGTACCCACTAGGGGTTTAGCTCTCCGTGGAGCAAGATACAATCAATAATGAAATCGAAAGAAAAACATGCAATCCATAAGTAAAACCTCCTTGGTATTTGTGTCGATGGTCTTATGGAGTAGCCTCGTTCTTTTCAAAAGTTCCATTGTCAAGCCTAGGGCACACCTCACTGGATCGGTGCTGACAAAAGCTCCCCCAATAACTCTCTTCTAAAGCAACACGATGTAGATGGCCATAGAACCACTCCAAAAACCTTGACAAAGCTCCTCTAAATCCTAGCCACAGTCCTCTCCAAAGTTGGGGAAAAGATGGAGAAAAGATGGAAAAGAAGATTTCCAAATCGGCACAAGTGGCGGCTTTATAAAGACCTGGAATCAGGAATTCACACGGGTGTGTAGAATTTTCACACATCCATGTGAATATGCAGGAATCTAATTTTCTACGACCTGTAAATAGTAACTACTACAGTAAATTGTTACAGTACCTGCTGCATTACTCCACCAAAAAACACTCCCAAATCCACACTTTTCATCAAGGCAACATAAACGGGCACATGTTTATGCCATAGATCGCGTCGCTTCTTCAATAAGGGATAACATTGATGAAGATCTTGCTAGCACTACATAAGTCGGAATACACAAATATGACTGCCTTTGTGCCCCTTCAAACCATGTAATTACTTGAGCACATGGAGGTTGGCACACATTCACATATTTTCGAGTACAATTTTTGTCTTCACATTTGTTCACTCCAAAATTCCATCAACAAAGTGTAATCACAATCTACTTTTACTTCCTTCCTCTACATTTGGCTCCACAACCCTAAATGCGCAAAAGTAGCATGAATACATATATATTAGCGCTAAAATCTAATAAAAGTAATGCTCATCATAAGAAAATAATACTTCGTATTACTAATACACAAGCACTTATCACAGGGGTCATATTCCACAGGGCCAATGAGCTACTATTACTTTCCTTTTGTCTATTTCCTAACCTAACACTTCAAATGATGAACAGTAATTACAAAAAATGGAAAGAGATAACTAAAATGAAATCTAGACTACTACTACACACAATTGGCATTCAAGGGAGAACCAAACACAAGAAGGAGTGATTTGGACAATGAATCCCCTAGGGTTTTCATTAAGTCCTATACTTAGGATAATATGTTATGATGGTATTTTGGGCCAAGAGACTCCAAAAGTAGGTCACCCTAATGGTTACGGGGATTAACCTCTGATCCTATACAAGTATTGGATCAAAATCACTTTCACCCAAATTCTCCTATGATTACATTACACTTAGGAAAATCTCTAATTATGGTCAAACACAATATTTAGGTTCATCCCTAGTGGTTAGAGGTGTACGAAATACCCAATGGCTATGGTGTATTCATACATGAATGTCTTCCAAGCTATGTGTGTCTAGTAGAAGGGCGATGGTCACGGAACCAAGTACAATCTAGAAGTTGAACCATAGATTTCTCATGCAATCCAACACATCAATGAACACAATTCTTGAACCAAAAACTACATGATTTCATTAAAGAAACACAACATCCAACAATACATCAACAAAGATGATCATCCAAATTACAACAAAGCAACCCTAGATTTCATCATGTCCAATACACAAATGAGTTAGTTCCTCGTGGAAGAGGAACACTCATACAACTACAAGGAACAAATAAATAAGAAAAGAAGCAAGAAATACTCCCTCTAGCTTTAGATCCCCTTGAATAGATGAAGATCTAGAAGGTTCACCAAGATCTCTCCTCAAACGATACTTTGATGCCTTGGATATTCTCCCTGTCTCCTCCTCTGATGTTTACCTCCCTCTTGGTGAAGCTTTGTGTAATAGATTGCCAAAAATCACCCCCAAGAAAGGTGGGGCGGCGGCCTAAGAGGCCCAAGAAGAAGATGATCCTCCAAATAATGTCCTAACCCTCTTTTAAACGCCTTTTCTGGATAGCTTCATGGCCTGGATCACAGCGATAAAGATGCCCATCAGAGCCTCAAAATTTATGCTAAAATTTCCATAAAGTGCTACAGTAAACCTGTATAGTACCCTTATAAATTCTTTAGTTGGCTTTGCAAGTATCGTCACGGCTGTCAGGTTGATCTTCAACAAAACCCGAGACTTTACCATTTCTCAAATTCTTCATGCTATAGTACTTACTACATTGTTGGTATAGTACCATGCTCTAAAAATGCCATTTTCAGTGTAGGTTTCTTCCTAAATTGTGCTGTCGAGCTTATCTAGGCTTCTTTAATGCCTGTAACATGAATAAAACCAATTAAACCATAAAAGGGCATCGATTCATCAACATTTTCATGAATAGTACCAAATTTATACATATAAAAAATATACAGTTAAGCATTTATCAATAAGCACAATGATACTTGTATCGGGAATCACTTTTTATACCCCAAAAGTTAGTGTTTGAGGGGACTTCTTCAAGGATTTTGGATGGTGGCTACTTGACAATCTTCATCACCATTTAGAAAGGGAAGAGAGCTGAGATACTGGAGCATGGATTGGAGCATAGCTGAGTTAGCAGGAAGGTCCTCAAAGCATGATTGAGAGGATTAGAGAAGCAAAAGAGAGTTTGATGAATTCTTACTTGTTTGTTTTCTCTATCTTTTGGTCATTGTGTGAACCCATGAGGTGCCAAACCATTCTCCGGTGCCCGAACTATTAAACCTTGAGATTGCAAAATTTGATTTTTCATAGTTCTAATTGCAAAACTTGATGTGTGTGCCTAGAGATAGGTCATATAGTGTTGAGCTTTTTGATCTAGGGTTTGCCCTCCGGTCCAAGAAGATGTACTTGATAGTTATTGTAAAAGAGTTAATACATGTTCCTCAAGAGGATTAGTTTTGGGTGTTGCATCACATTAATGTTTCTAATCTAGTCTACTTCTTTCCATCCTCTTTCCATTGTTCACATCATTTAGATCCTTAGATTAGAACCTCACCTTTTGATTTGATTAGAAACTGGGAGAGAAATTAGTAATAAGAGCCTACCAGTCCCTGTGGTTTCGACTACCTGATCCTATTTAGTACACTTTACTACTTGTACGATTCGCGCACTTTCGGTATAACACGGGATTATGTATCAAGGAAGATGATCTGCTTGAAGCACGACCGTGCTTTTCTTAAGAACCACCATGGTCTTTTGTAATGACCATGCGTGCATCTCTGAAGCACGGCCTTTCTCTCCCTTGTTATGCATGGCCCATGCTTTCTTGAAGCACAACTGTGTCTCCCTTATTTTCTTAAAATTTTTAATTAATGAAAATTCTTTGATATTAGGTTATATGAATGAAGAGTATTGTTATTGCGCTATCATCGAAGAGGCCCTTGGCAAGGGTAACTCTCAGGATGCTTCCATGGAGCCTACTTGTGGTTTACCAACTCACAAGGAGTTGTACAACCTCCTTTCTACCCAGTAATTTGGTGAGTCTAGGGAGATAGATTGGGAGGTCCTACATGAGGTAGGACTCAAGAGGGAGGTACAATGGCTCCTTTACACAGCAGCATGGCACTAGCTCTCTGTGATTACTAACACGACATTCAGAGAGCTAGCGCTAGTGGTGCGAGCCATGTTTGAGCACTGACGTGGTATGGTGAGCTTCCATCATGCCAACTCTATCCAGGTCCAAGTCTTTGCCATGCTCTAACGAATGAGTTATATGGAGTTCTCCATCTGGCTAGGCATTTATGATGTGGAGTTCACCCAAACTTTAGCATATGATGCTTTGCTTGTAGCCTAGTCACTTGGAGAGCCTCAGGAGGACTACTAGTGCTGATTGAACACAAACTAGAATTATGATGCCAGTCAAATCCAAGGCCACCTTCCTCAGGTATATCCATTCGATCCTAAGTTATTCTCTTATGGAGAGTGGAGAGAACATGGGGGACTTCAACCAGCAGGACTTTGAGTTCCTATTGAGCATGGTGGACAGCTTCCACTTTCACTTGGGGCACGATGTAGCCCACTCCATCCATCACCAGTGGACCAACAGTCTGGTCATTATACTCTTTGTGGGTCTCCACATCACCTCGCTTGTCCGAAGATGGGCCTTATAGAGGGGACCCATTGGATGAGGATAGTAGGCAACTGTTCCTTGATGACCCAGGAGACATTGAAGCTGGTGGGGATGCTCAAGGCTACATGCACTACCCATGGGATGGAGTATCACGTCATCGACGTTGCGGTTGCTGCTGACTCTGCCCAGAATGGTGAAAGGCTCCTATTACTTCTTTTTCACTTAATCAATATCCTAAACTTTAATATTTTTTTCTTTAGTTTACTTCTATAATTTATTACACAATACAATTGGAGAATCATTAAGCACAATTGAAAGGAGCTTGGGTGGTTTTATGATAGTTATCTTTATTAATATTTATGATAGGTGTTGATTACGATAATCATATTCTAAATTTGGACCATTGGAATTCGAAGGCCTACTATTCCCAATCTCTTAGCAACTAGTCTAAATTACTAGGAATTTAAAGTGAAATATCTTCATACGAAAGCCTCCTTTGTTTGCCTTAAGTACGAGAATTTTTCAGCGCATGTATAGGTCTATCATGGCATGTGTGTTCTTAATGTAGGGGCATATCTTCCTCATCCACAATAACTAGAATATCAATCAAGGAACATGCAATGAATCACATAAACTAGAAAGATTTACTGAATTAAACAATCAAGATCCATAAATAATAATCGAGGGAGCCAGACATATAATTGCCTTCGAATTGGGTTCTTATAGATCATAAAATAAAGAATTAAATCAAGAGAGATCCATATGACCAAATAATAAATATACATTTAAAGAATTCCTAAACTAACTCCCTCTAATAGGTCTCTAAAGGTTGAGGGTGAGAGGATTCCAAGATTGATAAAACGATGCTAAATCTCTTCGCGCATCCTCCTCTAATAATGATCATTGAATTACCCTTGAGAAACTCACCATAATTTGTTGAAATATGCTTGAAAGTCATCTCAAGCTGCTCAGATCTCTAAAACTCCTACCGCCCTACCTTATTCGGCAAAAGAATCTCCCCCGAATTTAGAGAAAACTAGGGTATTATATAATCAAGTCTACCACGGTGTTGTGATGTATGTGGTGAGTAAGTTATTACTTGGGCTCCAAGTCACATCCTAACACGGCTTTCTGGGCATTGTATAGTGAGATCACAAATGTGATGGGTTTTCATAGCGCCCATTATGAGGTCATTGTGGCTTTTATGTTGCTTCCAATGGTTCCATGCTATTATGGCTTGATAATGGTAGTGGTGAGTGTAGACAACAGCCATGGTGAGATGTCACCATGACCATTGTAAGCTGTGGTGAAGCTCTAATTTAGAAACTTAGCATATTTTGCTTCAAAATAGTCCCGAATTTTCTTCTTTTTCCCTAAAGCAAAAATAAAGGCCATGGTAAACAAAAGAATAAAATTTCATACTAATTTGGTGCTAAACATGTCAAATTCCATGTCGAATGCAGTGTAAATGATATAAAAAATATAAATTTTCTAGCACTTATCACTAGTTCTCCTTACTTCCAGCATTGGTTGAGAAGGAGTATGATGAGGATCACTAACTATATTGCCTTCTAGTTGTCTCCCCTACCATCTTCTCTAGCTGGTCCACCACAGCATGTGGGGGTTAACATTGCTGACGTTAGCGATTTAGACTCCAAGACTGAGAGTGTCGCTTTTTGAGACATCATCTGCTTTATCTTTATTTTTATTTCTGTATTTGTTTTTATTTTATGGTATGCTATATTTTGCAATTAGCAAGTGGAGTCCCTTGCTAAACGGATGCTTTATCTTCCCATGCTTTTATTTTATTCTTTATCTTATTTTTATTTTTATTTTATTTATTTTATTGTTTTTATTTGCTTGAGTTTCACTTGTGTGCAATTTTGTACTGCGCACAATATGTGATTGATTAGAATATGGAACACATGTTGAGAATGGCAACATCATTTTCCATGTCCAGGAAAGTCCCTTAGAACTTTTTCCCAATTTTATTTGTCCTCGATTCAATTTTATCATGCATGTATATTTGTACATTGAGGACAATGCATGATTCAAGTGTGGGAGAGGGTTTATTTGTGTATTCATTGTGATGGGGCATGACTTATGATTTGAGGGGACTTCTTAAGGGATTTTAGATGGTGGCTACTAGACAATCTTCATCAACATCTGGCAAGGGAAAAGAGTTAAGATGCTAGAGTACCGATTGGAGAGGAGCTAAGTCGCGAGGAAGATCCTTGGAGTACGATTGGGAGGATTAGAGAAGAAAAAGGTGTTTGTGAATTCTTACTTGTATGTTTTCTCTATCTTTTTTTTCATCATGTGAACCCATGAGGGGCTAAACTATTCTTTGATGCCCTAGACAATTGAACCTTGAGATTATGTGTATTTGACTTACTCTTTTACATTGGCTATGGAGTTTTCTTATATTCTTCTATGTTTGATCTTGTGTTGCTAGACTTTATGTGCATGATTTCCATAGTTGTGATTTGAAGCTTGGACAAGGGTAACTTCATCGTCCTCGTTGGCACAACTAAAAAATTAGGGTAGTACTAGTGATCATACACTCTTTCATTTCCTTTATTATTATTATATTTTAATACACTTGTGCATGTATGCGTACATTAGGGACAATGTACATCTTTAAGTGTGGTGAGGGAGTGTATGATATTTTTATGATATTTGTGGTACTTGGGGAAAATTATTATTATATCTATGGAATTTTTTTTTTCAAAAATGTTGGTGCTTGTGTTTTATACATGCTAGTGTTGACCTTTGAAGGCATTGCACTTGTTAGAGTTTCTTTGGTCTAGGGACAAGATATATGTTAGATTAGCAATTTTTCTTTATTTCTCAAGAGTCTGACTACTTTATGAGTTTTTGCTCTATCTTATGTCCCTCTTGAGTACACCTTGCACCTTATATCTGTCTAGAAAGTGATGTTTCATAGTAGGGGTGTTGTTAGTGTTAGTTATTTTCTTGTTTTAGTTAAAATGTGTTGACAGTAGAAAGAGCTACCTCCTTTATAGTGTGTAGTCGCTCACAATAAGTCGGATACAAAAAATATACCCTAGTGGAGAAAGGATTATCTCTTGGGAAGTGTGAAAGCTATTGATTGTAAAAAAAGAAAGAAAAAATGAGAGTATTCATGATAAAGAGTTATGAAAATTATATGGTTAAGCTAAATAATACCCTGAAAATTTTGTGTAACACAATCTAAACTATATGACAGTGGGCCAAGAGACCGACACTTGGGAAAGTATCTTTAACTATAGAGTAGACTACTCTTTGTAGAGGCATGTCCATGCTACCTGGCACTTGATTGCTCCCTTGTACTACTAAAACTCCACCTTTTGTTGCCTAAGGTCAAGCACTTATCATGTCTTCTATTTATGTCTTTTCTATTTGCTTGAGGACAAGCAAACACTTTAAGTGTCAAGACATTTGATAAGTACTAGAAAGTTCATATTTTCTATATCATTTACACTACATTCAGCATGGAATTTGACTAGTTTGCACCTAATTAGTATGAAATTTTATTCTTTTGTTCACCACGGCCTTTATTTCTATTTTTCAGACAAAAAAAAATGAATTCGGGGGCATTTTGAAGCAAAATAAACCAAATTGTTGAATCAGAACTTCATCACAGCTCACAACGGCCATGGTGACATCTCACCATGGAAGTTGTTTACACTCAACACTGTCGTTATCAAGCTGTGGCAACGTGGAATCATTGAGGATAACACAAAAGTCACAACAGCCTCACAACGGCCATTGTGAATCCATCACGCCTATTAACCACCCACACAATGCCCAGAGAGCCATGTCAGGATGTGACTTGGAGCCCAAGCAATAACTTACTCAACACGGTCTTTAAAATGCCCGTGGTGAGACCATGGCGGACTCGATCTAATAAATACACTAGGTTTTTATGATTTCGGGGGGATTATTTTACTGAATTTAGGAGAGGTGGCAAGATTTTAGGAGACCTGGAGACGATTTCCATTAAGATTTTAGTGGACTTCGGTCAGTTTTCCAAGGGTGATTCAACGTGCATCAATATAGTGGACTGCACGCGAAGCAATTCGGCGTTCTCTTGACAATCTTAGATCTACTCAACCTCAACCATTGGAGACCATATTAGATGGAATTATTCTAGGATTTTTTTGATTTATTTCCTTTGGATGATTGCTATTCATTGATCTATACTTGTATATCCATTAGAGGACCCCACTTCATGGCAAATTTCATGTAAATTCATCTTGATTGTTACTTATGATTCTTAATTGGTAATTCATTATTATTTCTAGTCTTCTGTAAATCATTGTATGCTTGCTTAATGATAGTTTGTTGATGTGGATGAGGAAGATATGCCCCCACATTAGAAGACCTATGCCATGTTAGATCTATGCATGCTTCAAGAGATTAAGTTTTGGTAGATCTCTGGATTAGGGTTTGATTAGATTTCTGAGTTAGGATTTGATTAGCCCTTCTAGTAGAGTTCTTAAACTTAAGGTGGATATAGGAGGCTGGGGTGCGAAAGATTCCAGCTTAAGTTCATAGTGTTTAGACTTGGTTGCCAAGAGATCGGGACTAGTAGCCCTTTGAATTTCTCCGGTCCAATACTAGATTGAATCGTTACACCTTAACTTTATTTTACAAGTAATCATTAAGGGAATCTTCATATGATCTCCCAAACTCCTTCCAGTTGCACTTAATGATTATCCATTGTATTGTTTAGTAAATTGTAGAATTAGGGTAAAGAAACAACGTAAACGTTTAGGCTATTGATTAAGTGAAAATAAAGTAATAGAAGCCTCTAGCCATTCCTAGGGAAATACAACCCTCATGCTCACCCACGAGGTATTACTTAATGACTTGTACACTTGCAGTATTCACAAACTCACTTTGACATTTTTTTCATATTCACGTATTCATTTTCACACACCTTAGTGGTCTGTCGGTATTACTTTGGTCATCGTCCACTTGAATGTGTGTCCACCTGATAAGAAGAATGAATTAGTATACAATTTAGGTACTTGGTTGAAAAATTAATATTCACTAAACATTGTTCTTACCTACGGCTAGAGGAAATAACACGTTGGATTAAGTTCTTGGAGATATGTTAGAAATTATATACCATGTCCACAACTGAAGTAGTATTATTGATCCACGAATATTCATATCCTTGTTACAAGCACAACATAGGGATAGATATAGGGTTGCTACCCCAATTGTATTTTTCTATCTTTTGTAAAGTCCCCAAAAAAAAGTAATTACTTCAAATGAGCTTTGTTTTATAACATATCCAATATTAGGATATAGTTAATGAGCCTTAATATATAAGCACAATCACACCACTTAATTTATTGTTGCCTTGGATCATATGGTAGCACACCAAATGTTTCTTGGAGCCAAATAAGGGTTATTATTTGGCCTTTCTTTTGCTTAAGAAGCTGGACAACACCGAGCAACTCCTCACGGAGATCAATTCATAAGCTAAATGTTTGCCCAATAACTTCATTGCCATTAATAGATAAGCCCAGTAATAATGCCACATCCTCAAGTGTAATTGTTGCTTCATCAAAAGTCAAATGAAATGTGTGTGTTTCTAACCACCATCAGTTTACTAATGCACTGATAAGACCAAAATCAATCCAAAAATGGCAAATTTGGGTTGCATGCTAGAACCCAGTTTCTTTTAAAATGCCTATGATTTAAGTAGGTGACTCAGAAATAGAAATATATTTGCAACTTAGAACTCGATCAAGCTGTAAAATATATATATTAATTAATTTAAAAATAAATAATGAAAATAAAAAAATGATTACATGAAATAATTAGCAAGGAGAATTAGCAATGAGCATTAAGAACTACCAAACATTTTGTTGGCAATAAATTAAGCACTAAATTTAGTATGTTTAGACATTTAAAAATAAAATAAGAGGCGTGAAGATGAAGAAGATATAAGGTATGAAATTAGGCATTCTATCAAACACATTCTTGCATTCTATCAAAAACTTTATGGCATTATATGAAAGGCTTTGTTAGCATTCTCTCATACACTTTCTTTAAATCATTCTATTAAACACTTTCTTTAGACATTCTATTAAACACTTTATTGGTTTTTTATCAAACATTTTCTCTTAGGCATTCTATCAAACACTTTGCTGGAACTGTACAAACTACTTTTTCTTAACCATTCTAATATCATCTACTTTGTAATGACACATCATAATATAACAACTACTAATTTATAAATTATCAAACTAATAAAATAACATCTTCACAAACAAGCATAGCTATACTACCTCATCAATCTAACATAATAACATTACATATAATATAAATTTATCTATAATAATTACATGAATTATTTATTAAATCAAATACCTTCTCCTACAAAATTAAAGAGATGTGCTCATTTTGATGCTATAGTAATGCCATTTAGAAAAGAAGGATAAAATAGGAAGAAGAGAAAAAGAGAGGAAGATGTGGTAAAATTAAGTGTGATGAGTTGTGATATTTAAAAAAGTTGTGATAAAAAGTTTAAATTAAAAATTTTTAAGGACTAAAGTGTAAAAATTTCTTATAAAAAATTAGAGATGGCAATACGGGTACAGGTAAGGGTATTACCCGTTAGTTTTTGAGCGGGTACGGGTCGGGTAAGGGTATGCCCTTACCCTTACCCTTACCGGTTGAAGAGGGTACGGGTAAAACCCGTACCCATACCCTTACCCTCTCATATATATATATATATATATATATAATTTTTATTAAATTAAATATTTACTCAGAATTTACTCAATATCTATTTTCATGGTGATTAATTTGAAAATAATACTTCAAATTCTCGTAATATATTATTTTAAATTTTATTTAATTTCTATATTTATATTTGATAATATTATTAAAATTGAATTTTAGATATATATGAAGAATCATAATTAAATTTAAAAATAAACAAATATAAAAAAATAATGTTATAATAATTTATTCTATAAATTATAAGAACATCCTGAAAAATAAGATACTAATAAAAAATCAATTGGATATAACTTATAAGAATTACTTATAATGTTTTTTATATTCAAAATCTTACTAATAAGAATTACTTATAATGTTTTTTATATTCAAAATCTTACTAGATATTTATAAAATTTGAAGCTATATAAAATATAAATAGTAGATATATGAAAAAATTTAAAATAAAAACCAAGATAGTTAAGCATGAACAAAACAAAAGGTAGAGTTATCATTGAGTCCTAAATAAATGTCATTTTTATGTGATTGTGTAATTTAAGATAAGCAAATATATATTAATTTGTAATTTTGAATTTATGGACATGTGTTTAAAGATTGTAATATAATGTATAATTAATTTATTTTTATTATTATTTAAATTTAATTCAATAATTTGAACAACGGGTAAGCGGGTACCCTGCGGGTGAGGGGTAAGGGTATGATACCACAGAGGATGCGGGTATGGGGGTAGGAGTTACTGAGTCTTGGTAAAGGTTTTGGCATACCCTACCCATACCCTACCCGTTGCCATCCCTATAAAAAATTATAGAAAAACCCGGTGTTATAAAATTTTAAAAAAAAAATTCTTTATTTTTTTTTCACAAAATCTGACAAAGTATTTATTGTTTTTTTAAATAAACATATGAAAAGCAGTATTTTTACCGATTTCATGCCATTTGTGCTGATTGATGGGATATGGTATGATACTTATGAAATCAATAAAATTGATATTCAATGAAGCCTCTTAGAAGATAGATCTCCATCTATGGTTAATGTCAACATACAGGAAAGTTGGAAGGCAATGAGGTTGCTCTGAGCACTTGAATTTTTGGGGAACTCTTGGATACCAAAATCAAAACCGAGTTCTTCAAAGAGGAGAAAGCCGCTTTTAATTATTTGCTCTTTCAAAATTTTTATCGATGATGAAAACCTTGTATATGACTTATAACTCTAACGGGTTAGGTTTAATGTTTTGGTGTTCCATTTTTTTCATTAAATTGTCAAGCATCCCTATTTAGATCTAACGGCTTAATGTTGGATTATTTTATAGACCAACATAATTTAAAAGACAATTAACATTCTGTTATGTTATATGCATGTGACATATTAGGTCATTTATGAGATGAATCCCTTGGATTCACTCTTCAAACTTACCCAAGTCCACCATTGGGCTTGGGCAGATCCAAAATGTGCCATATTAATATATGTTTATAATGCATTTATGGTTGTGCGTGTGAAAAGTTTGAGAGAAAGGATTCAACGAACCATAGCGCCATCTTTAGTGAGTATTCTAGTTCCACCGTCTATGGGAGGAACAAAAATTAATTTTTTTGATGTGATATATCCTAATTTTTGATGGGATATATCCTAATTTCATCATCTGTGTGAGCTAACATCTTTTATTGTATCGATTTACAATATACTTCATAATACTCTTGTCCTATCAATATTGATGGATAATTTTCTTCATATCACAAGTCGTGGTAGCTAATTTATTTGATAATCTTATTTTTAAAAAGTTTTTTACATATTAATATCTTTTACATAACTCCCATGTTGATTTTAAATATGATTTTGAAAGATGAGTTATTTATAAGGTGTTTCGAATGAAAGTGTTGTGTTGCTATTGCAAGTACCTGTAACCAGCAACTTGTGCCACATCAACCTCCACGTGACAATCATAAAACTTTTCTTAAATACTAATTTTATTGCAAAATATTTTTTTCAAAGAATTATGAAGAAAACTATTTTTTTATTTTTAAAAAACAAACATTTTTATTAAATATGTTTGAAAATAGTTTTTGAAAATGCCATTTATACAAGCTGGATTTCAAACATGGTATTAGTCACAATCATAACATCACATTAGCACCCATGTAGGCTGGTTAATAATGTGACTAATGTAAAAGTAAAATAATAAAAATTCATGCATTCAAAATAAATAAATTGATTTAAAATATGATTATTAAAAGAATACTTTCTAAAAAATAAAAGAATGATAAATATTTTTTAAAAAATTAAATTCAAAACTATGCAGGTTGTATTCTTACAATTGGATGAAACTATTAGTAGATACTTCAATGATGTTTAATTTGCTATTTGTAGTATTTGAGATGACTTTATACAACCTCCAAACCAGTTGTCATTCAGACTTTTTCCCAACTGAAGATTTGTCATATTTCTCGGGGCGTAAAGCTATGGTCCATTGCTTGCGGCCATAAACTGGACAGTAATACAACACAAGACCATACTGATGGGACTTACAGCCATAAGTGTTCCCGTAAGGCTCACGACCAATCTTTTCCAGCTCCTTACAACAACGTTCTTACGCTCGTAATCAGTCCATAAGCAGTCGAGTATAAATAGACCTGATGAGGATTTTTAAGGCCTCTTGTTCAATCTTCAATCCCTTTTTGGAGGAGAGGTTAGGAAAGAAAGGAGATGGATCTCTAGGGCTTATTAGGTGACTTTTGGAGGAGATTGGAATCCATCACCAAGGGAAGGAAGATCGCAGCCGTCAAGCATCACCTTGGCGGCGTTTGTGGAAACTTCTTGGGAGTTTTTCGGCGATCTACTTCTTGCAAGATTAAGAAGGGTGTTTCTATGTTTATTTCTATTCTCTTCATGTCTTGTAACTTGGATGATTTCCCTTCATTAATGGAGGGCTAATTTCTTTGATGTGTGGTCATAATTGAACTTTAGGGTTTATCTTATGACATTGGATGCAGTTCTATGTGATTTACTTGTATACTTAGTTGCAATCAATGCTTTTGAATCTAATTATGTGTTTGTATGCGTGATTGCTATCATGGAAAAAACCCTAATTATCATATTTGATGTGCTTTGTGAAGAAAAAAAAATTTCCACTAGCATAGGCATACCTCGATTAGAGAAAATTATGAGTAAGCCTAGAAATAGGGTACTTTGGTGACCCCGTCTCCCTCAATTTTCCTAAGTGTGTTAATGAGAATTTTTGTGCTCTTTGAAATCATGGGGAATAGACTTTAAAAGAAATCACATTTCTATAATCCATTCAGATTAGGGGTAATCTCTCCTCACAAGAGAGATTACCTACTTAAAAAATTTTTATTAACTCATATTGAGGTTTCACGGAGTGCTAATGAGATAGTGTGGTAACTTCATCAGTACTGCACCGATTCAGTTACTCTTCACCCTTGAAAGAAGGATTTAGTATGATTTAGGAAATCTCTGGGCTCAGATAGGATTGCATACTTAGACAACTTTTGTCCTGCACTTAACAAACCCTAGAGGGATGCTATGCCTAGACATCATTTCTTCTTCTAATTTCTCTACTCATTTATTCCATACTTCTTGTTTTTACTTTCTTTTGTTCATATACATCACTCGTTTGGTTAGGCTAATTTTCAAAACTAGAGTTACTACTAGTAATCTCATTATTCCCTGTAGACCGACATCCTGCTTTCTAGCACTATTATTACACTATCGGCATGTACACTTGCCTCTCTATCAAGCCGTTTTCTATATAATGTTCTTATAGATTTTTTTATATTTTCTTTGTTTTGGACTGCATGAATATTGTATTTAACTTTGTAGACTACTAAATGACATGAAGTTTTATTCTCAATGTTGTTCTGTTTATATTTACATTTCCGTTAATTTATCCTAGCTAGTTACTTTTTATATACTAATTTTGGTGTTTTCAATTTGATCTCAATATTAACAATGAATGAATGAATACAAATATATATAAGTTATGTTTTAGCTCTTTGTAACAAATAGATTGACCTAAATCATCTTTTCTTAGTTATCTTTAAGCTTGTCTGTTTTATGATAAATGCTTGTGGATACATATTTTCCACATTAGTAATTGAAGCATTTTGTTTTCATCCTTGATTATTATGATATATTTTGATACCTAATTCATTCATATTTCTTGATCAGGTCTTTTTTATTAGTTTGTAAGTAAAAGAAGAGTTTCTGAGCAAGTGCCAGGGTGATTCGATGAAGAATTGAAGATTTTAGAGCAATCACACCCCAAAACCATGGCCAAAATCACGGTTGTTGTATTGGAAACCACTACCATGGTTTGTCTTGTGGAGCCATTGTTTAGAGCCTTGTTTTCCTTAGAAGATTTGTTTTGAGAGAATTATTTCAAAACTAAGGTCTCTTTATATGGCCATGGTTTTTGTTTGTGATTAGGCTAGTAACAAGGCTTATAAATAGTTAGAACATAAAAGAAAAAGGGGACTTTTCTAGAGCATTTAAGGGGATTTCAATAGAGGATTTTCTAAATCTCCCAAGGGTTTTCATCACCGACCTAAGAAGCTATTTGAAGGGAAATCTTGAGCCTTGGAAAGCTGATCAAAAGAAATTGAGCCTAATTGAAGGAATAAGCCATCTTCTCATCATTATCTTCAAGGTTCGAGGGAGTTCTTCATGTTTTTTTTAATCTTTCATTGTACGATTGGATTTTGATTAAATTTTATGAACATGATTATCTAAGCATCTTTTGGTTCTTGTATTTTATGAAATTTGGGATGTAATTTGATTTCATGACTTCAATTCCATTGACATTGAGATTCAATCGTGGAAATGCTAATTTCATGAATTTAGTGAGGGAAAGCCCAATCTCATGCTTATAGATTTAGTTAGCGAGAGCTCAAATCTATGATTGATCATATATTTAGTTAGTGAGAGCCTGAATACATGTGAGATCCACTATAATTAAAAAAGATTGAACTCATTCCTCAAAGATAAGGTGATAAAATACGTCCGGATTAGGGTGACCTAATAGAGTGGTTCACAAAGTGTATGCATTTATAGAGAGAATGTGTGAAATACCTACCCTACTTTGTTTAGGTTTTAATCACTTAGAGATAACGGTTGGCATAAGTTAGGAATCTCCATGGTCCAATGATCAAGAGGAATTAGATTGAAGAACCTCTATTGGAAGTCCTTTGTACTAAACACCCAAAAGGATGCTCAATCCAAGCACCATTCTTAATTAAGCTTCATAAATAAGTTTATCTATTGTTCCACATACCATGCATTATCTAATCCCTTTTGTCCAACTACTCTCTAAGATCTTCACGTTGCCCTCTCCTCAAAGTATGAACTCTTACCTCTTATTCCCAATCCTCCTCAGAAGATATCAATCTATTACCACCCTGTCTAATAAAAAAATTGTGAAGAATGCAGCATGCAATCACTAAATCAACTTAGATACTATATGGAAAAAAGGGCCTAGATGTGAGAATCTTAAACCGACTTTTCAAAGAACCAAATGCGCGCTCAATTGAAGTTCACACTGATGGATGCCTATGGTTAAACAACTCCTTAGGGTTGTGAGGAATACGTGACCTGAATTTCTTCAAGTGATATCTAACACCTCTAAAAGGTATTATAAATTCAGGTCTTGTAGCATATCTTGCGTTGATGAGGAAATTTTTCCTAAACAACAAAAAAGGAAATAGGATTAATAACAATTTATGTTTTGCATATTAAATAGGAAATAAATAGAAACATATACCTTGTGGCACTTTAAGACCATTGGGTCTTTCTAAAGCATCACATAAGACCATCGAGTCATGTGCTGAACCTTCCCAACCAGCAAGCACATAAGTGAAGTTAAGATCAAAGTCTATTGCGGCAAGTACATTCTGTGTTGGATAACCTTTCCTGCCATGAAAAGATGCAACCATGTCTATTGGAAGACTCACATGTATATGTGTGCCATCAAGGGCCCCAATACAATCCTAAGAACACATAAGTTTGTTGCGTCATGCTTAAAATATGATTGTTTTATATTTTTGGTTAACATGTAGATACAATTATGTATTTTAAAGTATGGAAAGAATCTTGGGAGTTGTGCAATGTAGGTTGACAAAGTACTTAATGGAGGTCTGATAAACTCTTTTTGTAACTCTCCGATGGCATGTAGGACAAGTATGAAATATCTAATAATAGTTTCGCCCAACATATGAAAATTGTGTTCGATGACCCTATTTCATTGGTTGTGACAAACCGTATGCAAGAACATCAATCGTTGTTCTTCCACATTGACATTAATTGAATCTTTGAGCAGTCCACAGGATTGTAGTAATGAGCACAAGCTAAAGAAAGTGAATTTATTCATTCTAACCATGTTAATACATGTTGTGTCGTCACCATTTATCAAGCAGTCAAGATAATTCTCTCTATCCAAGATTCTACAAGAATTGGGTGCACAACAAACTCTACGCTTAAATATATGTGTCACTATAATTCCCATAATTGTAGCTGCAATTGCTGCAACCTCTCGTAATTTCCTTGAGGGTTTTCTTTTATTCCTCTCCATAAAAAATCACCTACTTGATACAAAAGTTAATCAACAATTGAATTTGATGGAACTATTAGCAATTAAGACATGGAATTAGGAGAGGAAGCAACACAATGATTGTGTTTAATAATAAAATCAATATGACTATATTGTATAGCCTGTAGTTTTTGTCATAACATATGATTGCAGTGTATAGCATGTAGTTACTGTCATAACAGATGATTGTATTATATAGCATGTAGTTACTATCATAACATATGATTGTGTTGTATAGCATTGTGTTTAATAATAACACTATACCATGTCTGATTTATCTAACATATGGTTTACTAGCCCATCTTCTTGAAGTAAGATAGTTAATGATTCAAAATTGCAAGCATGATGCTATGAGTGGCAACTAATTACCACCACTACATCCCATTTGGTGTTTTACTAGCATGTACTATGACTATAGACCAACTTTGGAGTGATTGAGTGCCATTTAATTAAGTAAACTTTGCTTTCTCTATAATCTTGATTAATACTTCAGTCTATCAACATCAAACTTTTTTGCACAAGGTTAAAGAAATAAAATTAAAAAAACTTAACATGGCCATGCAAAATTGGTCAGCTATCAGGTGAATGCATTAATATGCTTTAATTGATGTAAGGAGAACTCTTGATGTTCAATGTGTGAGTAGATAACTGGTGCATTTACACGCTATGAAGTAAAATTTAGACTCCAGATAAAGGCATTTTATTAGGTTTTATGATAGGAAGAGCCCTGGTTGTATATCAGGTTTGAATGTTTGATGTGCAATTTACTTTATCATTCTAATTTATTTTAGAGTTTCAATGTTCAAACTCATGTCACAAATTCACATGAATTCGAAGATAATGATTTACATGATGAGTATTGATAATAACCAAATCACAGATGAAACTTATCTAGAAAATCTTGGAGTTTGTTAGGGATCTGTTAGGAGTTTGTTAGGCTAGTTGTTGCTTCTATATATTTTCCAAAGTTGTTTTTTTCGATATTAATAATTGAAGAGTAATTCTTCCATCGTCATTGTGTGCAGATTCTGGGACCCATCTAACATCATTATTAAGTCTCTTTCCATCTTTTTGAGAGAATAAGCTAACATTTTTTAAAATAGTTTAGATTGTTTACTTCTTGAAAATGGAAATTAATTTCTTTCTTCTCTGTCCAAATGGAAAAAAATTGATCTCTTTTTTCATTCTCTATCCAAGCACCCACTGAAATAACTATTATTCAAATTCAAATTAAAATAGAAATTAAAATTAAAACAGAAAAACAAAAACAAACTCAAGGAGAAAAAATTAAAACAGAAAAAAAAATCAAAATCAAAACAAATTGGAAATAGGATGAATAGCGGGATGCGATTACCTATAGGAGTTGTGGACTTTCCCTCAAGCTCAAGATCATAACGCCTTGGATCTAGAACCCCTGAGATCTAGAACACCTTCAATCAAATGGTCTAAAAAAAAAGAGAAAAACCCTTGAGATCTAGAACAACTTGTATCAATCATTTAAGAAAAAAAAAAGAACAAAGGAGATCGGAACTACACGTATATCGGTCGAGGCTCTCAACGGCGAACAAATTTGGCTAGTCGGTAGGGTGAGTTTATCTCTTGGCTAGCTCAAGAGAAAGGGATGGAGATGGATGAGAGAAGGAGAGAGAAACCGAACCCTTTGGATGAGATTTGCGGGATGAGCGGCGTCCCACCGATTAAGAAGGGTGCCACTCATCTTGTTTTCAGGGATGGGGGCCATCCCCATCCAACCCCATCCAGGAAACCAAACACCCAGATAGGTTGTAGCCCTGGATATCCCATCCCTATCATGGGATATCCTGGGCACCAAAACACTACCTAAGAGGTTTAGCTCTTTCACTAGATGATTAGGTAGTTAGATTTATGGAGTCATGTTTAGATTCTGTCATATCTAAGAGTTAAATTTGCCAATAAGTATTTTCTCCATATCAATTATTAGATATATAATATAAAATAAAATAAAATTTTAAGAAAATAAAAATAATCCTTATGCTAAATTGTTTACATGGAAATTTTGGGTAATAGTTTTTTTTAATATAAATATAACCAAATTATGGATCATTAACTTTTAAGTTAAGAGGGATTTGAACCCTCAACCTTTACGTTTGGAGGAGATTCACGACTCTCCTATTGTGATGGTGTTAAAACACGACTCTCCTATTGGGTGGGTGGGATAAGGGTAAGTTCAAAATTAGCTTACAAATTATATGAAAATATAGACTTATTATTTTTTAATTTTTCAAATTGAATGAAGGAAAAAGGTAACCAAATAATTTATTTTTTAATAAATTTTTAATTAACTTTATTTTGATGAGTATATATATGCAAATCAAAACTTTGTAATCATATATATAAAAAATTATTTTTACATAAGCATATAAATAATTTTCCACTTCAGAGGATCAAGTACGCAAAAAATTACATTAAAAAATAAATTTATATCTTCATAAAATTGGTAAATTAATTTAAGTTCACGAGAAAATTTTATAATTACTTAAGCATATAAATAATTTTCTACTTTTACAGGGTGTATACAAAAAATCAAGGTTATTAGACCCGGTCCGGGCATTGACCCGGCTAAGCCCAGGGGTTTGAGGTCAATGGGTTCGACCGGGGTCAATAATAAAATATAAAAAAAATATTATAATAATTAATAATTAGCAAATATAATATGGAAACCATAATTATAATATAAAAAACTACTCAAATTTGATATTTAAATTGATAAATGGCTTTATATACACCAGTGTTTCCTAATTTTGTCATTTATTTTTAAACTTTTTAAATATTTACAAATTTAATATATTAATATATAATTATCAAACTTCTCTCTGTGTTTATTTATTTATTTATTTGTTTATTGGTTGATTTTGTTAGAATAGATAAGAAATTTAATTTATTAATTTTTATCCTTTTATATGGATGATATACCTTATCAATAAATTATATAACTTACCCAATCTCAATTGAGTTTTTATTTTTGTTATAAATTTTCTTATATTTTTTAGGGAAAATTACTGTTTACCCCTCGAGAATTTCAAAACTTCCCAAACAGCCCCTGTGAGTTTTGCATACCTCGGACAACCCTTCCTTTATTGTTTCACTTCCTTTTTGCCCCCTGCATTATGAAATTCCATCATTGCTCTTAAACCTTTTTGCATACATTTTTTCATTCTTTTTTGCATTCCTTTTGCATGTACTCATTTCTTAAACAGAGAACTCATTTTTTAAACAGAGAACTCATTTCTTAAACAGAGAGTTCATTTTTTAAACATAAAGTTCATTTCTTAGAGTTCATTTCTTAAACAGAGAGTTCATTTCTTAAACAGAGAGTTTATTTCTTTAACAGAGAGTTCATTCCTTTAAACAGAAACCTTATTTCTTAAACAAAAAAACTGATTTCTTAAACAGAAAACTCATTTCTTAAACAGAGAGCTTATTTTTTAAACAGAGACCTCATTAAATGTAAAACCCTCATTGAGTAGGGACATTGAATATCTCATCGTCACCGATCTCGGCTGAACGCTGAGCCGAGCTCCAAACTCGGGCGAGCGATCTCGAAGGTGCCTCGCTCGTGTGGGGTCTTAAAGGAGAAATCTTTCGCTGGGCGTTGGCGATCCTATCGACGACGTCATAAACTTCTTCTTCATCCACCAAGCTTCTCGATCAACCGATTCTTTGTGAATTCAGTCGGAGCGTGGTCTTGATCTTCTCGTGAGAACGCACTCAAGATCATGCTCGATGGGAAGCTTCAATTGTGCCGCTACCGAGAGTCGAATTCGAGAAACCCTTTCGAGGATCACCAGCTCATCCTCGTCCCGTCCCAGAGTCGATGAAAAAGCCACCCTCGAGTCTTCATAGTCGCTTCCTATCTCGACAGGGACGAGGCGACGCTCCTCGGCAATGGAGTGGTAAGGTCTTCGCATGGCGACGCCGGATAAGACGAGTCGAACTTGAATGGAACCATTCTCGACTCACGGAGACCGCAACATGGATAGCAATAGGGTTAGGATTAGGGATCATTCGGGGTTTGATACATGGTGCCTAAGTCGCGACGTGAACGGAGGGAGGAAGCGGAGCCGACGAGGGTTCAATCTCGCCGCCTTCGCCTTCGCTCACATCATTTTTCACCGCTCGCCGACCTCATCGCTTTCATCTTCTTCGCCGCTCGACCTCGGAAAGACCGCACGCCCTCGCTCGTCGAGCGAAGGCATCGAAAGGTTGCACCTTTTTCTCTGGCAAGATCGAGATCGAGATCGAGGTGGAGATCAAAATTCTAGGGTTCGAAATCTCATTTTTCATGCAACGTGACTGTGATTGTGGGCCGCATGCTTTGCCTCACTGGCCCAGCCCAATTGCAATAAAGAGATTTTGGGGGTGATAAATACACGCAAAAAACTCATTTTTTTAAACAGAGATCTCATTTTTTTAAACAGAAACCTCATTTCTTAAACAGAAAACTCATTTCTTAAACAGAGACCTCATTTTTTTTAAACAGAAACCTCATTTCTTAAATAGAAAACTCATTTTTTTTAAACAAAAAACTCATTTTTTAAATAGAAAACTCATTTTTTATACAGGAAATTCATTTTTTAAACAAAACCTCTTACCTCATATTTTAAATAGAAGCCTTATTTTTAAATAGAAACTCATTGCACCCAAGGGCATTATAGTCAAACCCGGTCACACTTGCCACAACTTCCCACGCAAGGGACAATTTCGTCCAAAAATTCCAAATTAACTCTATCAATCACTGTTAGATGCTTGGGTGGTTTAAAAAATCATTGTATTCAAAAAGAAGGGGTTTTTATGGATAGTCAAATTTAGGGTATGGGGAATCAGGTATATCGTAAATTTTTGAGGTGTTTTTAAGTAATTTCCACTATTTTTTTATTTAGTTAAAATATTTCATTTTTTTATATTTTATAATAAAATTGCACTCATTTATTGTTTTTATTTTCTAAATAAATTAAATTTTTTTATAAAAGTATTTACATAACATATTAATGGATTTTATTTTTTTAAATATTAATTTTTGTTGGTATGTTTATGATATACATTTGTAATTCTATTTATGGATTAAAAATTAAAAATTAATATTAATAAATATATATGATTTTCGTAGCTTTTAAATAGTAAAAATAATAATAAATTATGAAATATTATAAATAAAAAAATTCTAACATTGTGACCTAATTGATCCGGCTGGATCAACAAGTTTCTGATTGAATCACCCAAGTCACCGGGTTAATAGAATATATCCAGACCGGATACATAACAGGTTTTTAGTTTTTCCAGTTGAACTTGCGGAACCGGTTCGAATATGACTGCCTTGCGAAAAATATCCCATTTTGAAAACTGTTTGACACATATGCAGGCATGCAGCACTACCATAGTACCATGTACATTCACGTTTCACTCCACACTCTGCTTCGTGTCACGTGCGTGCCAATCTGTATCAGTCTATAGACACGTGTTGACAATCGAATCCATGCCGGATCTCAAGACGCTATCAACGGCCACGATCCGTATCCATTTCCTCTTTGTCCCAAATCGGAAGCTCGAAGCACAAACCTCGAGCTCCTTCCTTCCAAGCTCGCAGCCATGGCGGACGCTTCTTCCCCGTCCCTCTCCTCCTCCTCCTCCTCCGAAGACTCTGAGATCAGCGATTCCGAGCTCGATCTCTACGAGCAGAAGTACCTCCACATGCTCAAGACTACCAACCCTAGAATCAAGAACCCTGATGGCACCCTTCGATGCCCCTTTTGCGCCGGAAAGAAGAAGCAGGGATTCATCTACAAGGACCTTCTCCAGCACGCCACCGGCATTGGCGCCTCCTCCGCCCGCGCCCCCAAGCTTCGCGCCACCCATCTCGCCTTCGCGCGCTTCCTCCAAACCGAACTCTCCGACGCCGCTGGCCCATCGGCTCACCTTCCTCCTCCCAAGCCCCCACGCCGCTCGGATGACGACCGGTTCGCCTGGCCCTGGACGGGAATTCTCGTCAACGTTCCCATCAATGAAGAATCCCGGATGGAGCTAGAACGCCGGCTTGCTGGTTTCAGTCCGGTGAGTATGCTGCCTCTCCGGAATGTTTCCGATCAGGAAAATGAGTCCTCGATGGGATCTGTGGTGGTAGAGTTCAGCAAAAGCTGGTCGGGGTTGAAGGATGCCATGGCGTTTGAGAACCAGATGAATGCGAGTCGGTTCGGGAAGAGAGATTGGGAGGAGAATGGAGATCGGAAAGAGGGGTTCTACGGCTGGATTGCTCGTGGTGATGACTATGAGTCGGAGAGCCGGGTGGGAGAGTATCTCAGGGCGCACACTGAACTGCGGACCATTCCTGATGTTGCCAAAGAGGAATCGAGGAACTCTGGGAAGCTCGTCGCTATCCTCTCTGATGAAATTGAAGCTAAGAATGAGAACCTGAGGAATTTGGAGTGTAAGTACAATGAGATAGCTATGGCAAGGCAGCGTGTGATGGAAGATAAAGATAAGATTCACCAGGCTTACAATGAAGGTGATGCTGCCATTTTTTAATGATTTCTTTGAGATTTTTCTTTGGATGTTGAATCTTTATGTGACTATTTTGGATTTAAATTTATGGATGTTTCTCTAGATGAAGTTTATTTGATTTAATGCTACCCTTCTACTTTTAGCACTGGATGTGGGATTGTTACCCTTTCCTGTTTTAGTAGCTACTAGGTCATAGAACTTCTAGTGGCTCTACTTTGTTTCTGCGCACTAGGAGCTAAAAAGAAGGTAAATGGCCCCATACTCTCTTGAAATTTGGGTTTCTCTGTCTCTTTTTTATTTTTTTATTTTTTATTTTTTTATTCTTTTTTTTTCTTTTCTGTTTTTAAATCTATCGAATTATTGAGGCAATGGAATAAGTTAGTAGGATACTTGGGAAATGTTGATACTGTTGATGTTCATATTTGATTTCCTTTTCAAAGATAGTCAACACTTTTGGTAAAGAAACGGACATAAAGGGCAAACAGATGCATTAAGGCAAACTTTAGGCATTATTTTAGATATATTAAACAGAGGCATAAAGCTTTGCGCATACAATATTTAGAGAGGGTTAATGTTTGCGACCTTTATTAGATGTAGACTAAATATATTATCTATGTCAGATTTTACACAAAAGTTTAAACTAATAGGATGAGAGACCCGGGCTTAAATACTTGGATTCATACTTACCAAAGCTTAAAATGGGTTGAATCAAGCTCATTAAAACATGATATCAAAGCTTGGTTTGTTTGGTTTGTTTGCAACATGTTAGTTAAAATAGATTGCCATGTATCAAGGGGGCGCATTACAGTAGCTAATAAGTCCATATCCGTTGGTTTGGTAAATATGAATTGGAATATATGTACTTGGGTTTCTCACCTTATAAACTTAAACTTGTGGGTGGAATCAGGTTTATATAATATTTTTAGGTTGCATCTAACAACTTTTACTTTCACAAAAGATGGTTTTTTTCATTGTTTTGAATCTGTAATGCATAGGCTAACAACTAACAAGCTTATTAGTGTGTCAAGGGCTTCTTTAATTTGCGAAAATAAGTTGGTTGTTTCAAAATTTAAGGTATGAGTGGATAGAAAAGTATGAAGGTTGTGATTCTTGGTGACATGATATTGGACCTGGTTTTTTGCAATATACTTTAAAATGTGTATATAATTTTTAGTGATGATGTCTGTCCTATGTGCTTCTTTGAAATTACTAAGATTGTATTTAATTTTCTGCAATATGTTTTTTGTTCAATTATCTGGAGAGTAGACACTTGACACTTTATTGTAAATACCTTTTCATTAGAGATGCGAAACATGCAGCGGATTGCTCGTGAGACTGCTCGTAGGATTTTTGAGGAAAATGTAAAATTAAGGTTGGAATTGGACTCAAAGAGGAAGGAAGTTGATTTAAGATGCAAGCAGCTTGATAAATTTGAGGCCAAAAGTGATGGTGAAAAGAATATACTTGAGGATGAGAAGCAAAAGGTAACTACCCCATCAATATTTAACAATTTAGATGATTTTTTTTAGTTTGAATAATAAAATCCTTGGTTCATATAACATTGTTGTAAAATCAAAATCAGAATGTTATTTACTGCCATATTCCCTAATCCCTTCATTTCTTTACTTATGCTGCTTAAGCATTTAACACTTACTAATATGATGGTTTGGTAATTCATCGATATCCTGCTATGGTTCATTTCTTATTAGTTATTCTTCTATAATCTGAAGTTATTTTTGCAAACTAAACTAGCTGATAAGATGACCTTGACCAAGGTTCTCAAGGTGGCTAGGCAGTGGAAGCCTTAACCACTTACGTGCCTAGGCAGACTACATAATGGCCTAGGTGGTTCAGTATTTTGAGCAATGCCTGTATGTGTGGCGGTTTTGGGTGCTTCACTGTGTGATAGTGTGCCTGTTTTAAAATGTGTTCGTTGTATCGAAATTCCTCCATTGAATAATTAACCCAAAGTTTGTTTTACTTCACAATTCTCAGACTCCTTTCATACGTTTAAAAGTAGTTTAATAGTGCCTTAAAAGGTTTTGTCATATTCTCAGACTGCAATGGAAAATTCATCACTTGAATTGGCATCCATGGAGCAAAAAAAGGCTGAAGAAGATGTCATGAAACTGGCTGAGGATCACAAGGTTTTATGCATTATGTTATTTATACTGTAGCTTTGTTCAGGATAGAATTTATATTCTAACATTATTTTAAGTTTCTTTTCTCTGAATGGATGAAATTTTTCAGAAAGAAAAAGAAGCTGCTCTTGCCAAAATACTTCAACTAGAGAAACAAATCGACCAAAAACAACAGCTGGAGTTGGAAATAGAGCAATTGAAGGGTAGGTTACGTGTTATGAAGCATTTGGCTGAAGAAGAGGATTTGGATCTTCAGGAAAGGGTGGATGCACTAAACCAAAAGCTTGAAGATGAAAAGGAATGCCTTGAAAATTTGAATGGGGCTCTTGTTTCCAAAGAACGTGAAAGCAATTTTGAGTTACAAGAAGCCCGAAAAGAATTAATCACGGTGACGTCCTCTTTTCATAAGAATGTTTTGGGATGACCCCTTGATGGTTGGAAAGTTGCTCGTGATTTGTTGCATCTTTAGTTTTATTTACCTGAATCTCAAAGGTTGTGTAATGCAGGGTTTGGATGATTTGTTGAATGGGCGAAGTGTAATTGGAATCAAAAGAATGGGTGAACTTGATGAAAAGCCATTTCAAGTTGCATGTAAAAAAAGATATTCTGCTGATGATGCAGATACAAAAGCTGCAGAGTTATGCTCTGCTTGGCAAGAGGAACTTAAACAACCATCATGGCAACCGTATAAGATTGTTGACGTTGACGGAGTGAAGAAAGTATGAAATTCAAACCTTCAATTATTTATAAATCTTGAGCTCTCTCTAGATGATGGTACAGCATATTTCATCTACACAAAATTATGTATAGTAATTACAGATGGCAAGAGGTTTTTAGTTTCAAGTTTGCTCGCACTTTTATTATAGATTCTTTAGTTCTCTCTTAGATTGAAACTCATCATGTTCATTCTCTTGTTTCTCTTGTAAAATTAAGTTTAAGAACAGTTCCAATTAGATTCCCTTACAAACGATGTATAGCCTTGATATTTTTGTTTGGCATTTTTATTTCCCCTGAAATGATCTTCTGACTTCAAATGTGCAGGAAGTGATAAATGAGGATGATGAAAAGCTGAAAAATCTATGGATTGAGCTTGGTGATGATGTTTATAATGCTGTGACCACTGCTTTGATGGAGATAAATGAGTACAATCCTAGTGGAAGATATGTCGTGCCTGAGTTATGGAGTTTCAAGGATGGACGAAAAGCAACCATGATGGAGGTAATCCAGTATATCTTCAAGCAATGGAAAAGCAACAAGCGCAAAAGACATTAAAAAAGGTGAATCTATATGATTGTGCATTACACAAGAGTGTACTTCAAAAATTTACAGGATGTTTTGTTTGCTTGATGTCATCTCCGGGTGTGGATATCAAAGGCAATACAAATATTAGAATAACCAATAATCCTATATTGGTTAATTTGGTAAATATGGATCTGATTATATGAGCTTGGGTCTCTCATCCTATCAGCTTAAGCTTTTGGGTTGAATTGGGTCATAAAATCTAAGTGGTTATCATTTAACAGACTATTAGAGCTTAGTTTATTGGTTTGCTTGGTTTATTTGATTTCTTTGTGATATAATTAGATTATTACGTATCAAACATGGCGTATTAAAGTAATCCACTTTGGTTAATTTCATAAAATATGGATCTGAATATATAAGTCTGGGTCTTTCCTCATCCTATTAGTTTAAGCTTTTGGGTTGAATTAGACCTGAAAAATATGATTGATTTGTATTTACCATAATTAACTTTCAAATTTATTTTCCATCGTCTGATGGCAAATGCTGGGATTTTCTTATTTACAACATTTTCAATTTTTCATCTTTGTCGTACAGAGATCTGAAAGTAATGTAATATGAAATCTAATTGATACAGGGTTTCTGTTTTTTTCCCCCTCTCCAGGACATGAAAAGAAGAGCATTCCATTATCGTAAACTTGGAAAATAGTGCCGGAGAACTGCAGACTAATGGTGTGCTTCTTGCATGAATGATCTACTTGCCTTCTGCTTCAAGAGGTTACACAGCTACTGCTTCTGTGGTGCAGCAGGCTTGTTAAGCCTTGTACTTTTGCTTAAGAGCTGAAGTATGTATGACGGCTCTTGTATGTTGGAAGTCTGTTAAGCAATGTAGGATTGCGTTTGCCCTTTGTTATTGTCAACTTCTAATCCAAGCCTGAATTCAGCACTAGTCATTGTTTGCTTTTCATCACCATTGGAGCTAGAGGCAGATAGCGGCTCTGCTTGGCACGGCATGCAGTGCAGGGTGCAGACGTCCACAGCATGCTGGGTTGTGCCTAAAGCTCTACTTGGTGCATATGAGACCTCGGCAAACATATTCATTATAGGTTACCTTGTATATATATGTTAAGAGAATCCGGGGCCAGACTAGAATTGCAGTGCAGGAATAACATCATTCTGAGAATCGAAGGATGTCATGTGGAGGTTTTTTTCTTTTTTTCACTGACAGTAAAATTATCCATCATCTATTGATTTTTCAAATATTTATAATCGTCTACTTTTTTAATTTTATCCTAGTTTTGGTTATGATACTTTAAATCATGTTAAAATGGTTTTTTACAACTTCTATTATATAAAATCACATTGTTAAATATGTGAATAAAATCTTTTTTTTATAATACATATTATTATGTATTAAATATAAAGTATCTATCTTCTGTTTTTATTATAATCTTTCATTAAATTAATCATATCATTTTTAATTTTAATAAAACCTATAAAGAGGGAAAAGATCATGTCTAAGTTTTGTACTTAAAATAACATTAGCCACGAATGACTTTAAAACTAGAGGTATTTTTTTAGGCTCCATGTTTTGAAAATATTTATTTTAAGCTCTAATCTTTAATGTAAATATTTGCTTTGAATTTTCTATGTAATTGACCGTTAGCCAGCCGATGATATGATAAATGATGTTGCAGCAAATTCGCCACATCATTTTGTATGTTATTATTTTTTAAATAATTATTTTTATATTTTAAAATGGCTCTAGAGAAATGATATATATCGTTATTTAAATTTATTTAATATATATTTTTTTAAATTAAAGTGGTTCTTTTAAGTTTTTTAATATAAAACAAAATTAATTTTAAAAATAGGGAAAAAATGTCATATCACCTATCACATCAACTATCATATTGTAAAACATGAAGTTGCAGAAAACTTGGGAAACAAACATTTCACAAAGGGATGACAGAGACGCATTATACATATTCTAATTTAAGTATGGTTTCAAAGAAACTTGTTGAGGGGTACAGGTTAGTTATGATTGGTTGTAACAATTTTACTAATCATGTGTATTAATATAGTAAAATATACAAGTTTGAGAAATAAATTTAGGTGATATTTGGTTATCTATAAGTGAAATTACATATAAGTGACAATCCTGCATTTCAATTTACATCATGTTTTTTTTTGTTTTGCTATAATTAGAAATGCTGCACTTACTATTTATTTGTTTGATTTGATGTGAGTTAAAAGCTATAGTTACCAAGTAAGTGTAGGGGTCAGATTACCACTATTATTATTATCATTTAATATTTTTCATAAAAAACAATTTAAACTAAAATAATTGATTTCATTCAATTTATTTTTTAAAACTAATTCGGTGATTTAAAATAATTTATTTCATTTTTTTTCTATCTCAATGATTCAATCTAATGAAATTCTAAAAAGTTTAATTATTTTTTAATTGGGGACATCATTAGCAATTTATCTCAATGGTTGAATCTAATGAAATTCTAAAAATTAAATTTTTTTAAACTAATTATTTTCTATCTCAATAATTAATAATTATTTTTTATTTTTTTATAAAAAAAATTAATTGGGGCACAGCATCAACATCATCATCAGCGCAGCACTTCTCCCTCCTCCACGCCACCACTTGCGAGCGCGACGAAGCCCAATCCCTCCTCCTCCTCCTCCTCCTCAACAACAACCCCCAACAGCAACGCCTCCCCAACGGTGACGACGATGGCAGCACCGGCCGACCCAATCTTGACCCTGATTCTGATCTGGATGATGAAGACAAAGGTAGCAACAACGTTGGTCGGTCGTGACTACTATGATGGTTGCCGAAGCGAAGCTCGAAGCGGCGGCGGAGAAGAGGGTTGCCTGAGAAAGGGAGGTTACTTGAGCAGTTGTTAGGGCAGAGCCTCTTCTTCAAACATTGCTTCTCGGCGGATCTTTGCTGCAGTGGTGGCATCCTCCGCCGGCTCTTTAGAGCTTTGAGATCCCTTTGGTTTCTATAAGCTTGTCTTCTCTGGAGAGCACTGGGAAATGTTTGGAATGATGAAGTATTAAGAAGCTTGTATGTGGTGATCATAACGTTTGTTTTACAGGATTTTCACTTATAGCCAATTTGGCCAAAAGTGGAAATCCTGCAAAACAAGCCTCTTATGTAAAATCTTTTACATGTAAAACTTTTTCCATTACACCTACTTACACCTACTTGCAGGTTATCAAACAGCCCCTTAGTGCTTTCTACATGCAATCTCTAAGGAAAACATGTTACAACTTATTGCTTTTTTTTTTGGTGGGCAAAGTTGAATATTTAAATAAGTTGGAACATGGTTGCTAAAGTAAAGTTGTGACAACTAGCATCAGAGCCTTAGGCTGATGATAGCAGGATGGTTGGACCATCCAAAGATATCATTGAATGTATAGATGGGCACAAGCCAATTAATCTAACCCATCGTCCAACCCGGCCCAGAGAGTTGGTGTAATACCTTGAACCTTTAGATACCTGTAAAGAATTATATTCAGGGTATCATCACAGTTACAGTAAGATTTTCCTACAAAGTAGGTTTGTTGAGACACCCAAAGTGGAAAGCTTCAAGGACCTAACTGTGAAAGTTTATAGAAATTTTGGGTTCACAAGTAATAAAAAGGTGTGATCTGAAGTGTTTCCTGAAACTAAGAACTGAAAGGTAAACTTGCAGGGGTCTTTTGAAAATACTATTTTATGATTTAGGGACCATTGGTTACTTTCAAAGAACTTTTTGTAAGAAATTTTATTTTCAGGGACCGAAAGTGAATTTCCGCAGAAAGTAAGTTAAAAGAGATAAGAAGGTTTTGGATAAGGTTTTGGATAAGATGAAGCTTTCTTCTTCTTCATCTTCATCAAGGGGCTTTCAAACTGGTGAAAGAAATGAGAAAAAAAAAAGAAGAAGAAGAAAGGAAAATGGGAGGTTTTAGAAATCGTCGGAGGGATGACCTTGCTTGGTAAGAGTCTTCTTGGTTGAATTAAAGCATGATGGTTGGTTAAAAGCTTGAGCAACTATGCTAGAATTTTAGCATGTTTTTGTGAGATTTGGGTTAGATTTGAGTGGTAAAAGCATGGTTGATTGTTGTAGATAATGCATGCTTCAAGTTGCTTAGGAAAAACCTTTGTACTTGAGAAAGATTTTTCTTGGAATGAATGAAGATTTTTTGGGTTTACTGTAGATTATTGTAGTAACCGGAAATTATGGTTTGTTTTGGTTAATTAAGTTGATGATGATGATTAAGATGATGATAATGATGATGTTTGGAATAGAGTTGGTTGAGTTGGGCTTGATCAAATCAAGTGAAGTTGGCTTGATTTGAAGTAGTCAAGTTCATTTAATTGGACTGGATTTGGGTTTGGCTAGCCAAGTTATAGTAGGTTGGGTTCATTTGGGTTTGAATGAGAGTAAAGAATTGGTTTAGTGCAACCAAGTGAAAATTAATTTGATTTGGACTCAATGTGCAATTGACTTGGGTTGAATTCAGGTTAAGTTGGTTGAGGTTGATTTGGGCTTGGTTCAGATTTTGGGCTAATGACTTTGTGGTGAACCAATTCAAGGAGAATTGGGTTCAGTTGAACCAAGCTGGTTCAAGAGATTTTGTATAACAATTGGAATTGGTTCAAGGCTGGTTGGTTAAATTGAACTTGGTTCAGTGAAATTGAAGTTGGTTCACGAGGGTTTAGCCCAAATTGAGTTGGTTTAAGTGCAATTGGAGACTAGTTTGATTATGCAAGATTGAGTTTGAACCGATTGGAGTTGGTGGGCCTAATTAGAGAGTCAGTTATTTGTTTTTTGTATTTTCTTTTGGGTGCAGTTCAATTATGTCCTTAGTTTGTCGTATTTATTTATTTTTCCCGTTCTCCTATTAGGTGTTGTTCAGGCTTGGGAGGGAATTTCAGGTCTAGTGGGAAACCCAAGGGAGACCAAGTGAGTTGGTAGTGGCTATTATTTTAAATAATTGGTTAATTGTTACTATTTGAAATAATTATTTAATAGCTAATATTTTGGAAATAATTGTTTAATTATTTCATTTTATTATGTTTAATTATGTATAATGTTAAAGGATACTTATATTTATTTGTCGTTGTTGTGCCATAACGATCGTATTGTTACATCTGGCTTTGTATAATTATACGTGGTTTCAACTGTGGAAAATACATGTATAAATGAATCAATTATTCATTTAATGTATTTATGTTAATAGTTACGTATGCCTTGACTTTGATTGATTTGTGAAAACCATGTGGGTGTATTAAAATGTTTTACTGTCAATGCTTGTGGATTTGATTTGCATTCCTAGTATAAGAATGGTGTCCTGGATTTGGACATATGTGTGATGATTTCTTAGAGTTAGGAATTGGAAAGAATTCCCTTATTGCATTGGCTTTTAATGGTGACTACGGACTTTAGTCTGACACTGCAGTGTGGGGTTTCACTATCCGGCCTAAATGGGAGGCGGCGTGGTCAACCCTGAGTTTACCCTGGTCAAGAGGTGCGTGGAGCCATTGACCAGGGGGTTTTTTATGTGAGAAACCACGGGGTCATCACAAGGGGATCTCAATAGCAAATATCAAGGTTATGAAGACTTTGGCGGCTCTCAACCTAGTCACGACGGCGGCCAAGTCGAGGAGTATTTTTAGGCCGATGATTGAGGGCGGATTTTACTTTATTAGTTATTTTGGATTGTGATGAGGGGGCGAAGCCTAACTATCGCTCTAAGGAGGGTAGTCTCTCACAAAAATTGTATTTTCTTGGAAAATTTATTTGATGATGATTTATGATGAATTTATATTTAAAATCTCTTTAAAGTTGTATTTTGCTTAAACTCTGATATTTGGGAAAGTTTGGAAATTTTTTGAGAAATTGATCTTTATATACTTGATATACGCTATATTTCATTATTTGAAATTATTAAGTCACTATCAACCAACTGAAATGTGTTATACTTGCAAGAGCAAGACCCTACTAGATTGCCTGTGCGAATATAGAGCCAGTCAGGGTTGAGTGTCGGGTTACAGTAGGTCCCTTTTCTTTAGTTATGTTTGTTGTATTCATGTATTTGAACCGGTAGTTTGTTCAAAGGTTGTTAATCGTGTTCTGTAAGTCTGATTTGGTTTTTCAGATGTGTCATTTTTTCGGTTAAAATGGATTTTAACTGATGAGTGCCACATTTACTTCGGTAAAAGGGGTGGGTGTGACTGTTGGTATTATAGGCCAGACTGATTATTCCATCATTCTAAGAATCGAAGTATATTATGGGAGAAGTTTTTACTTTTTACCAAGAGTAAAATTGCCCATCATCCATTAATTTTTTAAATATTTATAATCATTTACTATTTTAATTTTATTTTGGTTATGATAATTTAAATAGTGTTAAAATAAAATTTTCACAATGTTTATTTATATAAAATCATATTGTTATATATTTTAATAATTTTTTATAATACATTTTATTATGTATTAGATATAAAGTATTCATCTTCTTTTTTAATAAAGCCTCATAATTTTTCATTAAATTAATTATATAATTTTTTTTTAATAAAACCTATAAAGAAGGGGAAAGATGATGTAAAATTCTGGTAAGTAAAAGAACATCAAAGATTATGATTAAACAAACGAATGACTTTAAAACTTGAGGTGATTTCCTTGGGCTATGTTTTGAAAAAGTTTATTTTTCAGCTCTAATCTTAACGCAAATGTTTGTTTTGAATTTTTTATTTAATTGTCGGTTAGTCAAGTGGCATATGACACATGATGTTGTAGCACATTCACCGCAGAATTTTATACGTTATTATTTTTAAACAATTTTTTCCCCTTTTAAAATGGCTCTAGTGAAGTGTTAGATGTCGTTATTTAAATTTATTTTATATTTTTTGAAAAATTAAAGCCATCCATGGCCCTTTCAAAAAATTTATTATATAAATAAAAACTAAGTGAGAAAAGTGCCACATCACTTCTCCACGTCAACTACCACATTGCAAATGATAACGTTGAAGAAAATGTAGAAAACACACCTTTCACAGTAGGGCTAATAAAGATGTAGTAGACATATTATAATTTAAATAGGTTTTCAAGGATACTCATTGAAAAATAAAAGTTAGCTATGAGTGATTGTAATAATAACAATGCAACTTGTTGCTTTTCTTGGCAAAGTTGAATATTTAGTTAAGTTGGAACATGTTTGCTGAAGTATGGCTGTGACAACTAATATCAGAGCCTTGGGCAGATGATAACAAGGTGACTGAACCATTCAAAAGGCGTCGCTGAAGACTTTGACAATGTAGTTAGAACTTATCCCAAGGGCACCCAATATTTCCCCATGCTTTATCAAAGTTATAATAATTTCATGCCATAAGTGATGGACCTAACTTAAATTATAAAAGAAACCATTAAAAAAGTTACTTTAAGATATGAAGTGATACCTCAAGGTAACAAAGTTCCTTGATGTTAAGCAAAGTTTTTTTGTAGGTATATGCCTTACAAATGATGTGAAATTTTGGTGCAAATGAACTAAAAAAATAATGCTTGTGGTTGTCGAGTGTCGATTAATATTAAAAAAAAAAGGCTAGAACTCGATGTTGACTAGCATTCGAGTTTAATCAAAGCCATCAGTGGGGATGACATAATAGTAGTAACCATCAACCTAATGCATGGACTTAGAGTGAATCAATTACCAGTGACATATATATGATGATGTTAGTGCAACCGCACTATTTATTGGCATGATTTGACACCTAGACCAAGTGACGTGGCAACTAAGGTGACAAAGCATAATTGATGATGTGGCAAGCATTGTGACATGGCAAGATGACTTGGAATGCAAGGCAAACATCTTTAAGATCATGGTGGAGCTATTTTTAGTAAGTCTACAACATGGGGCCAAATATCTTGAAGATCATGGTGAAGCTATCTTGAAGATCTTGGTGGAGTTATTTTTGGCAATGCATTACAACTTGAAAACAAGATCATATCAAGACCATATTTAGGTGATTTGATTGAAGACTAAATATGGTGGAGCTTAATTAAAGAAAGATCTATTCATGGTGTGAATGAAGGAGATATGATTTGAAGAATCCTTGATGAGAATCATTGAAGTCTATTAACGGCAAGATTTGAGGACCAAACTTGGGTGAATTGAAGATCAAGTTTGGAGAATCTTTGAAGACCAAATTTAGGTGGATTGAAGACTAAGTTTGGCAAGTTTCATGAAGACGCACAAGGACGCGCGCCCTTGCGAGGGACCGCGTGATGAGGAACCCGAGGAGGTAGGCTAGTTGCCTGCAATCGGGATCGGGAGATTTGGTCGCATCGACTCGGACTCAAGCATGACCGGGAGGTTGATGGGTCTTGAGGTCATCCGCAACGTAACTCGAACTCAGCCAAGTCGCTAGATCGTGCATATGTTGCAATTCATGTTACAACAGAGTTGCAATGACTAATTTCTAGCGTGTTTTTAAATTAGTAGCCATGAGATTCTAAAAGAGGTATGTGCTATATTTGGGACGTTGAGGCGTCTATATAAGCTACCTTGCTCGTAGATTGTAGGTGTGACTCTTGAGTGACTCTTTGAGGAGAGTGTGTGAGCACCAAACAATCTAGAGAGGGTAGTGATCTTTATTGTTGAGAGTGTGAGTGACAAGTGTTTGTACTCATCTATTTTTACCTCTTTTAGTGGATTGTTTATCTCCGGGCTTGGCCCCCCAGACGTAGGCGAGTGGACGCCGAACTGGGTTACCAACGTTGTGTGTCTCCTTGTGTTTGTTTGTGTGCTTTTTTTCTTTATTGGTTTGTGTGAGACTTCTATGAGTGCTTAAGTGTTACTTAATACCCACAAACCACACCGGAGGAACTAACAAGTGGTATCAGAGACTTGGTCGCCGCTTTTCACTTTGGTTTCAAAGTCGGCGAGGTCCCTAACAAGTTCCATTGATGGCCGGAAAAAGAAGGAGCTCCGTCACACGCACCACCGCTGCTAAATGGATCCAACTATCCATATTGGAAGGCACGCATGAAGGCGCTTTATCAAGTCCATCGATGAGAGTGCATGGATTGTCAGAGAAGAAGGATGGTCTCCTCCTACTCTAGTTGATGAAGACGAGAACGTGATCATGAAGAAGAAAAAGTCGTTGGAGTGTCGAAGACATGCGCAGTTAATGCTAATGGGAAAAGCTCTCAATGCAATCTTTGAGGAGTTGATGAGAACCAGCTCAAGTATATTGCAACATGCGAGTGTGCCAAGAAAGCTTGGGAGATTCTTCAAACCATACATGAAGGTACCAACTTGGTAAGAGAATCCAAACTTCAAATGTTAACAACTATGTTCGAAAAAAATCTCATGATGGGAGAAGATGAGACGATAGCCATGTTCAATGCCAAATTGATGGACATTGCAAATCAAGCCTACCAGCTCAGCAAGGAGTACTCGGATAAAAAGCTAGTCCGGAAGACTCTTAGATCACTCCCCAAGAAGATTTGATGCAAAAAAATCTCAGCAATAGAAGAAGCAAGAGATATTTCAACTATGAAACCGGATGAGCTCGATGGGGTCTTTGCAAGCATATGAGATGAACCTTAATCCTCGAAAAGAAGAATAGAAGATATAGCCTTGAAGGTTGAAGCAATAAAAATGTATGAGTTACACCATGTCGTTATAATGTAAGATGAAGACGAAGAGGATAGAGAAATTGTTTTCTTTGTCAAGAAAGATGCATGACATGCTCGAAGATACAAGACACAAGGCAAGAAATTTCAAAGAAAAAGATGGTCTAAATAAAGAAAAAGGAAGAAGTCAAGATCATCACAAAAAAAGGAAGAAATTGAAGATCGCCCTCATGAAGATCAAGTGTAGAGAATGTGGAGGCTTTGGGCACTATCAGCCGATTGTGCTAATACTCTCGTAAAAGAAAGGAAAAATCACCGAATGCTAGATGGAGTGATGACTCAGATGGTAGCACTCAAGAAGACGACTGAGGGAAGTCCGAAAGCAACCATCATACGCCCTTTCCTCGCCGTGATGAATGGATCCACGCTCGTTGCGTAATATGTTGCAACATCAGCCTACAACATCCACTCGAAACCGACAGTGAGTACAATGAGGTAACGTAAAATGATCTTCTCACAAAGCTATAAACTCATAATGAACAGATTTAATGATATGATGTTGCAAAAACCAACGCTTGGAGGAAGAGTTGAGTATATGTAAAGAAAAAGTCGCTCAATGCCGAGAAGACCTTGACTCCATGAACAAGGGTACTCGCCAAGCTTGACGAGATTCTTTCAGCTTGAAGAACTAGTAAAGCCCGACATGGTATTGGGTATATTGAGAAAGCTCAAGTGTCAAGACAGAAGATTCGTGGAGTTGTGTTTGTCAAGTCAACTCGCCCAACAAAAACGTTAAAGAAAAAAACAAGTCAAAGCAAGGGAAGAACCAAAAAAAGTGAAGTGCCTACATGCTTTCATTGTGGAGAAACCGCCACATAAGACCCAAGTGCAACAAATTGAAAGAAGACTTGAAAAAGTGGAAGAATAATTGGACATGAAGAAGCAATCATTAAAAAGAAAAAGTCGAGGGAAGACTATTGTAATCAAGAAATTGTGGATTCGAAAAAGGTGAAGTACCAAGAGAAGAAGAAGAGTCCTCCAATTCAGTTTGAAGATGGTGATAAATCGACAGTACAACATTATGGTACAACAATCAATATGTTGACCGAGGTCCCTATGAAGTCAATAAGCAAAACACTCCAAGGAGTGAAAAATCTTTTGATGTCTCTCAAAGTTAAAAAAAAAAGGAAATAAAAAGGAGGGAAAATAATAAAAAATTATTCAAAAAAAGGAGAGGGATTATTTTTTTGAAAAAGAGATTTTTTTAAAGGGTGCCTTGAAGTTATAACTAATTAATGGGGGCATAAAAAAACCCTAATATCCCAATTTGTTTCCAAAAGATTGTTTTTTTGAAATCGGGAGAGAGAGAGAAGAAAGAAACGAAGACAGATGAGAAAAAAATGAGGATCTAAAGAGGATGGCCCGCCGTGCTCCACCAATCCCCACAAGAAATTGCCGCCCGAATTGCGTAAGTAAGGGATGAGAGGGACTCGATTCTCGTGGAAGCCCACCAAGGAGAGAAGAATCAGAAGATTTTGGGAAAGCGATTGTCCCTTATGTCTCCCCTCGTGATGTCAAGTAAGTAGATGCACAAACATCGCCCTCAAGATGTGCCTTCAGGTGTCAAAGACAGAGATGATCTTTTGAGATGGGTTCGTGAGTCTTTCCCAGTGAGCCTATGTTCGAGAGAATGAGGAAGACGAACAGGAGGACTCCGCCATCGCTCCAGAGGGAGAAGGTTCAGAAGAGCAACAGACTAGGGATGAAGATGCTGCAGAAAAAGAAGCAGATCGAGCACAAGCAAAAGAAACTGTTGGAGAAAGAAGTACAGATGCTCCCACTAGTGTCAAGAAGAGGTCGCTACTATTCTAAGTGAAGTTCGGGTGATCTACACCGACATACGTCAAGCACCTATAGAAATCGTAATCATGTCACAGCACCGTTATAACATCTCCTCGCAACATCCGACAGTTCACATAGTTCTGATGAGATCCCACTCAAAAGATCGTAGTTGCCCTAGATTGCTAAAAGGGAAGAAAGTAGTGTCTCGAAAAAGAAGGCCCACCAAGAAAGAAAAATCCTAAAAAGGAGAAGGTTAGCAAGTCCAAAAAGAAAAGTCTTTCTCCCGATCCTCAAGTAGAAGCTTCCCCTAGGCACAAGAGAAAGTGTACTGAAGCTACAAAAACAGGGGGAGAAACCATCAGCAAGCTCTAAGAAAGAAAAGAAGAAGAAAGCAAACCCAACAGTGAAAAAGACAAAGTGATGAAGACAGATTTTATGACAAAGCATCCAAGAAGAAGTTTGAATCTGTTGAAGGAGAGGAGTTGTGGTTGAAAGGATGATTGATGAAGGAGCTTTTGAGAAGTATGGGTTAACCGAGTCAGCAACAAAGAAGTTTATACAAGTCTCGCAACATTTCCGTAAAAGCTACAGCTTTGTCATCTGGGTCCAAGAGTTTTACAAGAATTTACTACCATCCGACAAAGGCATTACTAGAGTCTATGTTCGAGGTAAGTGGATCCCTTTTACTCCCACTTGTCTCGAATAAATTCTTGGAGTTTAAAACCAGAGGTGAAGGGAAACTATGAAGAAGGGCTTGAGTTGAATGAAGAAGTTCGAAAGAGATCACCGGAGGAAGAACTGAGTCATGGGGAGTAGAAACAAGACTCCCAAAGATCCACCCTTACGGCCAAAGTACAATGTTCTGCTTAGACTTGGCATTCGAATTGGTTACCACCCTCACACAATTCCAAAGATAGTGAAGGAGCTCGCGCTTTTTATTGTTTGCTCGTTGGTACCGGGCAAGAAGTTCAATCTGGAAGGCCGATCTTTCCATAAATATTGTGAAAAGAAGTCGATCTGCTCAAACTCTTCAACATCACTTGTATCCCGTGACTCGCCGTCAAAGATTTGTTACAACATGGAGTACAACTCGTGAAGGGAGAAGCAGCACATAGCAGTGAAGAAGTCAAGATTTTCTCGTAAACTGCTCACACTGTGTAAGAAGATTGATTTACTCAGAGAAGGGTGTCTCCACCATCAATGCCCTCAAGATGAAGAAGAGGCAAATCTATCGGGTAGAAGAAGAATATGAGAAGATGCTGAAAGAGCAACTAGAAGATGTGGGAGAGGAGGCAACGAGCATTATCTCGCAGAATTGTTCATCATTGCCAAACAAAAAGCGTAAGATTCTATCTCGCCTGGAAATTCTTGAGAAGAAGAAGAAAGAGAGAAGACGATGGCCACGACTCGTGGGGAGATGAAGACCGTGAAACCTCAAGATAGGGGAGTCGTCAAGATGGTATAACAAAGCTTGCAATCAGCTCATGAAGACTTCGCATCAATTATGTCGCAAAGGGGGAGAAGTGTGCTTGCACCAGACTGACTAGTTATTTGTTTTTCATTTCTTGGGCATTTGAACATTTAGTCTTATTGTGTTGAACATTGTTATGTTTGTCAGTTCATTATGGTTAATCGTATTTTGTCTCACTAGTTGCAGTTTGTAATATTTTCTCAAGTATTTTGTAAGCAACTAGATGATATCTTGTGTCAGTCCTAGTTTCTGTTCTCCAGTTGATGTTGTACCTGAAAGTTGTAACAACATCGCTTTAGTCTCGGTCCAGTCGTCGTTGTAACGAATGTTGTAACAGAGTCAACTCGGGTGCGTAAGCGCTAGTGTCAAATTATGTCAAAAGGGGAGATTGTTAGTGCAACCGCACTATTTATTGGCATGATTTGACACCCTAGACCAAGTGACGTGGCAACCAAGGTGACAAAGCATAATTGATGATGTGGCAAGCATGGTGACATGGCAAGATGACTTGGAGTGCAAGGCAAACATCTTTAAGATCATGGTGGAGCTATTTTTTTAGTAAGTCTACAACATGGGAGCCAAATATCTTGAAGATCATGGTGAAGCTATCTTTAAAGATCTTGGTGGAGTTATTTTTGGCAATGCATTACAACTTGAAAACAAGATCATATCAAGACCATATTTAGGTGATTTGATTGAAGACTAAATATGGTGGAGCTTAATTAAAGAAAGATCTATTCATGGTGTGAATGAAGGAGATATGATTTCGAAGAATCTTGATGA
>NC_052473.1:13751890-13781565 GCF_009730915.1 Dioscorea cayenensis subsp. rotundata
CTCACACATGTATTGCTTTCACCCATACCCCTAAAGATGGAAGTGTTATGAATGAAAAGCAGACATCTGGTTGTGGTATTTATTTAACCGTCGCTATAATTAATGGTTGTGTTTTCTAATAACTTGACATTTTACACTAAATCTCAATGGTTTGTAGAATTATGGATGGCAAGAAATAGAGGTTCTAGTATTTTTGATTTTATGCTTTTGATTTATATTGTAGGAACTTATGAAAGAAGAAAGAGTTAAGTGAAAAGTAATTCACTTGAGATCCTAAAAGGTGTTCATGGGAAAATGATGTGTATTCAGCGATTAAGTGACCAGAGGAGAGGGCGTATTCATTGTACCAGGAACAATTTCTACTTCATCAAGCATATTGCACAATTCCTTCATGTTCTCAAAGCTCATATATTGTAATGAAGTACAAGATTTGAAGATTTGAGGGTTTGCAAGGATTGGAAGGAAGCTTTTAGCATCTACTGTGATTTCATGAGCTCCACAATTTCTAATAATGAGGAACATGGAGGTCCTAAAATGCTGTGACTCCGCATAGTCAATGGAGAGGTATGTGATACTTTCATGTATATTTAGCTATATATATATATATTAAATTAGCAAATTTGTTGTTAGTCTATAGTCACACTATGGATTAAATATATTTATTTTTTCATTATTGCACATATAAGTAATCTTTTGTTTTGATTGTTGTATATTTAATTATTTTAATTGGTTTGTTATAGGATTTTGATGGTATTGTTGGTAATAATAGTCTTTTGATATTTATCATTGTTTTTCTAAATACATTTATTTTCCCCTTATTGTCATATATTAGTTTTTGTTCATATGGTTTGCATATTTAATTATTTTATTTTTGGTTTTGTTGTAGGATTTTGATGGTATTATTGGTAATTTTTAATGGTCTTTGATATATATCATTGTTTTTAATCTTTCATGTTATTACTTTCGTTTGCAAATCCTTTTTAGCTATTGTTGGTGTAAAAACAATTTTAACTTTCTATTTTTATATAATTTGTAGGTACCTGATGCTTCTAGTGCTCAACAAACGCCTGCATGGGAATAATCATTCTCATGAATCAAGTCATCAAGTAAATCCAAAATGCATCAAGTAAGCTCTTATTGTCTCCAAATGAAAAGAAGGCACGACATGTTGTATATTATTTTACTTATAGTTTTTTTATATTATTCAACTTATTATTTTAAGTTTTTATATTAGTGTTTTATTGTTACATACATCTTATTAATTGTAATTTTTTTTTAAAATGGTTCTTGTAGATGATGCCGTTTAGAAGATGACATCGGTTCTACTTGGGAAAATTCTTGTTGCTTTATTGGGTTGTTACACATGAAATGAAAGTAGTTTATTTTTCATGTTAGATTTGAAATTGAGGGAAGAACTCTTGGTTGTCAAGATTGAATGGTGGTTTATTTTTGGATATATACCTTATAAATATATGTTTGTGGTGATGTAATAGTTTTTCTTTTTTATTTTTAGTGGAATGTTTTTGTGTATTTTTAATGCCATTGATTGTTTTAATTTATCTTAAATTAATTTAATTGTGTAAGAGTTATTAAACTATTCATAATATATTTCCAGGGGTAACAATAATAGTTTTATTAACAGATTAATTATTAATATAAAAATTTTTTACCAACGGTATAGTCGTTGCTAAAGCTAAACATGTCTTTTTGAATATACATCTATAGCAATGGATGTTGTAGTCATTGATAAATCAAATGGATTTATTCCAACAAATGTTGTAACCGTTGGTATAGGTCTATGCTTATGAGATTTTTATTGACGGTAAAAAATGTTGGAATATAAATTTTATCATTGGTATAAGGAAAATAAATATGAGATGCTTTACCAACGGTGAGATTAATAGTTATAGTTATATTCCGTTGGTAAATCCCATGAACCTTTTCTAATAGAAGCTATAATCGTTGCTATAGATGTATGTGCACAAGACTTTTACTAATTGTAAAAAAAATTATTAGAATAAGTGTTTTTATTGTTGGTATAGGATAAGTAATTTGACGGTGCTATCTCAACAGTATAACCAATAGTTACAATCATATTCCGTTGGTAAAACCAATAAATCTATTCCAACAAACACTATATCCGTTGGTATAGGTCTATACCTACAAGGCTTTTACCGACGGTAAAATAAGTGTTGGAATAGTTTTTTTACTGTTGGTACAGGGTTTTGGGACCTTTACCAATTGATTTTTGACTTTTACCAACATATTTTACACCGTCACTATATGGCAATTTATTTGTAGTTCTTGCATTCCTCACTATCATGATGGAAGCAAAAATACTTCTCAGTGGGGTCCTTATTTTTAAGGTGATTTTAGGATTTGCTAATCTTCAATCGGTATAAGGATTTCTCTCTGGTTTATATTTAAAGATCCGTAATTACAAAATCACATTAGGATGCTCACTTTTTTACTTTTTCTCCGCTTTCCCTGTCTTAGGTCATCCGTTCTAGTTGCTTGGATCTCTTCAGCGTTTATATACTTCTTAGCTCAATGCAAAACCTTATCAAGATTGTTCAGTTGTCTTTTTAATTGGAAGAATTAAAAAAGATCACTGAAGTCACCTTTCCCCCATACCATAAGGTGGCCATAATAAATATTTAATTGAGATTAAAGTACTCTTGAGAGTTTCCAAGGATGAGATCGTATATGAAGCTCTAAAGGTTTTCATCCTCTTGTTTTCTCACATTCATTAACATGGTGGGACTCTTCTTTTATTTCTTACTGTTGATTAAATGATTAAGGAAACTTTTAATTGATTCTTCAATGGAGGATACAAAGCTAGGAATAGGGTAAATAAACTTGACTAGGTTGCTCCTCTACTGTTGCTAGGAATACTTTGCATATTATCACATGAGGCTTTATCGAGGAGTGCCATCTTCTTAAAAGCTTCTTAATGATCAAGGGGTTTGAGGTGTTATGATACTACTCCATTAGTGGCATCAAGAATATCCAGAATCAAGGGTGAAATAGTCCTATAGTACTATTTTGAATGTTAATTCACCTTGGGATATGGTTCTTGAATTATTTTGTGGTAAGCTTTCAGATTGGGAGCCAACCAACCTTATTTGTATTGCTTATTATCTAAATCCAATCTTCCTAATCCTTTGTTAAAGCTTTGCCTTTGAGGTTGGGTTCCTAAGGGTTTAGTTTCCTACACGCCTTGTTTAAAGTTATTTTTTCTAAAGAATGAAATTCATGTTGATTGGTATTAAAAAGTGCTAGAGTTAGAATTTCAATATTTTCCTTGGAAACTTTATATCTCTGCCCCTAATAGACATTTGATTTCCCTTGTTAGACATCAAGATGGACTTTGCCACCTTTAGGACATGTCATCTTCAATGCTCAATGGTTTCAGATGGAGATTTGTTCCTCTTCATTAGATAGTCTATGAGCTTTGCTATCACAAGAGATTCAGTTTCCCTCGTTAGGTGGGTCGATACTCAAATTTGGCTCTATAAATTTGGATCATGCTACGAATCAGTGGGTCTAACTATACAACATGTTTATGTATATTTTATATTTAATTTAATAACCAAATCCAAGTCTCTATTACTTCTATTTTTACAATTACTTTTAATTAATAATTATAAATAATAATGTTTTTGACTTGTCTATTATTTTAAATAATAAATTTTCATGTTTTCTGTATTTAAACTTATTAAAGGTTTAGGATTAAGGTCATTGTTGTTTTGGCCAACAAATATGAGTATATTTATTTTTCTGTCTTTCAAATTATTGAAAACTTGATGAACCAGACATGTGACATATCATTTATGAGTTTACATATCTAGGAGGAGTCAAACAAGAAAATAAAAAATAAAAAAACAAATTCATCTATTTTAGAAAAAAATTAATACCTTTTCTTAAGAACCAAAATAAAAGGTCTCTATTATTATTTTTTAATTTCTTTAAATTATTTTGTAAATAATTTTATAAAATCAAATTACATGTTTATCATAACTTTAAGAAGAAAGGAGTCAAAGGAGTGAAGGACTCATGTGACCCTGTCGAAGTTACACCACCGCGCGCCAAAGCTTTTGGAAAAGCCAAAAACCTTTTAAGCCCCAAATAAGTTAATTTTAGAAAGTTAGTTAATTTTTTTAAAACTTTTAATTTTACATCTTATCCATATCTATTTTCCTCTATTTCTCCATAGGAGAGCGCACTCCATGCATAATTGACTTCAACATGGATTGCTGGATCCAGATGAACCTTGGCAAGTGCACACCAAATCACAAAAGAATTCCTTATGTCTTAGTGGACTTATCCTGATAACAGAGCCCACATGAGGACTTGCTAACATTAGAGCCCTAGTAAGCTCCAATAAGATCGGTACTAGCCCAACTAAGGAAGAATATATATATATATATGTATATATAAGGATAGTAATAAATTAATAATACTAGAAAGAAGTTGATTATTTTTTTAATTATTTTTTTCAAATAGGGATTTATTTAATATTGAAAATTCTTGGGCTAACTTAATTTCTTCTTAGAACTCCTCGAGTAATTCTAGGTCCACTTCTATAACTTTAAACTAAATGTTAATTATTATTTATATTTATATCCCATTTAATTATCTGACAAATAATTTTATAAAGACAAATCATTGTGTTGCTTACTAAGTGACCCTATTGATGCTCCACGACAAAAGAGTCATCAAAGGGTCACAATGCAAGAATCTTTCTTCCATACTTTATTTTCTTTAGTATATTTCAAAATGCACATGTTTTGGCATTGTTGGTGTTTCCTTTGTTCAGTGCTGGTCTATCTTCCACTGCTTATGGTTATTGAACTTCATCCTTATCCTAATAAACAGTTTAATTATTCCTTCTAGTCTAGTTAGCACATGGCTTAAAGAGCTTAAAATGTACCTCCGCGTGATGCCCAGATCTGTCCACGCAAGACAAAACCTCTTTGCCTGGAAGGATGGCAAGTTAACATGATGCCTTGAGGAAGTAGATACATAATTTTGATTTACGTATATAAAATTTTATTCTCATAAGCTATAATCAAATAAATAAATATAAAAATTTTATTTCATTTGAAGAACCCGGTATCCCATATAAATGGCTTCATTAATTGTCATATTCGACCTTGCATGTACCAAAGCAACAACTCTTAACCTACTAATTAATTAAATATCGACCGCATTATGGTTCTCTCACACATGCATGACTCTCCTTTACTTTGAACAGAGATGGATAATTCGCCTAATAATAATTATTATTATTTAGACTAAAAGATTTCTACTTAATTACCAATGCTCAAAGTTTAACTAAATCCAAATTAAAACAATTTAGACGAAAGGAGAAAGTTCTGTGGAAATGGTTATTTAGAACTGATAATAGAAAATATTTTAACACAAAACTTGTACCAGGATGCCAAAAAGCATGCATAGCGCTAATGTTGGTATTGGCCAATCGTGTGGCGCCAGTTAGAAGATCCATTCATGATTCATACTTTTAAAGCCATGGATGATGAATTAGTGAAAGGAACCAAACGAAGCCATTTTGATGAGCGCGGGCGGTGTAGATCTTAGTAACAAGGGGGCCCTAGGTACGATTGCAATAATTAGCAATATATTTTTTTAATTATTTTAAAAATAATAAATTACATAATTAAAAAATAAAGAAAAATATAAATCATGATTAATAATTAGAAAAAATAAAATATTAAACTATAACAAAATCTTCACATAAACTATTTTATTATATTTAGTCAGGAAAAAACTATTTTATTATGTAGAGAGTTATTGTTTAGAGACTTGAGATTTGTCTTTAATCCATCTTGTTTTTTTTTAACCAATGTACCTGCAATGCATCCAAAATTTAAATTAAAACTCACTTTTCTTACTTTTTGAGATATAGTATTATCGACTAAATTTTGTATTCAAATTGAAATACTAAATATTTCTCAACAGAAATAATGAGCAATCAATTTAATCTTTCTTCTTAAATCATAAGTAATACAAATGATTTTTTTAAAATTAAATTCTGAAAAAATATTAAATAATGTTCTATAAGTAATCCAAGAATTGAGAAACAAGTTTGATTTTTGTAGCGGTATTTTTGTATTTTCTTGAAATACTTCTTTTAATACTTTTAACTCTTAAAATTACTTTATACCATCAATATCAAAAGGTGTTGTATTTTATAAAACTTTTAAGATTAATAAACATATTTTCAATCAGTTATCATGTAGACAACCAAAAATATATTCATATATTTGAATTGCTCAAATATATTTTTAAAGGAAAAATTAGCTTAATCAACGACAAAGAGAAATAATTAATCTTAAATCTTCTTCATTTAGTAAATGTGTTATCTCATTGGTATCATTTTACTCAAATAGTTTATTTCCTCGAACTATCCTTTTTTTTTTTTACTGAAACACAAGTTCTTAATTATTTGAATAGATATTTGCATAGATGAAATTAAAGTTGCCATAAATTCATTTTCTCTATTTTTTAAAAAAATGAAAAAAGAACTTTCAATTGATCAATAACAATATCAATGTGCATGTCTTTAGCTTACAGGGTTTTATACACTAATAACGTTGAAAAAATGAACGACTCATACCAAGTATTCATGCTCACCCAAAATTCAAAGTTTTCGAGGTCATATATAGCCAAACAATTAGTCTCACTAATTCTTTCAGGATCATCAATGGCTTTCACAAACTCATATAAGGCTTTCCTAACAAGTTTGTGACAATGACTTACTAGTTAACATAGAAGTATGATCTTTTAAAATTTTCCATTTTGTTAAGGAAGAGGAAATATACTGAATAAATGTGGTATAAAACTCCATAATGTGTAGTAATTTTATGGTAAAATATCGATGAGCGTGAGCTAGCTTAAAGATGGAAATGTGATGCGGACCTGATTGATGAGCTAGCTTGCGCCTACCTGGACAAGTGGGATGCGATGACCTAGGCGGGGTCATTTTCGTAATTTTTTTAAAGAGGTAATTTTGGTGATCAGATGACCCCATTAGATGGAAAACAGGTCAACAAGCAAAAGTCACAAGTCATGAGTCACACCCTTTTTCGGCCAAATTCCATCATCTGGGCCTCTAAAACAGCAATTTTGCCGTTTATGGAAAGATTTCCTCTATCGATATCTTGGGCTGAAGATCTCTGATTGAGACGCCGTTTATGGCATTCGCTATGTTTGGGTTTTTAATTTTTTTATTCTATGGTGTCAATGGCGAATTTTCTATTTTTGGAAAATTTTCGATTTATTTCTCCTTTAGTGTTTCTTATTAGTCTATTTATTTGTAAGCCTTCGGGCTATGAAGGCAGCTTGAATTTGAAATAAAATTGATATGTTTTTTTTTCCTCTAAATTTCTGGGTATTCTTAGACTAAACAGGATTTAGGTTTCCATTTCGTTGTTGACTTGGGTATTCATAGACTAAACAAGTCCTCAACTATATCCCGCTGCGTCAAAATGTACTTGTCAATCAAGTAATAGTAGTACTAGATACTATCTCTTTTCCTATTTTTTAGCATAACAAAGTGATATTTAGGTTTCTAACAAGAAATCAATTAAGAACTACGAATATGCTTCAAAGATCATGAACAAGTATCAAAAAAAGATCAATTTATATGAGAAAGGTTCATGGAACAAGAATCCCGTTGGTTGTTAAGTATGGATGACTTCTAATTTAAAAATTAATCTTGAGCCTAATTCTTCTTGATTACTAGTCGGTAATAAAGGTTTCTTACATGAACTAGCCCTTATCTATAAGTGACTAACTTATAAACATAGCGAGGAAGGTATCTCACATATTCCTCTCCATGAATGTATTAGATTTTGTGATCCTCATTACTAGGTTACAATAGACCACAGAGTTCTTATCATTCTAACTCTAAAAAATGAGTTCAACATATTTCAATTGTTTGAGACCACTCGAGTGATCATGAACAAGTATCAAAAAAAGATCAACTTTATGAGAAATGTCCATGGAACAAGAATCCTGTTGGTTGTTAAGTATGGATGACTTCTAATTTAAAAATTAATCTTGAGTCTAAATTCTTCTTGATTACTAGTTGGCAATTAAAGGTTTCTTAAATGAACTAGCCCTTATTTATAAGTGACTAACTTATAAACATAGCGAGGAAGGTATCTCGCACATTCCTCTCCATGAATGCATTAGATTTTGTGATCCTCATTACTAGGTTACCATAGACCACAGAGTTCTTATCATTCTAACTCTAAAAAATGAGTTCAACCTATTTCAATTGTTTGAGACCACTCACGCACTCGAGTTCTCGCAAATTAAACCTATACGTACAAATTCAGGCTCTAGCTAATTGGATTTGAAGATCAAGCATTGCCATAATTGAATCTTAATATCTGTTGATGAGTGCATAATATATACATTTTCATATTATAAATATATACATATGCTTTTCTTGTCTTCTTGGATGATTGTCTCTATTTTAGTGCCACATCGGTTATTTTTGTGCTTTGTTGTGCAAGTAAAGAGGTTTTGAAACAAATGGGTGGAAAATCAACATTCCAAAGAAGAACACTACCCAAGCATGGGCATCCAGATTACAAGAATTCGAAATTTGAGAGTACTGACTTTATATGGTCTCCCTCGTCAGAGAGTGGCTATGCTTCATAAAGCACGGGCATGCCCCTTAGCCGTGCTGATTACTAGAATTCCAAATTCACAAATGATTCTATTCAAGAGTATCACCAATAATTCACATTGCCAAGTACACCCAAAGCATGGCCATGCACTATCTTTTTCCTGAAGTTTAGGGCCCAAGAGTTAGGTTTTGTGCAAGATTACTTTGGCGCTTGCTTCATGGGCTGTTAGTATTTTGATCTAAAGTTGAAGATAACCACTTAAGGATGAGTTGATGCCGCTCCATCAGGCCTTCAGGTTTAAGATCGTAGGCTTTATCTTTTCCAATCTTGGAGTCTCCATCACCATCCATTGAGAGAAGCTTGAGGGACTTTACTATGATCTTAATCTTGCCTTTGGTTTTAAATTGTATTTAGATTTTCTTTAACATAAGAGGCTAAAAGATCATAGGTGCCTTAGACTATGAACTTCTATATTATTTCATGCTTGTGATTGCTAATGCGATAGCCGTAATTTCATATATGATTGAAATGATTAGGATTGAGAAATTAATCATATTATGTCACACATAGGAGATAGAGATTGAGTGCATGCCTAGAGTTAGGATGTATGGTGTGGAACTATCCAGATTAGGGTTAAACCTAAAAGGGAGATTCACAGAGAGATTTAACCCAATCAGAGAGCAATTATCATCATCGTATAGGATTAGGGTTGATAGCTTGTACCAAAGGGATCAACTAATTTAGGAATCTCCATAGTCCTATTTCATTAGACAGTAAGAAACCTAAATTACTAGCCTATTTCACGGTGGTGGTTCTTAAAAGAATCCTTTAGAAACCTTTTTTTGAAGAAAACCATGGCCTCTATAGAGAAAAACCACATGCGTGTTTTGTTAACCATGGCATGAACAATATCCATCAATAGCAACCATGAATAGTACTCATAAATAGTATAACTCACCACAACCTCATCTATAAATACCACAACTACACCCTAAAGAGTTTTTGGCAGTGTTTTTTCATGGGTGATGCATTCTCTGCAAGTGTACAGATTGTAACAAGTAATAAAGTGGTACCCCGTGAGGGGAAGGGTTGTCGAACCACAAAGACTGTACTTCTAATACTAATTGCTCCTTTAATGTCTAGCAGATCAAGAATTGGTTGGTAGAATGAATCACTAAACAAGAGTAAAAAGATAAGGGTGAAACTATCAGGTAGACTACGATCGAATTTTCAACAACAAGAGAGCAAGGACCCGGGATGATTCCCATGTGCTATAGTGTATTGACTTACTTCTAATTTCTACCAGGTACATCCTAAGATCCTTTTGAGTGTTCTAAAGCAATGTTGCATCTAAGACTATCAAATACGCTAAATTTTGCAAGTGTAACTATGGGCTTTATACATGACAAGTTTTGCTATTGCGCAAGGCAATCACAACTACGATAATCCTCATGCACCAAGTTTTACACAAAAATCTAAGCAAATCAAGCACGCCAAGTTATGCAAACACATGAATAAGCACAAGAACGCATCAGGACTCCGTAAACATTAAAAACAAGTAGTCAAAGTACACTAAGAAACATAGTTCAACATCCTAGAGCACCATGGAACAATTAGCCCCTCATGAATTTACACAACTGAGAAGAATGAAGGAATACATTAAGTAGAGAAATCATGACTTCCCCCTTTTACAAGATTTTCTTAGTTGAGCTTCTAAAGCTTCATGGATCAACTAACTCTACTTCTCTTGTGCCTCTAACTTGACCTTGATCCTCTTAGACTGTGTGGTGAAGCTTGAATATCATCCTTATTAGTCCCCTCTTAGTGGAGAAGAAAACCTCCAAACCAAATATGATATGAAACCTTAGATCTGGGAGTTAAAAAAAAAACTTTCATGCTGAACAAAGTCAAAGCACAGTCGTGCTCAGACCATGCTCTTCTGTGGGACTTCTGAGCGAATCGGCTAAGTGTCAGCCAGAAAAAATCACTAGGAGAGCACGAATGTGCTCTCCCCATACTTTGCTTGAGCAAGACCGTGTAAGAATCATGCTGGTTGTGCTTCCCCTGTGAACAGAGGGTGCTTTAATTCAGAGAAAATCACAGGGAAGAAGCAAGACCATGCTCCAACCATGCTTGGCTTGGAAGCATCCCCCATGCTTGGTCTGCTACTTAGGCATCTTCAGACAGTGAGCATTACGGATAAAGCACGACCGTGCTTTGCTCATGATTGACTTGGACACTTAGAAAAAAAAAATCTGCATTCTTTGCTTGTTTTGTCCTCAATTTCACTCCTAATTACTTTGAACCCTAAATTTCTACACCATGAACAAATATAACAAGAATAGCATCAAATATATCCAAAACATGCTAAAAAACAAGCAAAAGAATGAATTGGTAGTAAGAAAAACACTATATGAATTCCATTCATCAATGGATTTTTTAAAATGGCACTATCAAAGGCCTTTATAATAATAAGTGTTTCTAAAAGTTATTTATAAATTTAAATTTATAATAATAAGCATGGTAAGCTATTTATAAATTTAATTTTTTATTTAAAAATTTTGATTTATCTGCGTTTTTGTATCAAATGCCTCTAAATTAATAAATCAATTAAAAAATATTTATGATTTAGCTGTGTTTTTAAAATAAATGCCACTAAATGATACATATTTTAAATTGACTTATTCATTTAGCACGGCTTCTAAAAATAAATGCCTTTAAATTATAAATATTTTGAAATTCATTTATTACTTTAATAGTGTATTGTATTAAAATAGTTCTAAAATGAATTTTTAAAATTTAGATTTATCTATTTTTAGAAATAAACGCTGCTAAATTACATAGGTTTCTAATTTTTAATAAATAATACTCTCATTGAAAAAAGAAAGAAATGTAAGAGCCAATGAAGAAGAGACAAAGGCAAGTAAGAAGAGGAAGCTAAGAGAAGAAAGAAAGTGGAAGAAGAGGCAAGAAAGAAGAGGAAGGTAAGAGAAGAAAAGAAGTAGAGGAGGAAGATTAAAGTAGAAGGTTAGAGGAGAAGATGAAGATAATGATGATGAAGCTAGGAGATGTGAAGAAAACTAAAAAGAAGAAAAAAGAGAAGAAAAAAAGAGCAAGAAGAAGAACAGAAGAGAAAACAAATTAGAATAAAAAGAAAAAAACAAAAAAGAGAAGAACAAAAGAAAAACAAGACAAAAAGATTAAAAAAAAGAATAAAAGGGACAAGAACACCATAGAAAGGAATAAAAGATAAGTTAAATCAGTGGCACTTCTATGTATATGTGATACTAATTTACCTTTTTTTAAAAAAATTAGGCTAAATTAGTAGTATTTTTATTGGTAAACACTGCTAAATGTTATCCAAAAAGGCTTTTGTTTTGTGGCGTTTGCTTCAAAAAATGCCGCTAAAGTAGTGGCATTTTTTTTTTTGAAAGGCAGCGCTAACTTAGTGGCATTTATAAAAGCACAACTAATTTTTGGTACATTGTCGTCTCCATCTTCACTACCATTTCTCTGGTGCTTTATGATCAAGCAACTAAATATTAAAAAAATGCCGCTTAAAACCTCTTTTTCATTGTTCATGGGTGTGCTTTGCATTACCACTGGTGTTGTTTTAGGTTGTGGTTGGCTTCTGAAATTGCTATTGCTTTGGTTTAGGCTATGGTTATAACCATGTCCATGGTTCAAGTCTGAGGTGGCTCTTAAATCATCAATTGATCATCAAATCACTCCAAAACTTACTCAAATGCTATTATTTTGCTAGCAAAGTGATATTGAAAGCCTGATCATAAAATATAAATGAATTAAGGACCAAAACACATAAAAGTGATCAGGATCACCAAAATGATATGAATTTTGATGTGAAAAACATGTTTCATCAAGCATATATCAAATTTAGATACAATTAAGCATTTGCTTGTCCTTGAGCAAATAAGTCTAGAAATTGAGAAAAATAAATGCTTGATCTCATGCTTAAAATATTATGGAAGCAATTAGCAATACTGGAGCACTAAATTGCATTCAATGGACAATAAAGAACCGCCTACAAAAATAGTTAAACTTAACTTGTGGTTCCCCCAAAATGTACGTGCAAAGTCTTCCTCTTACTTCACTAGAAATCAATTGAAGAATAAGCATACAAACAAAGTGCTTAAGAAACTTCAAAATTTGTTCTCTAAACTATTTTCCACTTTTTTCTTTTTTACTTTCTTCTCTTTTCCTTCTTGTTTTCCTTCCTTCTTTTCTTTATCATTTTTTTTTCTTTAAATATGTGTGGTAGTTTTTACAAATCCCTTAAGGTAGCCCTTTCTCTTAGTGTGACATATGAAAAATGTCTGACTTTCTAAGAGAAAATTCACGCATTCAAAGTTGTAGCTCTTTCCAATAAATGCACATCTTTTGAGGCCATCCTCTCTCTTCAAGACTTCCAAAAGTGACTTCACACTTCAAAAGAAAAACTTTGTGTAAAATATCAACTATTTTACAACAACTTTATTTTTTTCTGTTTTTTCTTTTACAAATCAAGACCTTAAAACATACTATGGACCCCTCCCATTTTATCCTAATGCTCTTGTATAAAATCTTAAAAGTCTAAATCCTTGTCACTTGTTTGTTACTATGGACCACTTTTGATCTTATAGAGGAACGAAGAAGTGTAGGGCTTTGCCAAAGTTCCTTAGCGGCGAGTGACAAAGTTGAGAGGAGTTTTCTGTTGCCAACTTGTTGGCAAGTTTAGAGGTAGGTAGCATTTGCTTTTCAACCTTGGATGTATACCTGATCCTTTTTAAAACCTCATAGTGAGTCATAGTTGAAACATCGCTTGAGTGGTCTTCTTGCCTGGTAGGGCAACTAAAGCCTAGGAAGCATATTGTTAACAATGTTGATATATGCTTTAGAATGGCTAAAACATGTGCATCAAATTTTTCTCTTCATAGATCATTCGATCATCTTGTTTTGTTGAAATTTTTTCCTACCCATTGGGGTGTTTTTAAGCATGATAATCTATTGACATTGCTATAAATCCATCTTCAGTTGTTGTGTGAATGCCTTGTGTGGTTCATTGGAAGCATTCCTTCACCTCTTGTTCTTAATTTTAAAATCCGTAATGTCACATGTCACCTTGAGTCTTTTCCTTAAGTGAAATCTTGATTTATAACCTACATGTCAACTAGTGAGTTAAGTGTGTGATGAGTTTCTATTTTGTGTTTATTGAAACCTTAAATTCCCTAGATTGTGTTTTACTATTTACAATCTAGTGAAACATTGGAATCATTTTCATCTCCAACCTTTAAATCCCACACCACCTTAGGTTAGCTTCTCAAAATGAACTGCAAGCCTTGTAAATATTAGGGCAAGACCTGATATTGCCATAACTTTGCTACATTTGGCACCATGATATTCTCGTTGAATTGTTTTGCATGGCTGATTAGTGTCACATCATCACCAACAACTAATATATATATGCCAATATATACATAGATATGCATTATCTTGTTCTTATGTGGTGATAGTTTTGCCTGTATTAATATATATACCTATATATATGTCATCATTTCTTTAGTTCCTAACCATATTTCTTATGCATTTAGTTCCAGTAAGGTTTTCAAAGCCTAACTGATTCTATCTTGTTCTTACGGTTGGATAAGTAATAGTGTCAACTTCTTAGTTTCCCTCATAGTGGTGATAATTTAGAGTAGTTGATGAGTGCATTTTATATACATATTTTTCATACCTCTTACTTATATTATGCTTGTCTTTTAGCATTTGTTTGTATATTTTAGTACTACTTAGGGTATCTTTGCGTTCTAGATGCAGATTTGAAGGTCTTGGGTTAAATTAAAGAAGTATTGGAGTGAATTTGGCATCAAATTGGACCAAGTGCAAATTGCTAGGGTAAGAACGGATGCGGATTAGAAAGTCTTGGGTTAAATTAAAGAAGTATTGGAGTGAATTTGGTATCAAATTAGACTAAGTGCAAATTGTCAGGGTAAGCATGGCCATACTTTTGAGCAGTCCAAATCACTGGACTTCAAGAAAGACTTTTGAAGAAAGAAAGCACTATTTTTGTGCCTAGAGCACAACCGTGCTTATGGAAGCATGGGCCATGCATGGGCATGCTTTTAGGCCATGGATTTCTCTGTCTGGCAAAAAATCAACTAATGCCGAAACCCTAGATCTGGCCACAAAGTGCACGACCAAAAAGCATGGCCAAAGCACACCTATGCTTGGGTTGAAACCATCTTTTTAGGGTTTCAAAGGAGTTTGGTTGGGAGATTTGTAGGCAACTGTTGGGTGACCTTGATGATCTTCTTGCTGGAGATTGGAGTGACAATTGAGACACATGATTGGGAGTGGAGCTTGGCCAATGTATTATTCCTACCAGTGCAATTGGATTGATTGAGAAACAATTAGGGAGTCTATTAATTTCTATTTCATTGTTTGTCTTTCTTTCCATTATCTCGTGAACCTATGCGGGCCAACCGTCTCTGGTGGCCCAAATTTATGAACCTATATGTTAATTTATAGTTTTATTACTCTCTTACATTGGCTATGGAGTTCTATTGTTTTCTTTGTTAAAACTTGTGTCATATAACTAGATGTGCATGATATTATGTTGATGCGATTGTAGAACTTGGCATGTGTTAATTACCGTAGTTGTAATTGCCTTAGGTGGTTGCAAAACTAGATGTGCATGATTCCCATAGATACAGTTTTAGACCTTGGTGTAGTTGATTGCAATAGATATGACAAGGCTTTGAGAGCACATGTATAATTCATAGGATGTACTGGATAGCCATTGTAGGAGAGTCACTACCTTTTACACTAGGGGATTGATCTGGGATGCTACTTCCTATCATTGTTATTTGCTAGTGATACACCCTTTTTGCATAATTGCAAGTGCACAGGTCGTACAAGTAGTAAAGTATACCTGAATGGGATCGGGTAGTTGAATGCTTAAGGACTGGTATAGCTCTCAATACTAGCTCTATTTTTAATATCTAGATGAGTCAAGAGATTGGATAAAAACTAGTTTAAAGTGATTAAAGAAATGCAAGAAGAGAAAAAAAAAGAAAGACAAGGTTTTAGGTTGAAAAACTAATAGCGGGAAGGTCAGTGCTGCAGATTAATCCCTTTGACAAATGTATTGACTAGGCAAAGATTACATCTCCATCTCCTTAGACCGTGGTGGCCACCTATGGAGTGTTTGATAATGTACATCCTTACTCAAGGCTCAGAGCGGACTCAACCCCTTCCATAATGCGTGCCTTAGTTAGACTGAACATTAAATGATCCTCTAGATAGCATATAAGCAACTAAGGTTAACATGCTTCCTGACTGCAATTGCAACTACGAGGAACATACACACCACATCAATGCTCATGCAGATAGAAGCAATTCCCACGTCAAGTTTTGCAAGATACAAACATAAAGGCTACCAACACAAAGATGAACAATTAATATAAACAAGAGGAAGAGCATAAAGAATCTCAATAATCAAAGCAACTAATGTCAATACATCAAAAAGTCAAGGTTTATAATCCAGGGCACCAAAAGATAGTTAGCCCCTCATGGTTCTACAATGCATCCAAGAAAAGCAATAAGAGAAAAGAATGCTATCGATAAACTCCCTTCTTGCTTCACAATCTCCGTCAGAGAGTACTCTATGATGATCTTGCTGGCTTCCTCCAATCCCAGAATAATCTCTCCACCAGATCTAGGCCTGAATGATGCAAAGCTCTGCCCTAACCCACACCTCCAGAAAGAAGAAAGAAGATGATCCAAAATCCTAACATTAGGGCTTAAAAAGCCTTTCCCGATACAAGCACAGGAGTGTACTTGACCGTGCTTTCCTTGGGATGTCTTAGAACTTAATCTCGGCGTAATTCTAACTGATAAGTGTTTGTGTATTAGTAATATGAAGTATTCTTTCCTTACACTGAGCATTATTGTTCTCAGATTTTATCGCTTATGCATGTATATTTATGTTCTTTTGTGCATTTAGGGTTGTGGAGACAAGTGTGGAAGAAAGGAATCAAAAGAAGATCATGGATGTAATTTTTGATGAAGTCTTAGATTAAATGAACGTGAAGACACAAGTTATGCTCAAAGACATGTGAGTGTGTGCCAACCTCCATTATGCTCGAGTGAACATTCAAATTGGAGGGGCACAAAGGCAGTTATACTCATGTGTTCTGACTTGTGCAATACGAGCAAGATCTTCGTCAATATGGCTTTTATTGAAGATACGACGTGATCTACTTTATAGATGTGTGCCCATTCATATGGCCTTGATGATAAGAGTGGATTCAGGAGCATTTTGGTGAGTACTGTAGCAGTTTATTGTGGTAAATCAATGTAGTAATTACTGTTCATAGCTCACAGAAAATCAGTTTCCTGGAAATTCACACGAATGTGTGGAAAATTCCACATGCCCGTGTGGATGCCCGATTCCAACTCTATTTCAGCAGCGATTTCAGACGTTGTGGAGGATGTTTTTCTCATCTTTTCCCCATCTTTGGAGGCGCTTGCAGCTAGGGTTTGGAGAGGCTTTGGCTAGGTCTTTGGAGTGGTTCTACAGCCTTTAACACTGTGTTCCTTCAGAATATAGTCATTGTTGGAGCTTTCGTTAGTGTCAATTCGGCGAGGTGTGCCCTAGGCTTGACAAGGCAACCCTTGGAGAAGACGAGGCCACTCCACAAGACCATCGATACTGACTGCAAGGGAGTTTTACTTATGGTTGCATGCTTTTACATTCAATTTCATTATTGATTATATCTTGCTCCATGGAGAGCTAAACCCCTAGTGGGTGCTTGGACTTATAAACCCTTGGATGATTTTGTTTCATTGATCTTTCATTATGTTTCTTTAATTGATCTTATTAACTGAGTTCCAACTTTGAATGCTTATTGAATTGATTTTCCCTTAGAGTGACACTAGGGTTGAGAATCTATCTTTGTAATCTTTGCGGATGAGTGACACACCATGATGGTTAGACAAAGATAGGTTGGAGAGGGTCGAGAGGGTGAGTCGAGAGGTAGCGGAATGCCCCCTTTTCCTTCCGATATGATTTATCCTACCTCCACATTCCAAGAGTTCTTTGCGGTCACAATAGAGTGAAGTGTTAAGAGACAAACTCCACTGGGGCTTAGTTGCGTGAGCAACAGAGTGAAGTGTTGATGCAATCCTTAGTGTTGGGGCTTAATCGTGACTAGGTGCCTTTTTCCTGGACCAAAGGGTTAAATCAATATTAGGAAATAGGGTTTATCACTTGGAGTTCCAAAATTTTCATGCAACCCCACACAGTGTGAGGCGTCGAGAGTATCCCTTTCTACCGGTTCATTTGCATTGATATTGTTCACAACACTCTTAAATCATCTTCAATATAGTTAAATAAAAATACTTGTGTTTCTGAGCACTATTCCCTGTGGATACGACTACCCACTCACCAGGGTACTTTATTACTTCGACAACCCATGCACTTGCGGTACACACATGGAAGGGGTGTGTCACTAACCCAACCTAAAAAGTGCATGGGCGTAAGCATACCAGTGCCTGTTTCTTGTGCTTAAGGGGCATGATGGTGTTAGGAGCCCTGGAACTATGCTCTTCTCTCTATCAAAATCATAGTAAAGTGTGCAGTAATAAGTACGCTCGTATTCACCGACCGTGCTTCAAAAGCATGATGGTACTAGGGTAGTGAATCTGTGCTCTTCAGTTTTGCTCATAATCCAGTGAAGTACACTGCATAAGCACGTCCGTGCTTCCAGATCGTGCTTATCCTGAAAAGTGCATTTTAACTCCATTTCACGCCAGAATTCGTCCCTATTTTTTCCTTTCAATCCTAGACCTAATTATCTACATCATTTATCAAATATACCCCAAGTAGCATCGATATATAAATAAAGAATGCAAAAAAAAACAAGAGAATAATGCAATAGGGTATATAAAATATTTATATAAAATGCACTCATTATCTAGAACACTTTCTTCCTTTCTCTTTTCCTTTCTCAAATTCATAGCTTAGAACACTTCACCAATCATTGAACCGACTAGATATTGGAGGATTAATTAGTACTAAAATCTTGCTAGTCCCTGTGGAATCGACAACCTGATCCCTCAGTGGTACATCTACTACCTTTTTTTAACCTGTATACTTGCAGTTACGCAAGGGATGTTATCAGTATTCTCTACACCCTTAGTAATTTTGAGCTTTTCCTCTTAAAAACTTGTGTTTTACATTTTGGTTGTATTTTGGGTGAAATCATAGAGGCTAAGAAATAATGATTTTTGTTATTTTAGGACCTTTGCAGAAAGCTAGATTTTGAGTATTTCAGTTGCATTTGGAATTTTGACAAATAACAGGTAAGTATGATAAGTGCTAAATTGATCATATTTTTTTACATCATTTACACTGCATTTAGCATGAAATTGTACTTTTTTTAGCATTCATTAGTATAAAATTTCATTCTTTTGTTCACAATAACCTTTATCTCTATTTTAGGAAGAAAAAAGTGAATTCGAGGACATTTTAAAGCAAAATGAAACAAGTTGCTGAATCAATGATGTACCACGACTCACAACGGGTGTTATGGCAACACACAACACCCGTTGTCTACACTTACCACTACCATGATCAAGCCATGGCAACATAGAAGCCATAACGCCCTCACAACGAGCATTATAAAGTCCATCACGGCTGTTGGTAAGATACATAACGGCCAAAGACCGTGCCAGGGCACGACTTGGAGCCCAAGTAACAACTTACTCACAACAGGTATCACAATGCCTGTGGTAAGGCCGTGGTGGAGTCGATTACTATAAATACCCCATTATTCTCTAAATTGGGGGAGACACTTTTGCTGAAGAAGCTAGGGCGTCTGGATTTTTGGAGATCTAAGTGGAGGGAGATGGTGTTTCTTCTATATTCCAATGGATTCCAACGGATTTCTCAAGAGTACGTCAACAAGCATCATCGGAGAAGATCGTGTGTGACAGGCATTTTCAAAGATTATCATCAGAGTGTCGTAAGTGACATACATCATCGGACAACCTTGGGATCCTCTAATCCCTATCTTTGGAGAACTATTGGAGGGAGTTAGTCTAGGAATACTTTAAATGCTTATTATTATTTATTTGTTCTTTATGGTTTTCTTGTGCTTTGATGCTTTAGTTGTTATAATCCATAAGAACACAATTTGAGGGGAATTGTATGTCTAGGTCCCTTGGTTATTATTTATGATTCTTGATTGATTAATATAAATTGTTCTAGTTTTCGTAATCATTGCATGTTCTTAATTGTTTTTTACGTGTTGATGTGGATGAGGAGGATATATCCCCATATTAATGACACCCATACCATGATAGATCTATGCATATTCTAAGAGGTTAGGGATAGCTAGGTTTCAAGATTAGGGAATGATTGTCCCTTACGCTTAGGGTCTAATTAGTCTCATCTCATGGGATTCCTGTACTTATTTCAAACATATGAGACTGGGATGGAAGAGATTCAATCTTAAGTTCCTAGTGATTTAGACCTAGTCACCATGGTAGTGTGGCTAGTAGGCCTTTGGAATCCCCCGGTTACTTAGAACTCAACTAACACTTAACACCTATCATAATTAATAATCAAGATACTTGTAGTACATACTCCCAACTCCTTCTAAGTGTGCTTAATGTCATCTAAAGTTGTATTGTTTAATAGTATTGTATAAATAAACTAAAGAAAGAGCCAAACGATTAGGCTATTGATTAAGTGAAAAGGAATTAATAGGAGTCTCTCGCCGATCCTGGTGAAATACGACCATCATGCTCACCAATGTGGTATTACTTGACAACTACTATACTTGCGGTAGAATGAACCAACTGTAGTATTAATTGCATACTTGCATACTTATTTTGCATAATTTACACACCATAGTGCATCCATCAAGTTTTTGGCACTATTGCCGGGGAACACAGTCGAGAAATTCTAGCAAAACTTAGAGCTTAGTGTTTTAGCCAATTCTTTTTATTAGTATATTATTACACTCATTCAATGTTGAAGACTTGTTAACGTTACTCTCTTCTTTAAGTGACTATTTATGACCAAATCTAATCCTACAGATTTAGTAGAAGAAAGCAGCGAACCAGAGAAAGCCCTAACGTTGTTGAGGAGACTCTGCAACCATGACTGAACACAAAAGTATTTTCAGAGTATGAGAGGGTGCAATTTACAGGGAAAGAATTCATTGTGCAAGCCCCTAGAGTAGTTGCTAACAACTTCAAAATCAAAGCTAGTACTATTGGGATGATCTAGAACTCTTGTCAATTTGATGGCCTAGCGGATAAAGACCCAAATGCCCATCTCTTAAAATTTTTGTAGATCTGCTTGATATTCAATATGAGCACAATAACAGATGATGCGATTAGATTGTGACTTTTTCCTTTCAGCTTGAGAGGTTCAGCATACTAGTGGCTTACTTCCCTAGCACCGCGCTTGGTGAAGACATGGAATGACTTGGCAGAGAAATTCCTTGGATGATACTTCCACCAAGCAAGGCAGTGAAGATTAGGTAGGAGATCTCGACATTTAAGCAAAGTGAATCCGAAACACTGTTCAATGCACATAAATGATTCAAGGACCTTCTTAGGTGGTGCCCGCATCATAGATTCAGTTCATAGATGAGATTGCAAATTTTGTACAATGGATTAAACTACCAAACTTGGCAGATTATTAACGCCGCAGTGAGAGGATCCCTAAGTAACAAGTATCTTGAAGAAGCATAACAATTATTCGAAAACATGGAAAATAATAAATCACACTGGAGTTCAAGAAAGAGACAGTCAATTATGGGCGGGCTGCATGAGATAGACGTAGATACCGCTTTGGGGACGATAGTAGATGCGCTCACACAAAAGTTGGATCTACTTGTGAGTAATGTTTAGGGTGAGAGCTTGAATTCCATGGCCAATTTGTTTTGTGAAACTTGTGGTGGAGGGCATGGAGCATCTCAGTGCTCGATCGTAAGTTCAATAGTAACTCCTATGGAATAGGTTGATTATATTGGAGGAGGTTAGAGGAACCAGAATAACCTGTATAGAAGCACGTACAACCAAGGATAGAGGAGCCATCCTAAATTCTATTGGAGTTAGGGTCAGCAGCAGAGGCTTCCTCAGTAACATATCTACCAGTACCAATCCTAACAGTTATAGCCTGAAAGAAAGATCTCCACAGAAGATGATTTGGCTAAGTATATGACTAGTAACGATGTGCGAATGGACGAGTTTGGTATGACATTATAGAATGTTCAAGCATCAATCAAGAACTTGGAGAATCAAGTTGGAAAGTTCGCAAGAGCTACTACCGAAAGACCTCAAGGTAACTTTCCATGCAACACTGAAGCAAACCCAAGGGAGCAGCTTAAGGCTATCTCACTCGCAGTGGTAAGACCATTGAGGCAATAACCGCTCAAGGTCCAAGTGTCATGATAGATAGGGAAACTATACAGGAAGACCCTAGTACTTCACAAAAATCATTAGAGGAGGAAGAGGAAGCAATTAAAAAGGAACCAAAATAGGCATTACCAGCTCAACCCAAAGTTCAAGAGTACAAAACCCAAATTCCTTGTCCTTTCAGACTGAAAGCAACTCCATATAAACATCCCATAGTGGAAGCATTGTCCTAATTGTCAAAGTATGCCAAATTTTTAAAGGACTTTTTCAGAAACAAGAGGAAGTTGGAAGAGGTTGACATGGTGGCTCTCATTGGGAATTATTCCGTCATCGTGGATAAAAAGATGTCAATAAAGTTGAGAGATCCTGGAAGCTTTGTGATCCCATGTTTGTTGGGTGATGGCATGGAAGAGAACGCACTCGCTGATTCTGAAGCTAGCATAAATGTAATGCCATACACCATATACATGAAGCTCAGATTGGGAGAGTTAAGGCCGACAAGAATGACCTTATAGTTGGTCGATAGGTCAGTAAGTAGACCGCGGGAAATTGTGGAAGATGTTCTTGTAATTGTGGAAAAACTTGTCTTCCCCTTAGACATTGTAATTCTTGACATAGATGAGGATGTAGAGAACCCACTCATTCTTGGATGACCCTTCCTAAATACATCTGGGGCCCTCATCAATTAGAGAGATGGAAAGATGATATTAGAAGTGGGAGATGAAGAGGTGGTGTACCAACTCCCAAGTGCCATGAAGCACTCGATAGACTAAGACGATGAATGCTATTTTGCACATGAGCATGATCTTTCTATGTATAGTTTTGTGCAAGATATATTCATGGTAAACCCTCCTCACAAATATATGGAGGAGTAGCTTGGGGAAGGACAGACACAACTCGCAAAACCATGACTTCAAAGGAACAATAAAGAGAGTAATGTGAGAGCCGCATCAACAAAGAAGGGATGGAGGAAGGTACAACAAAAAGAGAAACACACTGTTGCGATAACAAACTCTAGTACTTTGAAAACAGGTAATGAAAAAAAGGCTTCTCTACTTGCTCCAAGTAACCCAAAGTCATCTTGAGATAAGAACAAGTATGTCAGGCTCGTGACGTAAAACAAGGTTTTCTTGGGAGGCAACCGAAGTAGTTTTCTAGGCTTTAGGTTGTTTACTCTTAGTTTTCAATCTTATTTGTTAGTTAATAAAATACATAAAGTGGTAATCAATATGAAAGTGAAGTTGGTTCAACCAAACTAAATTTTATGAGAAAACCATGATTGGGGAATCTAGTACTATCAGTAGGAATCATTTTCATGCTTTTTTACACATGTAAAATTTTTAGTTTTTCACTGCGAGCATCACAATGGGCGTGGTAAACCTGTTGTACCCATTGTGATGTTCAGGCAGAGAAATATACTTTTCTGGATAATTTGAGTGACTTTGCAATGTGCTTACAATGCCTGTTGTAATAACTGTGGTGATTTACAATGCCCTTTCCACAAAACGTGCCATGATTCTTGTTTTTCCGAAGGTCTGGCACAGCTTCACCATACCCGTTGTTTGGCCTTGGTGAACACAACGAGCCCTAAAATGGCCATTACCAACACTAAGAATATTTAGTTTTTCACTACGAGCATCACAATGGGCGTGGTAAACCTGTTGTACCCATTGTGATGTTCAGGCAGAGAGATTTACTTTTTTGGATAATTTGAGTGACTCTGCAATGGGCTTACAATGCCCGTTGTAATAACTGTGGTGATTTACAATGCCCTTTCCACAAAGCGTGCCGTCACTCTTGTTTTTCCAAAGGTCTAGCACAGCTTTACCATACCCGTTGTTTGGCCGTGGTGAACACAACGAGCCCTAAAATGGCCATTACCAGCACTAAGAATTTTTTAGCCCCAACCGAGTTGACAACGAACCCATAACAAGCTTAGAAAGACCGTGGGGCCTCGAAGAGACTGAACACATTGAGATCCGCAAGTGCACGGGTCATCAAGTAATACCTCTGGCGCACGCACGAGAGGGTCGTATTCCCTGGGGTCCCAAGAACTGCTATTACTTCCCTCTAGATAGCACTGCCTAATCTACCAAATATAGTATTAAAACAAGATAAGAAAAATAACAAAGAGAAAACTATAAACATATGGACTAAGGCTCACCACATAAGCATGTTAAAGAAGCATGTAGCAATGAAATTGTGAGGACCGCAAGCTAGGATCCTCTCGGGGCAACTAAAGCTAGAGGGATGCTAACATTATAAAGGCAATGGTGATTGGGCTAAGAGACATCCAAAAGTAGGTTACCCCGATGGTCACGGCGATAACCCCTAATCCTATACATGTATTGGGTTGGAATCAATTCCGCCCAAGTGCTCGTATGATTGCATTAAGTGTCGGGATATCTCTAATTAAGGTCAATACTCAACTAGGTACAACTCTGATGTTGGAGGGGTACGAAATACCCGACGGTCACTGCTTATTCATACATGAATCACTTCTAAGGTAAGTGCGTCTAATACTAGGACAATGGTAATGCAACCTAGTATAATCTAGAAATTGATAAACAGAGTTCTCATGCATACCAATACATCAAAGATCACAAGGCTTAAACCACAAATCACACAAATGCCATAAATGTAAACTAAAGCATCCATACAAGCAAGTTCATCCCAAGGTTCACCGGATGCCCGGTGACCTTGGGAGTCCAATTCAACATGAATCAAAGAGAGATCTCAAAATATAAAATGAGTTTAAGCAAAACCAAAGAAAGACTCCCTTAGATACATCGACTAGAAGGTGGTAATGAGAATTTGTCGGATCCACGGTGGCAAGCTCCTTGATGTTCTTCCTTGAGTGTAACCTTCTTATCCCTTTGATTTGCCCCTTAGATTTGCTTTTTCCCGCAGCCTTGAAGCTCTAGAAGTGATGGTGCGGAAAGGGTAGCCAAAGACACCATAAATGATGCCCAAACCCCCTTTTAAAGTGGATTCTCGGGTTTGCTTGAGGGCTGCTTCACGGTCAATATACTGGCCATGAGGATGCTCAGAAAATTCCCTAAAATTATAATAATTTGCTACAGTACTGATACAGTACTTTTGTTTTCTGAATTGCTTGCAGACGTCTTCATGGCCGTGAGGTTGCCCGTAATGATTTCCAGACTACAAATTTTCACAAAGTCTTCTTGCTTCAAGCTGCTACAGTGCTCCCCCACCCTTAAACGCTTTTTTTCGGTGTTGATTTCTTTTTCAAATCGCGTCATTGAGCTCACCTAGGCTTCTTTTATGCCTGTAACACGAAATTAACCAATTAACCATAAAAGGTCATTGATTCATAAATAAAATACATTATTAATACACAATAAATATGTATATAATACATACATTTAGGCATTTATCAAACATCCCCACACCTAAGCGTTTGCTTGTCCCTAAGCAAACAAACATGAAGTCAGGGGCAAGAAGATAAACCGCTAAATGTATGACCTCAATCTCAAATGTAAAGGACTCCACAAGCACAAGTAAAAAGAAATCAAGAGGTGAGTTCTTCAATGAGTAGTCAAGTAATAATAGCTCTGTTTCATCGAAAGTGCTCCTGTGAGTGTGTGCCAACTCCCACCTTAACCTCCACACCATGGATTACCCCAGGATGCCCATTCACCCCACGCACAATAAAAACAGCATTAAAGTGCTAAAGACACCCTCAATAATCAGTCAAAAGTCCTTTGGATCCTAGATAAAACTCTAACTCTCTAATAACTATGTAGCAGGTTCGAGGAGATCAATAAAGATACTTTATTTCTTTCACACATATATATACAGATGTACACACACATTTTTTTTCTTTTTTTTTTCTGAGTCCGAATAACGTAGACTGCACCAAAAATTTTTACAATCTTTCTGAAGGATACACATGCCGATTAGGCACAAGAGCCACCCAACGTACTGAATTACAGTCTACATAAATGCATTCGTGCTACACTAGCAAAGAAATACTATCATAGACTCATTTTTTTTATCATTTTTTCACATATACATACTGTATCTCATGTCTCCTATTAAAACCACACTACAATACTTCACTTAAGGCTAGAGAAAACAATCAAGGAACCTAAAGCTCTTAAAAGAGTATTGAAGATAGAATTTAACAGTTTAATTCCAAAATCATTATGATGGGTTGGTTGGAGTGTACAAGGTAGAAGTGATCGTGAATAGGTATAATGGTGCACTAAAGATGAAATAGAACTACATTCAAGCACAGATAAAGTACAACTCACAACTATCATTCTACCAAGCTAGGAAGTCCTTAACAGTGAACTCATAGCTATCATAGGTGATTTAAGGATGCAATTTCAAAAATTTTTAAAGTTCACAAAAGTCCACCCCTCTCCCCCCACTCCGACTTAAAGATGCGCATTGCCCTCAATGTGCCTAATCAATAGAATGTAACAATATAGGCAATAAAAACATAGTAGGAGGGTTTTGTGAACTTCCCTGAGTCTCTATCATGAGTCTTGAAGTCTATGAGATTGGGGTGACCACCAATAATTCTGGTAGATGATGGAGAAAAAAGGTGTGGTCGATGTCCTAATTCCACCCTGTAAGGTAGAAAGGAACATCATCTCAAGGAATCCATCACACAAACAAAAGGGAAATACAAAAACAAAAATAAATACAAACACAAACACAAACACAAATTGAACAAACAACTAACAAAACGAAAACAACTAAGCAAGACATAATCCAAGCAAGACCTTTGTTCAATAAATATCATGATGTCCAATTTTCTCTTATGGCAAGTGTTGAAGGGATTACAAAGATGATAAAAGATCAGGCCAAATACAAGAAATGCAAGGGTTTCTGATGATGGGGTGTGAAAAAAAAATCAAGAATGCTACAATAACTCCCAAAAAAAATTTTGCAAGAGCTTTTCTTGTACATGGAGCATAAAAGTTTTTACAAAGCTTGCAAATTGCTCCAAAAACCCACAAAAACAACAAAAAAACCAATCTCCCACAACATTGGCATCCATTCAACTTGAAAAATAGGAGAAAGGAAGACGAAACAAGCATGCTCAAAAATAGGGTTTAGAGAGAGGTACCTTGGATAATCGATGAAGATAATGGTAAAAGTCCCAATAAATCATGCAAATCAGGTCTTTTTAAGTAGGAGAGTCATGTAGAGGAAGAAAAATGAAGAAAAATGGAGAAAGAATCAGGGAAAATGGAGGAGAAATGATAGAGATATGAAGGAAACGGTGGAAAGGTACCCAACTTAATGTTCAGCCTGAGCTCCTTGCGGGCATGAGCTTGCCCGTAAGGCCTCTCTGGATCGCTTACAGGCATCCTTGTGGCCGTAAGGATGCCTGCAAGGCCTTGAAAATTCAGCCCATACACATTTTCTCCCTTTCAACTTATGCACAGTCAATGCACCAATGATTTCAACATAAACTTACACAAGAATTTGCATTCGAATGGCAAAAAATTAAAGGAAAAAACCTATAAATTTAAGGATAAGCATGGATTCAAATCAAATCAAACAAACAAACATTCTAACATTCTAATGACAATAAGCAAAAAGCAAAAACAATATCACAATACCAACACAAGTTATCACACAACTAGAGTACGAAAATTGAAAAGACATGAATTTAAAAGCTTAGGTTGTCTCCCAAGAAGCACTTGTTTAATGTCATTAGCTTCATGTACCTCTTTCTTACCTAAGGAGACTTGAAAATGGTGTGTTCATCCTGGCTAGAAGTTGCATAAGAACTACCAAGAAATACGAAACATACCTTCCAGGATGGTGTCAAATTGAAGGCTAAGAATGAGTTACCTTTTGGCATCCATGGAAAAAGCTTGGGCCGGGAATTGTGCAATTTAAACTTGGGCAGATCCTTAGATGGTTTAAACCTCCTCCTCGCTTAGTCTTTGGTCCCGACAAAAATTCCTTTGAGTATCCCACCACAAAGTTGCTTGTGCCTCCATGGAAAAAGGTTCGGTCGAGAATTATTTAAGCTCGGCATGGGTGGGTCATTTGACGGCCTCAACCTCTTACCCACATTTTCTTCCTCGACTCTTGGAAAGTTGCCTTGAATTATCGAAAAGAGTTGTTTGGGCTTCCAAGGGAACAAGTTTGGTTGAGAACTTGTCAAGCTTTGCATAGGTGGATCAATTGGTGGCTTTAACATCCTATCCACAATTTGTTTCTCAACTATGGTGTGATGAACTTCAAGTGCCCATAACATTTGCTTGGGTCACCAAGGAAAATTTTTTGGTTGGGAATTGTCCAAGCCCGGCATCGGTGGGTTCAAGGATGACTTTGTTTTCCTCCCCACATCTTCAAATACAATTCCCAGAAATTTGTCTATGCGGTTGAAAATTATTGATTACTTGATGGAATGGTCGATATTGAGGTAAGTAGCTTCTTCAATTATGGTGGATTGAGCTTCCTCCACTTCCTCATATTTTTCCATGTCCATGATGACATCCCCATTGCCTTGCTTTACTACATCTTCCATGACACTTGGGCTTTCTTTGGCCCACGCCTCTACTTGTTCCCCACTCCTAGGAGTGATGCCCATCAAGTGCTCATTCTTGTTATTTTCAATATCGCTCAATATGTTACCCGATGCACACACGGAATTTGCCCTTGCAAGTTAGCTGACTTGGTTCTCAAGTGCTTGGATTGAAGTTTGGACACTCTTTAGTACGGTACCAAGCTCATCAAAATTGGTATTTATGTTATGAAATCTTATCTCTGTGTTGATCATAAACTTTGCTAGAACATATTCAGTGGTATATTTCCTCTCTTGCTGCCATTGGGGCTGAAATTGGGGGACTTGTGGTTGTGGAGATCTTAGTTGATGTGGATTGCAAGGGATTGCTTTCATGGTAAAGAAATTCTCCATCTTTTTCTTAAGAGCATAGATTTTTGCGGCTAACATATTTTTTTTAAAGTCTGTGGCCATCCATTTCTCAAGTGCATAGATTTTTGCCGCCAACAGTTTTTCTTCTGTGTAAAAAAAATAAAACTAACAACAATAAGCTATCAAAGAAAAAAGAAAGAAGGAAAATAAATAAATATGAACAAAATGGTAAAAGACACATACAAAGACAAATATTTACAAAAGCGAAATAAACAACTAGAGTAGTGAGCTAGAGATTTTCCTAACATTCTTGGAGCTCCCTGGCAACGGCGCCAAAAACTTGATTGAGATCCGAAAGTGCAAGGGTCGTCAAGTAATACCTCTCGTGTACGCACGAGAGGGTCATATTCCCTAGGGTCCCAAGAACTGCTATTATTTTCCCCTAGACGACACTGTCTAGTCTACCAAATATAGGATTAAAACAAGATAAGAAAAATAATAAAGAGAAAACTATAAACACAAGGACTAAGGCTCACCACATAAGCATGTTAAAGAAGCAAGTAGCAATGAAAGTGTGAGGTCCCCGGGCTAGGATCCCCTTGGGACTACTAAAACTAGAGGTATGCTAAAATTGCAAAGGCAATGGTGATTGGGCCAAGAGACATCCAAAAGTAGGTTACCCCGATGGTCACGGCGATAACCCCAAATCCCAT
>NC_052473.1:13782565-13795201 GCF_009730915.1 Dioscorea cayenensis subsp. rotundata
GGTTCGGGTTCCGTCAAAGTTTTTTTGAAATCGAACCGCGGTTCAGAACCCTAACCGCGGTTCCCCGAACCGTGGCCATGTCTACCATAACTCCCATATAAACAGCCCTTTACAAAGAAAAGGCAACCAAAATACCTCACTCATACCGCGTGTTGTCTTGTGATAAGATTGATTGTGATAAGATTTCATTAATAAATAAAAAAATGTTAGGATGTTGAATTAGTGTCTGTCAAGTTAGGCTTGTATTTGTGGTTATGCTAAATTAGTCAGGGAATTAAGTATATAATTAATTAATCCAATAAGAAGCATAATGCATTATGTTTTCTTTCAAATTTATCTATGAATTGGATTTCAAATCTTGTCTATTGGAAGAATTGCGCTAATTTTTTTTGATGATGCAGAGGGGATGATATGAGCAGCATTAATCTCAAACAATTACGGATGATTACAATCATAAAAATTAATTTAAATTAAGATTAAATTAATATGTAAAATATATTAGGATGATGAATAATTATTTTTTTCTGATTATTTCATAATTAAACCCCCCAAAAGTTCTTTATTTACATCTTTTTTACTCTGTTTTAAAAAAAATAAATACATCTTAAAAAATTATGTTTTGAACTAGATAAAGAAAAATTAGGGGGAAAAATAAATAATAAAATAAATTTATAAATAATTTTGCATTTGTGGTATGGACCAATGCCAAATATAATGCTAGCTCAGTGAGACACTTTGTCTGAGTGGAAAAATGAATGAATCATTGAAGGGCTGTATATTTTAATGGTAAATTGAGAGTAAATTATGTAATTTTTAATATTTTTCCATTGAGAACCGATAAAACTAATTTAAATTTAAATTAATTATTAAAATATAATTTAAATTTAACTTATATTTAATAAATGCAAATAACTATAAGGTTAAAATATTCAAAAGTTAAAAACAAATACAATTGATGAAGTTCTCAGTGAGAATGGGGTTAATTAAAGCACATGCAGAAGTTTTAAGGATGGTGTTTAAAGCATCTTAAGCCTTAAACCAAGGCTTTCGATCATTTAGGGGAGCACAGAGGCCGCAATTATATGGTCCACTACTTTCACATGCCCCCAATATTTTCATAATATGTTTAGCATCCCAGTGCCACATGGCGGTTGATCTATCTTAAGATTGGGATTCAACTCTTCTTAAATTCTAAGAGTCTGTGTGATTCGAGCAAAGATATAATATAATAGTACAGCAAATGGCAAGTCCTTATAGTACAACACAAGTATTTGTCCTGTGCTCTGTTTGATATTCAAAAGACAACACAAGATTTTTGTGCTATTCTTAGTTTGATTCACACAAGTGCATGACAAGAAACTGTAAAATTATTATAATACCCTTTATATAGTCTGATGTTGTTTTGGAATATAAAAAAATTGTAGGAGAGAATATTTTAAAGTTACTTAGCACAAATATATTTTTTTAATTTTCAAAATATATTAACTAATAATTAATTACAAAAAATATATTATAGGTTTTGTTAAAATTTCATTTTGTTAGTGTCATTTACAATATTTTTCGTTGTTGGTGTTATTTAGAACATTTTTCATACATACACATATATAAAGCTTTTTTTTCTAAACTTTGTGTTAATATTTTTTAAGCTTTCACGAGCATTTAGTAAATAAAAAATAGGCCAAAGGCAACAGATAAAACATTCTTGTGGCAAGAAACTTTTGCTTTCCATGAATGAGGTGAAGAAATGTTTTGTACAGTAAGGTAGAGTAGGGTAAAGCAAGGTAAAGTAATGTAAAAGGAGATTTTAAGTTACACCTTGTTTGGATTAAAGGTAAAGTAAATAGAGGTTATCAAAACTTGCAGTGTTTGGATTGAGGGTAATAGAATGTAAGGTTTTATATGAAAATTACTAAAATGCCCTTTGAAGCTACAACTTGTATTTTATGCTAATTTTATACATACAATATTATTTTTTATTAATTAAATATTCTTATTTAAAAATTAATATTTATTTTATTTTCACAAACATCAAATCTAATTTGTTATATGGGGCATGCATGTAATTATTTAATTTCAAGAGGAGTATTTTCGTCATAGAACAAGTTCAACCCTCCAAAACCCCTCAATTTGGAAGGTTGAAAAAGGGGGTTAAATGGAGGTTTTTCAACGCTCCATTTAACCCCCAACTACCTTACCTTATATAAAATCTTGAATCCAAGCAAAGGTTGGTCAATAACCTTCCCTTACAAAACTTTCATCTACCCGTTCCCAAGCAAGCCCTTAGGTGTTACTTCTTCACCTAAGTTTCTTGCCACAAGAGGGTCTTGCAATTTCTTCACCTAAGTTTCTTGCCACAAGAGGGTCTTGCAATTTTATCACAATTAATGCTATATCAAATCCTTCCATAGACATGTAATTTTCCATAATTTGAATAAACTTGTTTGTAACATCCAGCATTTTTTTATGGTTTAATGGAGGCTTAGAAACATTCAATCCATTAGACATATGATATTCCATATGTGTTGAGGAAGTATACTCCTAATCAACATCAATGGCATTATTTGTTTCATCATTCAAGCCTTCCATAACATCTGCAATAGTCTCAGCTCCTCGCCCATTAGCACGATCTTTACCAAAAATGTCTTACAACCTTTCAAATTCTTTCAAACAAAAACTTGCTCCTCAATTGTAACTTTACCAATTTGCACCAATCCTCCCCATAACTTGAGGATCACGCAAAGATATGCAAATGTATTTGTGAACATTCTTGATTCTCATAAACAATTGTTGTCACTTGAATTAATAAGAAAATCTATTACATCTCTTTGTGACTCATATCTTGCTAACGCTCATTTATAGTACATCTCTCACTGTCCCTTCTCAATATAGAAGTAAAAAACTAAAAGAAATCACCCGTATATGGCATCATCATGTTCGCATAAACTCTCCAAGCAAGTAAAAAGTATGGAATGCATGCATTGACAATCTATTATCAACTATACACAAAACTGTCTACCTAGCAAATTTAAAGTAACAACAACAACAACAATAACTATATGCACATAGAACACATTTACATGCGTATGGAACATATACATGAAAAATAAAGTGTTGCAAATTACCTAAGGGGCTTAAGACAAGAAAGGGACTTTTGGGAATAAAAGGAATGCCAAGTCATTAAAACATTTCAAACATTACTTAAGAAAAATGTATAACTATTTCATTCAAACATAATAGTGTACAATATGAGTTCATGAAGACAAACATATTATATTCAAGTGAACTCCAAATTGTGTGATATCTAAATATTTGGGTGAGCTTTGATAGATTGTAATTAACTAAAGTTAGCACAAAATCAATGATGGAATGGGAATTCTCATTCTATTGTTTGGGGTAAATAAATAAGTTATAAATTATTTTTTATTTTTATGTTCAATACATTTCGTGCATGCTCCTACACTTAATGAGTCAACATGTTCATCCTAATTTGATTTCTTAAGTTAATTGGCCCATTACATCTCATATGTAATTCCACATGTGCATCATCTTTATATTCAAAGCATTGACTATTTATCACTCTCGTCCTTGCATATTGTTAAGTTATTTGCAGTTAGTTTACTATTTCAACTACTAGCACATCTAGAATTTTTTTCCTTAATCCAACAAAAAATCATCTAATCTTATTAGGAAACTAATTATCTTGATATTTTTAACTAATAATTAACAAGATAGAACATGTTTTCTATAATTAGAGATAAGAAGCATGTGATCTTAACATAATAATCCTTTTTCACTTAACAAATAAACCTAGTAGATTTGCATAAAAGAATATTGACAATAGTCAAGAAAACAAAAGGGGACATTTGACGGGAATAAGGGAAAATTGCATACCTCTCTTGTGTGTGCATGCTCACAACGGGTAGATGTCGGAGTGCCTGGAAACCCTAGAAATGTCAAAAAAGAGAAAGCAAGAATGGGAAGGGGAAGAAAGGAGGAGGAGAGAGTTTTGAAGAGGAGGAAAGTGTTGCGGCGAAGGGGAAGACCATGGAAAAAGGAGGGAGCGAAGGAGGTTCACGACAGTGGGTGAGGTTGGGGAGAGTGTTGGATGATAACTACGAAATATTTTTGTTGGGATGAGGTTTTCTGTCAATTGTTGTAATGTTGGCATTTCAAGTGGGGCAAAATTAACTTTTGGTTATGTTGTCCATAAGTAATAATAATAATAATAATAATGTTTAATTGTGAAACAAAATTTAAGTTTGATATTATTTTTTAAACAATTTCACTATAATTTTACATGTCTTAATATAAAAAAATGATTATTTAAATAAAAAATAACTTTAATATTTAAATTAATGAGTGTCAAAATTTTGACAGTTAGTAATTTGTGTGGGGCGATCTTCTAAAAAGAATTACAAATTGTCCAAGTCAAAATTATTAATGATACTCATTTCAGAATGTTATATAAATATTGTTATAAAAAACTATTCAATGAGGTTTGGAACAAATTACCTACTTATCTCGCTAAAAATGCTTATTAAAAAACATTACCTCTAAAAAGTTAAAGTTCAATCTATTTTTTATTCAATTAATAATTCAAATAGAGCATTTTTATCTCAATTAAAAATTAAATAAAACATAAATGAATGCATAAAAAAAAGAATTTAAAATCCAATAAAAATGGTCACTTAACCAATAAAGAATTGTACCAAATTCAGTTGGTGATAATTTAAAATTCCGTTAGTGATATTTTAACCCTCCATCGGTGATAGCTTGAAATTTTGTTGATGACATCCTATGTTTCCATTGGTGATAATTCACAATTTCCATTGGTATAATCCAAAATGTCGTTGGAGGTGATAAAAAATCTGCTACTAAAAATTTATAATTACATTGGTGATGATCCACAATTCGGTTGGTGATAATATAAAATTCCGTTAGTGATAATATCAAACTATTCCATTGGTGATAATCCATAATTCCAAATGAAGTAAGAATTCTTTTGAGCAACAGAGTGTTTGGAGCATGAAATGCTTATTATATTTAAATATTAATTATTTTAATATTAATTTACTTATATTTAATATATATATATATGGCATGACACACACACATATATATATATATATATATGTGTCATGCCATTCCCCTCCATCCCTTCCATTCCTAAGAAACACATTGTACAATTGTTTTGAGCATGTCTCCCTAGTTTCAAATCCAAATGAAGTGATTTATGAATTTTCCTAATTTGAACCGATTCAAGGAGTAAATTATAAGATAAATTAGAAGTTGGCCTTAGGTCTACAGTTTGGTCTTCTTTGTTCTATATCTATTCTCATCCTTTGTATTCTCATTGATAGCTTTTAAAGTAAAGAAGAGACTAAATTAAAGTTTCAATTTATTTAATAACTAGTCATTAAATTTTAATAAACACTAAGATGAAAACAATACAAAATATGATTTATCTATCATATTCATAAAATAACTTAATTTACTATTTTTTCTATAATAAAATAGCCTAATTAAAACCTTTGATTAAAAAATCTAATTTATTCACAAACTAATGCAATTATAGCTATATTTTATGATGTCATCATGAAGCGTACTACCTGTTTGAGAAGAGAGCTCAACCCGGTATAGGTTGCCAATGGATATTAAACAAATTAAAGCTTAGGGATGGTTTGAAGAAGGATAAATTTCTCCACCTCGAAGAAGATATATCAACCTTGAAGAAGGTATTAGAGTTCACAATACCCCAGGTGCACTACAAGAAAGTTACAATTTAAAAACAGAATATTAGAAACGGAATTTATTCTGTTTGAACTTGCAACAGATTAGCAACGGAATAACAATCGTTTTAAATATGATTTTAATAACAACGGCTTACAAACGGGCATTTAAAAATATGATTTATTAAAAATTTAAAAACTATCCGTTTCTAATCCATTTCTAATAGAAAGGGACTAGAAACGGATTTAAAATTTAATATATTATTAAATTTTAAAAACTATCCGTTTCTAATCCGTTTCTAATAGAAAGGGACTAGAAACGGATTTAAAATTTAATATATTATTTAAATATCATTAAATATTAAAAATATCCGTTTCTAATAGAAGAGACTAGAAACGGATTTATAAATTAATATATTATTTAAATATTATTAAATATTAAAACATATCCGTTTCTAATCTGTTTCTATTAAAAAGGGACTAGAAACGGATTTAAAAATTATTAAATATTAAAAACTATCTGTTTATAATCTGTTTCTAATAGAATGGGACTAGAAACTGATTTAAAAATTAATATATTATTTAAATATTATTAAATATTAAAAAAAAATCTGTTTCTAATCCGTTTCTAATAGAAAGGGACTAGAAACTAATTTAAAAATTAATATATTATTTAAATATTATTAAATATTACAAAATATCCGTTTCTAATCCGTTTCTATTAGAAAGGGACTAGAAACGGATTTAAAAATTAATATATTATTTAAATATTATTAAATATTAAAAAATACTCTTACCTTTGGTTATTACTTATCGACTTTAATTTTTTTAAAAATTTTGAAGGTCTCCTCACAAATTTGACTTTTTCTTTTTCTTTTTGGCCAATGAAAATTTGAAGTTTTTAACACTACAAATATTTGATCTCGAATCTTGTAATTTCGTTTTTAATTAAACTTATCTCGATTTCATTTGAATTCATGAACTCAATGAGCTTAGCAAGATATCTTTTTCCAAATGAACTCGAAAAACATTGTAATTAATAATCTCACTCCATCAAAAACCAATGTTACCATTCAAGAATTTTCAGCAAAGTCCTTTCATTCATATTTATTATCTCGAGACTTAGTTAAATGTACTTGTTAGAAAACAAAAAACAGAACTAATTTCTTTCTCATTGAATCCATAAAGAAAACACAGAAAACAGAGATAAAAAGTGAAAAACAAAAACCAAAAAGACCACTTCCATAATAAAACAAATCAAAAGAGAAGATGAGCTACTGCTTTCTTCGACCTTTTACGTAAGAGCCATCTCTGCATTGATATCCATGCAGCAGAGCTCAATCTTTTCATCAATCTCTCCTCGAGGAAAGAGAAGAGTGTCGAAGAGAGAGAAGAAGAAGAAGAGAAGAAGAGACGACGGGATCTTGGTGATTTTGAACTTGGAGATTTCTAGTGTTTCTTGTACTGACATTGTCTCGAGCATCCGATTTTGAGGTATCAGAAATTTAGTTAGGCTTTATGTCTTTTCTCCTTACGATTTTTAAGTGTTGTTTCGATGTTCTAGTAAGTGCTTCAATTGAAATTACGTCGAGTGCAAACTTGGATTGGGGTTGTCCCGTTCTAGTATCTTTAGGGAGTCGATGGTTAAGAAATTTTAGGGTTACTAGAAGTTTTAAGAAATTAGGGTATTTGATTGAAGAAGGTGTACTAATAGTTTATTATAAACTATTACTCGCAGCTTTCCCGATCTTGTTTTGGGTGGCATTTTGCCTTTTCAAACAGAACTAGACACAGATATGATAGATATATATTCACCATTTTCAAGTTGTGCATGCTTTTTCCAATGGTTCAACAACAATGTGACTGGGATGATAATGTGTTTAATTAATTGGGTAAAATGCATGTAATTAACACAGAGCTTCATAGTTATTGATATGTGAAATATATATATATATATATATATATATATATATATATATATATATATATATATATATATATAGATGAACAAAATGACTTGTTGAGTGATAGATACAAAGGCCTCAAGATGATACAAGGCCTTGGTGTTCGGAACTTGGTTGGGCATCAGTTGAGTGATAGATACAAGGCCTCAAGATGATACACTCGCCTTTCATTTCTCCTCTTCAATATTAGCCTTGTTGTTCCGAGCAAATCTTTCAAGCTAGACCGAACCTGAGAAAAAAACATTAGAAAGATCTTATAGCTTGTTTAGTAGTACGCCATGACCACTCGAAACTACGTTAAATCAAGCAAATGTATTTATTTATGCCATGCTAAAAAGATGCACTCTCTGCTCGAGGCTTGTCTTTTTTCGTACCTCTAGTTTACCTTTAGTTGTTCCGAGATCCGCAGACAAAGCGGGTAAATAAGATAAAAAATGGTGAGTGCATCATCCTCTACTTTGGAATATTTAATCTCTGTTCTATTGGAGTTCTATCGGGATAATGGTTTGTTGTTTCTCGACTGATGTGGGGAATGAATCTGAAATCCAATTTTTCTTTGATCTTCACGTTGTAACTTGTGATAACAATAGGAATGATTAGTATTTTTGATTCACTTTAGTATGCCTCCCAAATTGAGAATGTCTCGTTATGGTGTTTTGATTGTGTGGCTCTATTTGTGAGAATTGCTATCTTATGGCACCTGTATGATGTGATCGAAGTTACATTTCTATTGAACGATATTAAGGATTGATGTCATTATCATTTTCTTTCTTATTGTTTATTCATGATTAGATTTTTGGTTTTATGATAGTTTATTTTTCAATATGGTGAAGTCTTTATCACAAAAATAAATAGCAACCTTATTTAGTTCTTGTGGTAGCTTTTAGATTTCAAATTTATGTGCTTAATCAAATGGTGTAGGTTGATGTTCTTAATACTATTAAATATGTTTTTATACATTCTTCATGGATTAATGTTTCTGAGCAAGGTCATAGTTCCTTATTGATTGTTGCCTTATACTAACAACATAAAGTGTCAAAGGTGGACGATGATGATTCACATAGTACTGCATAAACCTTTTGTTGGGTGATTGAATATGCTATGCGGTGAGTGCCGTCAAATTAGATTTTGTAATGGATTCCTCGAATGCATTATGTTTATTTAAAGGGAATAATGTTTTTGTATATTCCATTCATGGAGATCATGGTTTTATGGTACAAAAATGATGTTCATATCTTTGTCTAATTGTTTAGTACTCGGCTCCTTTAGCATCTCGATATCTTATTTTTGTTTTATCGCATGAGGGATTGTTGATATTTTCACATAATGGTTTATTTTAGGGAATAATGGTTTGTATTTTTTATTCCATTCATGGAGATCATGGTTTTATGGTACAAAATGATGTTCATATATTTGTCTAATTGCTTAGTACTCGACCTCCTTTAGCATCTCGATATCTTATTTTTGTTTTTTACCCGCATGAGGGATTGTTGATATTTTCACATAATGGTTTTTATTTTAAGGGAATAATGGTTTGTATTTTTTATTCCATTCATGGAGATCATGGATTAATGGATATGTTTTGCCGTTTGTTCTTACTTGTTGATATTTTTCACATATTTTTGTTTTCTTTATCGCATGAGGGGATTGTTGATATTTTCATATATTTTGTCTAATTTTGCAATATCTACTTGTGATTTGGGTTTGGTTTACTTGTTTGTTGTATTTGTTTTAGGTCTAACTTCATCGCTAGCTCATGTTGGAATTGGGCCATCACTGAGAACACCCATTAATGCCATGCATTGGATCCCTTACTTGGTGTACCTTCCCTGCTTTTGAGTCTTGGACTAGTGTTTTATATTTCTATATATATAAACCTATTCTAACAAAATTTTATTAGGAGAAATAAGAGTTATTAATACTAGGCTAGCTCAATGGATAAGGTATGCACTCTCATAAGAGGTCGAGTGTTCAAATCCCACCCAACCCATGGTGAGCAAGAGTTCATTGTATACCTAGTGTGAAGCAAGCCCTAGGACTCTCAAAGCCATTTCTTTTTGCTTTGAAACATCCTTATGTTTTATTAATTATGTTTTTGTATTATATATCTCTTATAATGATACTACGTGTGTTTTCTCTTAAGCTCAAGATTTTGTTCTTTTTATGTATTATATATTTAGATTTATGTTTATATAATTACACAAAAATTAAAGTGTAGGCAATGTAGAGAGAATAAGAGAGAGACTAAAGGAGATGCTAATGAATTACTTACATTATTATTGTGGTTGTTTGTGTTGTAGCAATTAAAAAGCAAGCAAGCAGGATTCAATGATATTTGGATCTAGTCCACCAGCCATTCATTGGTTGCTAATTTTATTTATTTATTTATTTATTTATTTTTGGTGATTATGCTTTTTGGTTACCACCCAATCTTTCTTAGTAAGTCTTGTCATTTTTGGAAAAGTCAAAAACCATGTTTCCATTTTTCTGGGACTCATTTTTATTGTATCTAACAAAGTTTCAATGCTCAAAATAAACTAGTGCTTTGGCCCAACCAATTAAATTCATGTCGCACCATCGCATCGCATTAGGTAGTGGGAAGCTTTCAAAGTCAAGACATTGCTATCATGGTGTGTGACACGGGCTTGCGGCGTGGCAACCTTCAAGACTCCTCCAGGCGCACTTCGCATGCGCACTCACAAGTCAGCCCGCCTCACAGTGCAAAACCTACACCAGCCCAAGGAACATTACACAAAGGATGGACACAAAGATAAGAGAGGAAAAACTTAAAAACTCTCTATTGATAGAGAAGAAAGCTATCACAAATCGCAAGCCAAACTACAAGCCTTCCTCTCTCCCTCTCACTCTCCTAAGTGAGAGCTCTCTTCTCCTCTTACTCTTCTTCTCCTAAGAATGAGAATGAGAATGAGAATGAGAGAGTGAAAAGAATGGGATGAATGAAATGAAGAATGGAGGGGGATTATATAGCCAAGTCTTGGAATCTTCATCCAAGAGCAGCGGACTGACGCTCATCGAGAGCGTTCCCATTCCAAGAGCTAGATGCCGAGCGAATTCCTCTCCAAGGACTAGCAAAGCGAACAACGCTCCTATTTGGCGGTCCCGACATCAATCCATGCTCCCCATTAGCTATAGAGTGTCTCCCCTAGCCATCCTTGGCGATAATCATTGTTCATCCGCTGGGATATCTCGGTACCATATAGCAGCCTGGCCGAGAGCAGCGCTCCCGCCCGTCACGCTCCCGTGCGTGCTGCGACGTGCAGCATACGCCCGGCTTTGGGCCGAAGTGTCGCTACTCCGCTCTCCGGACAAGATGATCCGATCATGTCTCTAGTATATTAGAATGCTCGTAGTTGAACCGGGAATTGGTCTAAGGGAGTGGACTAACCACACTCCCGGCTTCTCTTGGCCTTGTCACTCCTCAGGCCAGCGTGGACGCCAAAAAGCTCCTATAAGATGTGCTCCTTGACTTCTAGTTTTATTTGTATGTATATATATATATATATATATATATATATATATTAGAATACAATAATTAAAAGAGTTATAATTATTTAGGATCCGCTTATCTAAATCTACATTATTCTATATTAAAGATACTAAATAAAGCGTATAATTTCTTTTTGATTTTTTATTAAATATGCTTTATCTCAAGAAGAGTTTTTATTTTTATTTTTACTAGTGGCATCTATTGGTCAATTTTTTTTATTAATTTGTTTATAATAAGTGCTACTCCAAATCTATTTTTTCTAATTTATTTAAATTTTTATTAGTTAGACCTCTAATTCTTACCATTTCCCTTGTTGCTACAGTTTTATTTGCTTTTCGTGCAATTTGATGGGGCGAAAGTAGTTTGGTTCTCAATTGTTTGTTGGTAAAGAGAAGGTATCGCCTCTTTCCTGTGAAAATCATATTTGTTTTTTGCATGATGTATTTCTTAAAAGGATCTTGTTAACAAACTCATTGCACAAGTGAGCTATATCAATGGACCAATTATTGATGTTTGAAATAGTTATCCTAATGTGTCAATTGTACATTTTAGTTGATATTAGCTTCGACTAAACTTAGCTTTTATATAACCATTTTATTCTCATTTTTGTTTATAGTTAATGAATTTGAGGGGCTAATGATATAATGAGTGTGTTGACTAATTTTACATTTTAACACGTAACTATTAGTAACATAGTCGCAAATAGGAGTTGGATGTATGCTAGGCTTAAGGGATGGACTTTTGAATCCCAATTCTTGCGAGGAATAAATGAGTTCATCGATTTTGCAAAAATGCATCGTAGTGTATGGATGGTATCAAAATTAAGCGCCATGTAATCATCGCAAGTGCCAAAAATCTAGCTTTTCACATGGAATACACGTTAGATATCATCTAATGAAGTATGGATTTGTAACGATTACTATTTGTGGGTTCTCCATGGAGAACCTTCTATGTCTGATAGTAGTACTTATGGACAAGATGTGGGAAATGAATTAGTTCTGGGCGTTGAACCACCATCGCATTATCTATGCCAACAAATGGTCATGGATGTTGTAGGTCCTGATTTCTCTCATACTACTGAGAAGGAACCTCCAAAATGCAAGCCGCTCGAAAATTGTTTGAAATGTCTAATCGTGAAGACATGGCTAGGGTTGTGAGAAAATCATTCACAATTATCGATCGCTGCAAGAATGTTAAACGATGAAAGCGTAACATCATTTGATAGAGAGATGCTTTGATGACTTTTGCCAGTTTTTGAAAGAATTATTACCAATTGATAATGTGATGCCAGATAACTTCTACAAAGACAAAAGAAGTTAGTTCAAGGATTAGGTCTACCATGAGAAGATTCATTGTTGTTCTAATGGGTGCACTTGATATCATCGAGAAGATAGTGAATTAATGAGTTGCAAAACTTTGTCGGGACTTCTAGATA
>NC_052473.1:13796201-13878010 GCF_009730915.1 Dioscorea cayenensis subsp. rotundata
GAAGAAGGTTGGTAGGGAGCTTCAGTCGGTATCCTATACCGAATAAAGGAATCCTTGGACGACCAGTAGAGGACTTTCCACAAGACCATCGACATGACTATCGAGGGGTTTCTCTATGGATTCATTACTTTTACATTCTATTTATTTTATTGTACTTAGCTCCATTGAGGGGCTAAAACCCTAATGGGTACTTGGGTATTTGTGAACCCTAGGATGTATTTGTTTCATTGAATCTCTTTATTATGCTTTCAATTAATTGATGTTTGTTGTGAGTTCCAACCTTGAATGCTTGATTGGATGAACACCATAGAGTGACACTAGGGTTGAGAGTTCTTGTTGGTAACCTTGTGAGTAGGTGACACACCGGCGTTAGACAAAAGCTAGGTTGGAGAGTGTTGGAGGGTGAGTCGAGGAGGTCCGGGAGCGTCACTTCCCTCCAGGCGCTGATGATTATCTCTGTGTTCCTCAAGGTTCTGCAGCCATAATCGAGCGAATGGTCTGAGGATGACCCTCCACGGGGCTTGGATACTTGGCGATACAGCAGTGAAGCATTGAGTTGATCTTAGTATCTAGGGCTTAATTGTGGTTAGGGACCTTCCACAGACCAAAGGGTTGGGTCTATAATTAGGAAGAGATTTATCACTTGATCCCAACGAGCTCTTTGCAACTCTATTCGGATGCAAGGTTAAGAGGTTATCTAATCTCCTCCGGGTATATAGAGTTAGGCATGAAACCTTAGATTTGGGACTATGTAATTAGGATTTCCATGACTCTTGTTGCATTATTAGAGCATAAAGAGGGTTCTTGCACTTGAGCAATTATCTGCAACGAGCATTATCACGAGTACCCCATCTTTATCGATTGCCTTACCTCCTCACTTTTTCGTACTAACTTGTTGCACTTTTTGAAATTGAATCATTTGTCACACTTATCACTATTGATCTTTCACATAGCTAAGCAGTTAAGTGTTTTACTCCCTACTCCCGATGGATTCGATACCGCTCATCCGGGATTATTACTCGACAAACCCGTGCACTTGCGGATATACGCAAGAGACCTTGTCAAGTTTTGGCGCGTTGCGGTAGGTGTTTGAGATACTTTACACTTTGTTTTCTTAGCTATTCTATTCTATTTCATCTCTTCTTATTCTCCATTTTTTGACTTTTCCTTATTTCTTTTGATTGAAAAAAGATCAACATGTTTTCAGTCATTTGACACTATCATGAGGATGGTTGAAAACGTGGAGGCGAGAAAGTTCAAAGCAGTTCCATTGCCGACATACCATGTTATTTATAAATATGAGGCGGTATCAACTAAACAGCCCGGTGGAAGAATCACCAAGAGTACATCATGGGATTAAAGGGCAAAGAACTGTGGTTAGATAATGTGATAAAGCGGTTTGAGAGATCACGTCTGCGTATGATGATCGGTTGAGGAAAGTGTAGAAATAATCCTTGCTCAGTTTGATTCTTCCTATCGAGACCAAAGGTAAGAACTCTTTTCAGTGGGAGTTGCTATTTCAAAAGTAGAACTATGTGGAATGGACACGTTGATATCCATTGCAGATTATAAAGAAATAGGTACCCAAGTGGAAGAAGAGGTGAATAATGTGAACATGATGAAAATGATTTCGAAGTTGATAGATTGAAGGAGGCTGGCATAGCATCAATTGTTGAACCACAGGAACTTGAGCTTAAAACTCTTCCATATGTCTTGGAATATGCATCTTAATGGAAGGACTCTAACTCCACGTGATTATAGCTTCAAACTTGTATGCGAAGCAAAAGGATAAACATTAGCATGTTAAAAAGCACAAATCAGTATGGAGATCTAAGACATTAATCAAGTATAAACCATCATTCTACACTCCTTACGATCCAAATGGAGGATGACAACAAATTTGTGATCCAACCTCAGCGAGGATTGAACCAATATGAAGGAGGTTGTCAAAGCGGAGGTAATAAAACTTTTGGATAGGACAGTTACTGGTTGGCGAGTTTGCATTAACTATAGAAGACTGAATGACGTCACTGAAGATCATTTTCCTTTACCATTTATTATTGAATATTTGGAGCGACTAGTCATTTCACTATTTCCTTCATGACGTCGGGACCAAACAAATCAGCCCCAGAAGATCAGGAGAAAACCACATTTACTTTCCCTTATGGTACTTTTGCTTATAGAAAAATGCCTTTCGGGTTGTATAACCTGCAACATTCGGACTCTGCCTTACTTGTATTTTATGACTTTCTCGAAGATATTATGGAAGTTTTCATGGATGATTTTTAAATGTTAGGGGACTTTTCGATACTTCAAAAATAATTTGGAAGAATTATTAATGAGATGTGAAGAGAAGAATCTCATCCCCAACTGGGGAAAAGTATCACTTTATGGTGCAAGAAGGCATTGTCCTTGGACATAGATTTTCAGGCAGGGTATGGAGGTGGAGAAGGCGAAGATTGGGGAGTGATTGGCTTCCTCCACCTAAGAATATGAAAGGATCCGCAGTTTCTTGGGTCATGCAGGGTTTTACAGAAGGTTCATTAAGGACTTTTCGAAGATCTCCCAACCGTTGACTCAAAACTCTTGGGAGAAGGATACGCTCACTGATTTTCGGAAACAAGCTGGTACTGAATGCATTTAATCGTCGTTTGAAAAGAAAAGTTGAGTGCAAGCACCACTCTGATAACACAAAGGTGGGATGAGCTGTCTGTATAATGTGTGATGCTATGATTATGTAATGGGAGCGGTCTGGGTCAGAGGAGAAATAAGCAATTTCAACTCTGATCTATTATGCTAGCAAGACCTCACAAGGCACAAAAGAATCACATAATCACTATTTAAAAGGAATTATTAGCGAGTGGTGTTTGCTTTTGATAGAATTCAGACCAGTCTCATCCCATCTAATGTCCCGGTGTTCACCAGATCATTCTGCACTCCGTTATCTCGTAGACCATAAGAAAGCAGATCGCGAAGCCGAGATTGATTCGTGGATATTGTTGTTGCAAGACTTTGATATGGAAATAAAAGATAAAAAGGGGACAGAGAGATGTGGTTGCTTGATCATCTACGTCGAGATTAGAGATTGTGAGCAGGCGGCTGAAGCAAGGAAATTAATGATTTCTTCCCCTGAAGAGCATCTGTATCGCGTATCAGCAGTCAGGAATCAAGATATATCTCATGGTTCATGGTTCTGCGATGTATCTGTCAGGAAGGGTATTGAAGCAGGGTTTAAGCTTTCAACAGAAGAAGGAATTTTTCAGTGACCTTATGAATTTTTTCTGGGGAGGAAGGTTGGAATGTCATTGCGCATTGTCATTCAGGCCCATGGTGGGGAGGGGACATTAGCCATCGTCGAATGCAGCAGAAAGTTTTAGCCGTTGTCTATTGGCCTACCTCATTCCAAGATGTTCATCAATTGTTTTACGATGTGATAGTTGTCAACGGGCCGGAAACTTATCACGAGGGGACGAGATGCCTCAAAATCCACATGCACTTTTCTGCGAGGTGTTTGATGTATAGGAATTGATTTCATGGGACCATTTCAAAATCCAATGGCAATCAATACATCTCTGGTAGCGGTTGATTATGTTTCCAGTGGGTGCATGCCAGGCTCTTCCAACTAATGATGCAAGAACTGTGGTGAAGTTTTTGAAGAATTATTTACTCGATTTGGAACTCCAAGAATTATCAATAGCGATCGGGGAACCCATTTTTGTAACACACAATTGGCTAAAGTGTTAAAGCATTATGGAGTTCATCATCGTCTTGCTACTTCTTACCATCCGCAAACGAGTGGGCCAGTGGAGGTTACAAACAGAGAGCTCAAGAGAATCTTAACCAAATCAGTGGAACAAGGGAAACGAGATTGGTCCGAAAGGTTAGATGACACTCTTTGGGCTCATAGAACAGCATACAAAAACCCCAATAGGGACCACTCCTATAATTTAGTGTATGGAAAATCTTGCCATTTACGGTGGAATTAGAGCACAAAGCATATTGGGCAATTAAAGTGATAAATTTTGACTTGCGCAAATCTGGAGAGCAACGAATTTTACATCTCAATGAGTTAGACGAATGGAGGATGAATGCATATGAGAACGCAAGGATATATAAGGAAAGAATTCGAAAGTGGCATGGCAAGCATTTTAAGACTCAAGGACTTCAAAGCAGCGATCAGTGTTATTATTCAACTCGCCTACATTTTATTCCGTGGAAACTCAAATCAAAGTGGTCGTCCGTATACCATAACCACAGGGTCTCACCTCATGGAGCCATTGAAATTAACCATCCGAGAAGGGCACATTCATGTGAATGGACATAAGTTGAAATCATACTATAGGCGCGAGATTTATAGTGACAATAGAGAAGTATTTTTCCTCCATGAACCCCCGTGAGGTAAGGCAAGGTACGTCAAGCTAAGTGACGTTAAACAAAAAGCGCTTCTTGGGAGGCAACCCAAGCGCCATCGCTTCTTATCTTCTAGTTTAGTCATGAATAACTTGTTAAGTGTTGGTGTCTTGATGTTTAGATGATTTTTGCCGAGATCTTCTTGCGAGCTTGTTTTTCATGGGGAACCGCGAGTTGTGTCGCTTTGAGCTTTATTCCATGTTTTTCACCTGGGTAAAACTTGCATACTAGGGCAGGCTCTGAGTGTGTAAACATGTTCAGAAACTTTCTGCAGAGCTTGCAAGTTTTTCTAAGGCATCCAGTGAAAACGCACAGGCGTGTGGAATTTTTGCACGCCCGTGGATTTGTATTGCGAGCTCATCCAGAGAAGGCACAAGGGCGTGCGGCTGCCCCTATGAACGACCATGCGAATATCGTACGCCCGTGGGTAATTTCTGCATGAGCGTGTAAATTCCTGCAGAGTTTGGCCGATTATCCTGAGAGCGATCTGATGTGAAGTTGTACTGTGGGCGACCTTGTGAAATGTACACTGCAGGCGGGTAATTTCCACATGCCCGTGTGAAACTCTTTTAGAGGAACCCTCTTCATCCCAGAAGACACAAGGGATTGTGGGTGCCCTCAGCGAGTTGGGCTCGTGAATACCCACGTCCCGTGCAGGGAAATTTCGCACCGGTGTGTAGAACACTTAGCGTTTTTTTTTCAGATATCTAGCAAAGCCACAGGGGCGTGCGTTTGCCACTGTGAGACCTTCCTTTTGAGGGCGCACGGGCGTGGGTGATTCCCGCACGCCCGTGTGGATCTCCAAGAATTAAAAGACTGTCTGCTCTCCCAATACATTGGTCACACCTTGTTCTTGAGCTAACCCTAAGCTGCCCAAAGAACAATTTTCGACATTCTCCTATCCTCCTATTATTGTCTTTGAATCGATTGATTGTGCATTGTGCGGATTGTAGGGGTGTTTAGCTTCAACTCGTCGGTAAGCCTTTGTTTCCTCTCGTCACAAACTTCCTTTGAGTCTAGCTGATTACTTGAGATTAAAATGGATAATGCACATCGATTTCTTTCTAAAATGATTATGATTTGTTTTTGAGAAGATCTGGAAGTGAGATAGGGGTGTAGCTGGAAGAATGGTTACAAAAGGGCGTGCGCTTTCCACACCAGTGTAAAGTACAGGCGTGTGGAATTTTCCGCACGGCCGTGTTGTTATTTTCCTGTAGTCTGAATAAAACTTATTGACTTTCTTTTTATAATACATGTAGGTATGGCCACCAAATCGAAGAAGGCAGTTGCTAAACGTCCTAGAGGGCTCCCCCTCGAGCGAAGTCATGGAATTCACACTTCCTGCGCATTGAGCCTCGAGTTGAGCGTTAGCTGGCTTTAAGTTTGGTCAAACATGAATCCCGAATGTTGGGTCACTCAGGAAGGTGCAACTAGCATATGACATGGCTGATGAGGTCGAGAAACTATTATTGGTCGGTAGTTGGCACAAGTTATTGAATATTCATAACCCCGCTATCCGCTCACTCACTTTAGAGGTGCTTGCTTCATTTGAGTTCGACCGCTCTTATGCTTATTTTGATAGTGTCGGTGTTATTCAGTTCAGAGATTTTGGGCAACATCATAGTATGAGAGTCACACAGTTCCCCACTAGACTTGGTCTATATGATGAGGAGTATACTGAAACTGAGGAGTATGAGAGTCTTCCAATTGACATGTCGGGTTTATCTCCCAAGGAGGCGTATAAAATACTATGTGGTAAGGGGCGATATGAACCAGGAGTGTCTAAGGCCCCATGTTTATCTTGACTTAGTTACAGATATCTTCACGCCATTATAAGCAGGTCAGTGAATGATCGCGGTGATAGCACGTGAATCATAAACAAGCAAGAACTTCTGTACTTATACTCCATGTTTCGGAACGAGCCGGTCTATCTGGGGCACATTTTAGCAGAGTATTTGAAGCATCAAGGATAGTATCCTAGACTAGGTGTCATTATCTTGGGTCCATACATTACTAGACTCATTTTGGGGATGGGTCTACGAGACACAATCAGCGAAGCCGAGAAGACGATAATACCAGCACCACTTGGGTTAGAGACAATGAGGCTCATGGGATTAGTCAATAAATATCCAAATGGTGTTTATGTGCTGAATATACCATTCGAGGATACAGGTGACGAGCCTCAATCAGTACCAATGGAGACTGAGGCACCTCCAGCGGCGGAGAACGTACCCCCCGTACGTTTGTTTACACAACCTCGAGCCCATGATCGCTTTGAGAGCCTCAAGAATGCTTTATGTATGGTGCGGACAGAGATCTCCGAGATCAAGGCCACGCAGGCCACTCAGTACACAGAGTTCATGGCACGTTTCGACGTATTATAGCAGATCTTAGAGCGAAACGTCACCTCCTCATTTGTCTTGCGTCTGAGGACTCCTCAAGCTTCCTCGGCACCTCCAGCATCCCCATCACCTATTCTAGCACCACAGGATCCACCATGTGCTTCTCCACCATCAGCAGCAGCAGAGGAGCCGACAGAGCGTGACACCGACATTTGACTTTATTTTTCTGCATTTTCTTTATTTTGCATTTTATTTTAGACATGTTCACTCAGAAAGGATTCTCCTTTTGAGTTTATTTTCATTTTGCATCTCGAGTTGTATTCATTGCTTTATCTTTTATATACTCGGGTTGATTTTGTTTTTTCTTGAGCTTCACTGAACTACCACGTGTATGCATGCAGATGGTCTTGTCATCTTGGGAATTGAGACTTTGTCATGGGCACGACCAAAGTGCTTTGGGACTTGGCCGTGTGAGCTTCACAACCCGTCGGAACATTACTCCCAAGGACTTAGCTCCATCAAACGCGACACTAGGAGTCAGGGGAGTATTGTTTTGATTGCTTCTCCCACATATATTCTTCATTAATATATATTTTGAGTGAGCTTGAATATGTATATTGAGGACAATGTACAACTTAAGTGTAGGGGGAGTTTCATAGTTCACACATCCTTTTTATTGTTCTTGATTGATATACATGCTCACATAGCCAATGGCGGTTCACCTTAGTTACAATGATTGTATTCTTGAGTTTAGGAGAAATTTTAACATTGAATGTTTTCATGCTCTAGTTCTTGCTTGAATTTCTAGGAATTTTTCCCCAATTTACACTCAGTGCACTACTCACTCTTTAAACTCTATTGGAAACTCATGTTCGATGTTAAAGGGACTAGTTATAGTTGTTTCTTGTGTTAAATTCTGAAGAAAAAATGGAAAATGAAAAGAAAGAACAAAACAGTTTTATTGTTTATTTGTGCTTGTTGGGTGGAAAGAGCTACCACCTATGTAGTATGAAGCTACTCTCATAAGTCGGATACTAGCTATGCCCTAATGAGAGAAAGAGCTATCTCATAGGATGAGTGAAAGCTACTACTCCGGTAGAAAGAGCTACCACCTCGAAAGTGTGAAAGCCACCTTAGCGGCCGCTTTGGAAAGGGTTACCTTAGAGGATGTGTGAAGCTACTACCATCTTTGAAATTGTTGTCACTTTTGAAGATAAATAAGTCCCTTGTATTTAGAACTTCGAGGAGTATACCTTAGGTTGTTTTGAGTGAGTTCACACACGTACACGATTTTGGGTTTGTTGTCCTTTTTGATTCAAGTTTTTAGATAGATCTTTGATTTTTTGTATTTAATGTTGAAATTTCCCTTACTTGTAGAATGCTCTCTCTGTACACTTTGGTGAACCTAAGGCCAAGCACTTCCAATATTTCCTTCATCTATGCAGAGAATGTTTAATTTTTGCTTGAGAACAAGCAAAAGCTTAAGTGTGGGGGAGTTTGATAAGTGCTTGTGTGATATGAATGTGAAGCATTCTTTCCTTATGTTGAGTATTACTTTTCTCGGGTTTTTACACTAACATGTGTGTTTTTATGTTACTTTCGTGCAGGTAGGGTTGTGAGGCCGAGTATGAAGGAAAGAAGCCAATGTGGATCATAATGCACCCATTTTGGAGGAAATCTTGGTAAGGTTCAAACGCGAAGACATAGGTCGGGTGCGAGATGCTATAGTGTGTGCCAACCTCCTCGTATTTGAGTTAGCACAACCATTTGGAGGGGCACAAGGGTAGTCACACTCAAGCATTCCAACTTATGCACATAGAACAAGATCTCCACCAACTTGTCCATCATTAAAGAAGCAAAGCGATCCACGATGTGAACGTGTGCCCGTTTGTGTCACCTCGATGAAAGTATGGACTCGGGAAGTATTTTAGGCCAGGTACAGTAGCGGAAAATTATAGCGAAAATACTCTAGCAGTACTGTTCATAGCCGGCTGAGAAAACAGGAATTCAGAGAATCCACATGGGCGTGTGAAAAATCCACAGGCCCGTGTGGTCGTCCGATTCCAGCCTTATTTAAAGCCGATTCAGCCCCAATTTCAGTATTCTTTTCTCCATCTTTTCCCCAACTTGAGAGAGGGTTTCGGCTAGGGTTTTGAGAGGTATTGGCTAATGTTTTCGAGAGGTTCTATGGCTCCAACATCGTCATTCCTTAGGAAGAAGGTTGGTCGGGAAGCTTCCGTCGAGGCGTATAATATACCGGACGAGGGAATCCTTGGACGACGAGTAGAGGACTTTCCACAAGACCATCGACATGACTATCGAGGGGGTTTCTCTATGGATTCATTGCTTTTACATTCTATTTCTTTGATTGTACTTAGCTCCATGGAGAGCTAAACCCCTAGTGCGTACTTGGGTATTTGTAAACCCTAGGATGTATTTGTTTCATTGAATCTCTTTATTTTACTTTCAATTAATTGATGTTTGTTGTGAGTTCCAAGCTTGAATGCTTGATTGTATGAACATTTCCCCTAGATCGACACTAGGGTTGAGAGTTCTTGTTGGTAACCTTGTGAGTGAGTGACACACCACGAGCGTTAAACAAAGCTAGGTTGGAGAGGGTTGACAGGGTGAGTCGAGGGATACAGGAGTGTCCCTTTTCCCCTCTGATGTGATAGATTCTACCTTCGTTCCTTGAGTTCTTTGCGGCCATAATAGAGTGAATGGTCTAAGGGATGACCCTCCACTGGGGCTTAGTTGCGCGTGCAACGGAGTGAAGCTTTGAGGTAATCTTACTATCTTAGGGACCTTCCACCTGGACCAAAGGGTTAGGTCTATAATTAGGAAGAAACTTATCACTTGGAATCCCTAGAGCTCTTTGCAACTCTATTCGAGTGCGAGGTTGAGAGGTTATTTAATCTCTCCTCCGGGACATGTATAGAGTTAGGCATAGTTGACCTTAGATTTGGGACTATGTATTTAAGGATTTCCACGACTCACCATTGCATTGATTAGGAATCATAATAGAGGGTTCTTGCACTTGAAACGATTGTCCTATGCGGAGCATTATCCGAGTACCCCATCTTTATCGATTGCCTTACCTCCTTATTTACTCGTACTCTCTTACTTGTTGTTTTTACTTTTGAGAATTGAATCATTGTCACACTTATCACTACTGATCTTTCACATAGCTAAGAAGTGGATTAAGTGTTTTTATTCCCTACTCCCTGTGGATTCGATACCCGCTCATCCGGGATTATTACTTCGACAAACCCATGCACTTGCGGGATATACGCAAGGGGACCTACGAGAGTGATGGACACTCTAACTTCTTCAAGAGTGATGGCAGTGATGAACTGCGAGGCATTTGGAGGTGGAGATACGTCATCTGACTGTCTCATTTCTATCAGCAGTGTAGCACTTATTGAGTAGGTAGGCTTTGTGGGAATGCAGTGAGAGGCTGACAAACGCCTAAATGTATGTATTTTATACATAATTGTGTGCATGCTTCATGTATTTTTGTGATGAATCGATGCCCGTTTTCATTATAAATTGTTTCATTTCATTTTATAGGTACAATTTAAGCCTAGGGGAGCTTGACAATGGGATTTGAGAAGAAATTGGCACGGAAAACACAATTTTAGAGCCCAGGTACTGCAGCATTACTGTACAGCACTGTAGCATGAAGAAATGAAGAAAATGCTAAGTTCGGGATTTCTACGGGGAACTATATGGCCGCATAGATGGCCGCCTGTAGTCATGTAGTAGTTTCACTATAGTAGGGTCCTGCAGCAAATTACTATAGTAGATCACTGTAGCAAAGTACACAAAATTCTGGGTGCTACAGTACCCGTTTGGTGACCGTGAGGCCACCCGTAAGCCATCCCGAAATCACATTTAGAAAGAGGGTTAGGGTATTTCGGATGGTTTCTTTGGCCACCCCTTTTCCACCATCATCCTCTAGACCTTTAAGGCAGTGGAAGAAGGTAGATCTAAGGGCCAAATCGAAGAGAGAAGAAGGTTTCACTAAAGGAAGAAGATCTAGGAGCTCGCCGGCGCAAATCTGACAAGTTCGCATCACCACCTTCTAGTCTTCAACTTGGAGGAGTTTGTTTTGAGCTTTGCTTTGTATCTCTTGTCTTCTATACTTGCTCCTTTTTGATGATGAACTAGACTCCCAAGGTCACCAAGCATCCATTGAATCTTGGGATGAACTTGCTTGTATAGATGCTTTGATTTACATTTATGGGGTTTGTGTGGTTTGTGATCTTTACTTGGTACTTTTTGATGTGTTGCTTTGTATGATCACTCTGAGATTTAACTTCTAGGTTATACTTAGTGCGTGACCATCGCTCTTGTTCTAGACACACCAAGTTTGGAAGGGATACATGTATGAATATGCCGTGACCATCGGGTATTTCATAACCCTCCAACCATTAGGGTAGGACATATGTTGAGTATTAGCCCTAATTAGAGATTTCCCTGTGTGTATTGCAATCATAGGAGGATTTGTCCGCTAGAGATTCTGAGCCAATACTCATACTGGATTAGGGCTTATCACCATGATCATCGAGGTAACATATTTTTGGATGCCTCTTTACCCATCTACCATTGCCTGTGTAATTCTAGCATCCTTCTAGCTTTAGTAGTCTTGAGGGGATCCTTGCCCAAGCCTCGCACTTTCACTGTTAATTGCTTCTTTATTCTGTTTATGTGGTGAGCCTTAGTCCATCTGTTTATAGTTTTCCTCTTTTTATTTTCATTATCTTGTTTTAATTATATAATCGGTGGACTAAATAGTGCCATCTAGGGGAAAGTAATAGCAGCTCTTGGGACCCCATGGAATATAAACCCTGTGTCACACATAGGGTATTACTTAATGACCCGTGCTCTTGTAGACCAATCAGAGGCTAATGCAATCCTTATAGCAACACTTTCATTTTGGTTGTAAAATCACTCAAACTTTTCTTGAAGAAATCAGAGCTAGCCAAAGCGTCCTGCGCCACCAGGAAATCAGCAACCACAATCTACAAGTTTGGAGAATCAAGTTTAAATTCTAGACAATCAAGTTACAAGTCTAGATAATCATATGTTGGATTCACAAAAAGTGATAACCAAATTCTTCTAGTCCTCCTATACACGCTTCTAAGGCTTAAAGACTACACTTCACAACCACACTACATCATTACGCAATTTGTAAAATAAGGTCGGATAAATTACTAAGTCACTTTTGGAGAGTCCTCAAGGGATCTTGCCTAGTAACACAGAGACAAACCCAAGAGAGCATATGAAAGCAATCACTTTGAGGAGTGGTCAAGAATTTGAGAGTAATCTCCCAACTAAGAAGGTTGCACATGACTCACCCAAGGATAAAGAGATAGAGGAGAAGGGTAAGGAGAAGGAGGTGACTCCCACATCTTACAAATCAAAGATCCTAATGGTGAGCGCGCGACATGCCAGAAAGTGAGCACGCGACTTCCCTGCTGCAAGTGCACTACTCATCAAGTAATAACCTCTCGCGCGAGCATGAGAGGGTCATATTCCCAAGGGCCCAAGATCTACTATTACTTCCTCCTAGGTATCACTATCTAATTTACCAAACAAAGAGATTGTTGTTCCAACACACAAACACAAAAATAAATAAAATAAAGAACAATAAACAATATGGACTAAGGAACACCATACAAGCAATCTAAGGAACAAGTAGAAATAAGAACTAGAGGCCTCAGGTGAGGATGCCCTTGGGAGAACAACAAGTTAGGATGAATCTCGGAATTTAAGCACAAGGTATGCTATAGTTGGTTCACTAGACTCGGATGTCAACTTCCCTGGAACCTGCGTAATGTCGCCCTAATCCAATACGGGTTACTCTATCCGGAAGATACCCCTAAGATGTCTTTGGGAACAAGGAGTGATTGTGTGATAAGAATGCGAAGTGTTCTTTCCTTATGTTGAGCATTACTTTTAGCATGTTTAAGCGCTAATACATGTGTAATTGTGTTCTTTGGTGCATGTAGGGTTGTGAAGCTAAGTATTAAGAAAAGAAGCCAAAAGTAGATCGTAAACGCTTTATTTGGTGGAACCTTGGAAGGAACAAATGTGATGACACAAGTGAGACTCCAAGAAACATGAATGTGTGCCAACCTCCATGAATGTAAGTTACTACAATGAGTTGGAGGGGCACAAAGACAATCACATTTGCGTATCCCGACTTGTGCATTGATAACAAGACCTCCGCAAATGAAGCTTTTGATTGAAGAAGACGTGCGATCTACAGCATAAACGTGTGCCCGTTTATGTTGCCTCGATGAAAAGCGTAGAATTGGGAGTGTTTTGGCTGAGTACTACAGGAGATTACTGTAGCAAAACAATGTAGTAAGTATTGTAGCCGTTACTGTTCACAGCCGGCCGAAAACAGGATTTCCAGAGAATTTACACGGGCGTATGGAAATTCCCCACGCCGTTGTGGAAATTCCACAAGCCCATGTGAAAAATCCATGGGGGCGTGTGGATTCCCGATTCCAGCCCTATTTAAGCCGCAATTTAGCACGATTTTTGGGATCTTCTTTTCTCCTTTTCTCCAACTTTCATACATTTTTCGAGTGGCCATCGGCTATGGTTTAGAGAGGCTTTTGGTACGTCTTTAGGGCGGTTCTAAGGATTCAACACCGCGCTCCACTTTGAAGAAGGTTATTGGGAAAGCTTTCGTCGGCACCAATTCCGCGAGGTGTGCCCTAGGCGGGACAAGGGGACCTTTGGAGAAGACTTGGCTACTCCACAAGACTATCGACACGACTACCGAGAGGGTTTTCGTACGGAACACTTGTTTTTCACTTTCGATTTCATTGTTGATTGTATTGTGCTTCATGGAGAGCTAAACCCCCTAGTGGGTACTTGGATTTTGTAAACCCTAGGATGTTATAGTTTCATTGATCTTTTATTATGCTTTCCTTAATTGATGTTTTAATTGAGTTCCAATCTTGAATGCTTATTGAATGATTTCTCTCTTAGAGTGACACTAGGGTTGAGAGTCCATCTTGGTAATCATTGTAGATGAGTGACACACTACGAGGATTAGACATTGCTTGATTGGAGAGGGTTGATAGGGTGAGTCGACAGGTACCAGAGCGTCCCCTTTTCCCACTGGTGTGATTTATCCTACATTAATTTTCTTGAGTTCTTTGCGGTCACAATAGAGTGAAGTTCTAGAGGATAAACTTCACTGGGGCTTAGTTGCGTGAGCAACAGAGTGAAGCATTGAAGTGACTCTTGTGTATGGGGCTTAAATGTGACTAGGGGCCTTTCGCTTGGACCAAAGGTTTAGGTCTATGCATAGGAAGAGGGCTTATCACTTGGATTTCCTAGAACTCCATGCAACTTTACACAGTGTGAGGTGTTGAGACTAAGCAATTTCTCCACTAGGATATAATGTAGAGTTAGTCATGGTTGACCTTAGATTTGGGACCGTGTGCTTAAGGATTTCCACGACTCATTGAGCATTGATTAGGAAGTATAATAGTGGGTCTTGCACTTGAAACATTAATCATAGGGGGAGCATTGTCCTAGTACCCCACTTCTATCGAATGCCTTACTTCTCACTTACTTGCGCAGCTCATTCTTATTTCTTTTATCTTTGTTCACATTACATTTTATCGACACTATCATTATTCACATTCATGTGGTTAAGTTGTAATTTAAGTATTTTTACTCCCTACTCCCTATGGATACGATACCCCACTCACTTGGGATTTATTACTCGACAAATTCGTGCATTTGCGGGTCACACGCAAGGGGCGTTGTCAAGTTTATGGTGTTGTTGTCAGGAATTAGGCGTTTAGAGATATTGACACGTCCGAATATATGTGTACACCGCAAGTGCACGGGTGTCGAAGTAATAATCCCAGATGAGTGGGTATTGTATCCATAGAGAGTAGGGAATCAAAACACTTAAATTGTTTCTTAACTAATGTGAAAGATGAATAGTGATATGTGTGACAAGATTCAATTCTCAAGAGTAAAAACAACAAGAAAGAGAACACAAGTAAAGGAGAAGGTAAGGGAATCAATAAAGATGGGGTAGCTGGGTATTGTTCCGCCTAGGACAATCATTTCAAGTGCAAGAAACCTCTATTATGCTTCCTAATTAATGCAATAGTGAGTCGTGGAAATCCTTAATTTCGCAGTTCCAAATTTAAGGTCATCCATGCCTAACTCTATTCATGTCCCGGAGGAGAAATCGAACAATCTCAACACCTCGCACTACTATAGAATTACAATGAGCTCTAGGGACTCGAAATGATAAACCCTATTCCTATGTATAGACCTAACCTTTGGTCCAGGTAAAAAGATCCCTAGCAACAATTAAGCCCTAAATGCTAAAATTACTTCAATGCTTCACTCCGTTGCACTCGCAACTAAGGCCCAGCAGAAGGTCATCACTTAGCCCATTCACTCTACTATGGCCGCAAAGAACTCTTAGAACGTGGAGGTAGGATAGATCATACTGGAGGGGAAAGGGGATGGTCCGCTACCTCTCGACTCACCCTCTCAACCCTCTCTAATCTAGCTTTGCCTAACTCTCATGGCGTGTCACTCACTCACAAGAGTTACCAAGAAGAACTCTCAACCCTAGTGTCACTCTAGGGGAGTATTCATACAATCAAGCATACAATATTGAAACTCACAATAAACATCAATTAATTGAAAGCATAATAAAGAGATTCAATGTAACGAATACATCCTTGGGTTCACAAATACCCAAGTACTCACGAGGGATTTAGCCCTCCATGGAGCTAGATACAATCAATGAAATCAAATGTAAAAACAAAGCATCCATAGAAAACCCCCTCATTAGTCATGGTGATGGTCCTGTAGAGAGTCCTCTAATCGTCACAAGGGTCCCTTTGTCCGGCCTAGGATACACCTCGTCGGATCAGTGCCGACGAAAGCTCTGCCACTAACCTTCTTCCAAATGGCGCGATGTTGGAGCCGTAGAACCTCTCCAAAGCCCTAGCCAATACCTCTCAAAACCCTAGCCGCAACACTCTCTCAAGTTGGGGAAAAGATGGAGAAAAGAATACTGAAATCGGTGCTGAAATCGGCTTTTAAAGGGCTAGAATCGAGAATCCACACGCCCGTGTGAGGGCCCCTGTGGATTTTTCACACGGGCATGTGGAATTTCCACACGCCTGTGTGGATTCTCTATTTTCCTATTTTCTTAGCCGGCTGTGAACAGTGCTGGTATAATATTCTTGCTACAGTTTTTCTATAGTACCCTTCTACAGTACTCTACTACCATACCGGCCCGAAATACTCCCGAATCTATGCTTTCATCGAGGTAACGCAAATGGGCACATGTTTACGTTATTGATCGCTTTGTTTCTTCAATAACGAACAAGTTGGTGGAGATCTTGTTCTATATGCACAAGTCGGAATGCTTGAATGTGACTGCCCTTGTGCCTCTCCAAAACGTTATACTAACTTGAATACGAGGAGGTTGGCACACATTCCCACATCTCGAACCCGACCTATGCCTTTGCATTTGAACCTTAGAAAGATTTCTTCCAAATTGGTGCATTTATGACCCACATTGGCTTCTTTCTTTCATATTTGGCCTCACAATCCTACCTGCATGAAAGTAACATAACTATACACATATTAGCATTAAAATATGAGAAAAGTAATGCTTAACACTAGGAAAGAATACTTTGTATTCTTATTGCACAAGCACTTATCAGATACTTTTTACTTTGCTATCTTAGCTCTTCATTCATTCTATTTCATATCTTCTTATTCTATCATCATTCTAATTTTGTTTTTTTTATTTTAGTGCAGCTCCAGGTTATGACCCGAGGGAACCCTTCGACATTGCTTGAAGGTGATCCTGAACTAGAATGTACACTCAGAAGAAGGGGTAAAGAACCTGTACAAGAACCGTCGAATCTAGTTGAAGTGGAAGTTGAAGGATCTGACAACATGGCGGAACAGAATGAACAACAGAGAACACTCTCTGATTATGCCTGACCATCAGTATTGGGGACATAATCTAGCATTGTGCTACCCCCAATCATAGCTCAGAATTTTGAGCTAAAGCCGGCATTCATCCACATGTTACAGGAGTCCACAAAGTTTAATAGTTTGCCCGATGAAGATCCAAATAGTCACAAAGGGAATTTCTTCGAAGTGTGTGATTTACTCAAGATCAATGGTGTTACGGACGATGCCATCAAGTTGAGAGCCTTCCCATTTTCCTTAAAGAGGAGAGTGAAGCAGTGGCTACACTCATTACCTAGAACATCGATCACTACATGGGAGGAGATGGTAGAAGCTTTCCTTGGCCGTTATTTTCCTCCCAGAAAATTTGAAAAGCTTAGGAATAAGATCTTGTCCTTTGTGCAAATGGAATTGGAGTCTCTATTCGAGACATGGGAAAGGTTCAATGAAATCCTGCGAAATTGTCCTCAAAATGGGTTTCTATAGTGGATGATCATTCAGACTTTTAACAATGGTTTAAACCCAAGTACAAGTTAGTTACTTGATGCAGCTATAGGAGGTACCTTAGGTAGCAAGACCCCCGGAGAAGCCCGGCAATTAATTGAAGAAATGTGGTTGAACAGCTACAAATGGAATGCTAGGAAGAAGAAGAAAGTGGCCAGCATCAATGAGATCGATGCGGTTACATCGTTGGTGGACTAACCGGAGGCATTAAGTAAGAAGTTAGACACCACAACTTCTTTGAGATTGGCGGTTGTTACGAGTTGTGATGGATGTAGAGGGGGACATTCCCCATCCGATTGGTCAATAGTTGTTGGTGGTACACCCTGCTTTGAGCAAGTTCACTATGTGGATAATGCACTGAGAAACCAAGGCAATCCTTATAGCAATACCTATAATTCGGGTTGGAGGAACCATCCTAATTTCTCATGGAACAACCAAGGGCAACAAAAGGCCACCACACCACCGGGTTTCCAACAACACTAAGCCCGACTATGGAGAATAGAGATTTAGGCTTGAAGACCCGGATGACTGATTTGGAGAAAGCCTTAACTAGATTTGTACAATCATCGGATACACGGTTCTAATCAGTTGAGGCTACACTTCGCAACCACACTGCTTTATTGCACAACCTAGAGAATCAAGTGGGACAAATCGCGAATTCTCTATCAGAGAGACAACAAGGTAGTTTGCTTAGTAATACTGAAACCAACCCACGTGAACATGTGAAAGCGATCACTTTGAGAAGTTGTCGTGAGGTCAACAGCAAACATCCTAGTGAGAAAACCAATATTGAGGCACCGGAGGTTGTGGAGGGTGAGGAAAGAGTTAACAAAGAAAAAGAGGTGGCACCCTTACCTTAAAAGCCAAGAATCCCTTATCCTTTAAGATTGAAGAACGACCAAAATGATGAGTAATACAAGAAGTTCTTGAGCCTATTTAAGCAATTGAACATCAACATTACTTTTGTAGAGGCGTTGTCTCAAATGCCTCGGTATGCTAAGTTCTTGAAAGATCTTTTAACTAATAAGAGGAAATCAGAAGAGAGTGCATCGGTGATCTTAGATGCATCTTGCTCGGTGGTCTTGCAAAAGAATATGCCGAACAAGAAAAAAAGACCCAGAAAGCTTCATTATCCCATGCAACATTGGCAATTTGGGTGAAGAGATGGCATTGACGGACTCAGGGGCTAGTATCAATGCCATGCTAAACTATTTCTTTCAGAAGCTAGGCATGGGAGAGCCTAGGCCCACTCGAATAACATTACAATTGGCCGACAGAATGGTGAGACATTTGAGGGGCATCATTGAAGACGTGCTTGTCAAGGTGGACAAGTACATATTTCCTATAGACTTCATAGTATTGGATGTCGATGAGGATGTAGATGTTCCTTTGATACTTGGGAGGCCATTCTTGTACACTTCCAAGGTATTGATCGACATGGACAGTGGGGGATTTGAATCCGGACCCAAATGAGTGGTTGCTAGACCAAGACGAGGAGAACGAGAAGTTGATGTTGCTTGGTCTAAAGGAGAAAGTACTACCTACTCTGAGGATCGCGAAAAATATGCTCTAGAAGATGAAACGAGCGCGAAGATGCCATAAGAAACGACCAAGGCTGTTGGGAATGTGCATGAAGGGAATAAGGGTGACAAGCCCTCGAGTGGTAACAAGCTCGACAACTCTCCCTCTACCTTCAAGAGGTTATGTTCATCATTCTTCCAAGTCATGGGTAAGAGGAAAACCTTCATCTATGAGCCCCTGTGAGGTAAGACAAGGTACGTCAAGCTTAGTGATGTAAAACAAGTGCTTCTTGGGAGGCAACCCAAGTCTTTAGTGTTTTTTCTAGTTTTTAGTTTAGTGTTTACATAAATAAGGTTTTGAGTGTTGGTGTCCTTATTTTGAGATGCTATTGCTGTGATTTTCTCATGGATCTTTGGTGCACATGTGTGTTTAAATGAGTATGGCGAAGTTTTTGGTCGTTTGAGCATGTTGTACGTTTTTCTCTGGTGTAATTGCATGATGAAAGTAGGCTCTGAGTGTTTGATATGTTCAAGAATTTACAGCAGAGCCTGTAGAGTTTTCTAAGGCTTCTAGAGAAAACGCACGGGCGTGTGGATTTCCACACGCCCGTGGGTCTATACTGAGAACTCATCTAGATAAGGCACAAGGGCTTGTACTCGCCCCTGTGATCGACCTTGTGAGATTCACATGCCCATGGGTAATTTCCGCACGGGCGTGTGTCTTCCAGCATAGACTTAGAGATTTTTTCCAGGAAGACACAGGGGCATGGACTCGCCCTTGTGGATGACCTTGTGATAAAGACACGGGCGTGGGTAATTTAAGAACACCCATGTGTATCTCTACAGAGGAGCTCTCTTTCATCCTGTGAAGATACAGGGGCGTGCGAGTGTCCCTGTGAGCTGGCCCTGTACAAGTCCACACCCGTGGGGAATTTTTGCACGGGCGTGTGAAACATTTAGAGTTTTCTCGGGTTGGACAGAGAAGCTACAGGGGCGTGGGTCGGGCGCACGGGCGTGGGTAATTTCTGCATGCCCATGTAGCTGCGTTCAGAAGCATTGAATGTTAGCCTGAGAGCACACAGGGGCGCGTGTCGGCCACTGTGGGTCTCTCCTGTGGAGTCACACAGGCGTGGGTAATTTCCACACCCCCGTGTAGATTTACAGAACCTCTAGAGTCACGGGTTTTCTTTAAAATCTCTTTGAGTTTCTTCATCTTCGCACTCCCAGGCATTCGGAAAACACTTTCCTTTACTCTCCTGATCTAGCACCGGTGATTTAGAGGTGTTTTACTTGAACTTTGGTCCGAATTTGAAGGTTTTTACCTTCAGCTTTTGGTAAACACTCATTCCTCCTTTATTTAACATAACTTGATTTTAGTCGATAAAAATGATGAATGTTGCTTTGTTTCTATGTTTATACGGTTTATATATGCTTAGAGTGAAGTTAGAAATAACATTAAGGTGTATTTTTGGTTTTGTGAGATGCGGCAGTGCGGTTTTCACGCCCCGTGGACCCACACGGGAGTGTGGAAATTCCACATGACCGTGTCGAAATCTGCAGAATCAATTTTTGAATAATTTTGATTGAATATATGTTTTCATTTTGAAGATATGGCGCCCCGATCATAGAAGAAAGCTGAGAAGAGTCCACGTTAGTCATCCCCTGAGACAGAGAATATGGGATTTGCTGTTCCGGAGCACCAAGTTCATTTTGAGCAATTATCGAGACTTAGTTTCGGACATTCTCGCTTTTTAGATATGAGTGTATTGTGAGATATATAGCAGGGTGATGAGTTGGCGATGAGGTAGAGGATCTTGTCTCAGTGGGAGGTTGGAGACAATTACTGATGTTTATAGAGGCTGTCATTCATGCGCTTACACTTGAGGTTCTATCCTCATTCGAGTGCGATAGGTGCTATGCTACATTTGATAGTGTCAATGCTAATAGTTTAGAGCACTTGGGCAGTACCATGTTATGAACGTCACATAGTCCTCTATCTGGTTGGGCCTCTACGATGAGACCTTTAGGGCCAGTGAGGAGTACGAGCTACTTCCGACCGATTATCCTAGTTCTTTGACTCCTAAGTGAGCATATAGCAATCTATGCGCCCAGGGACAGTATTAGCCAGGCATGTCCAAGGCCACGGGCCTTTCTCGACGTGTGTGCCACTATCTTCATGCCATTCGGAGCAGGTCGGTAAATGGCTGTGGTGATTGTACCGGCATCCTGAGCCGATAGGAGCTTTTGTACCTTTACTTGATGGCTCAGAGACAGCCGATCCATTTTGGCCACATACTAGCCGAGTATCTGCGCCACCAGGGCTAATACTTCAGAGTTGGTGTCATCTTCTCAAGCCCGTACATAACCAGACTCATTATTGGCATGGGTTTGTTAGAGGCCATACGAGGGGCTGAGAAGATGACTGTGCCTTCACTGTTAGTCCTAGACACATTGCGATTGATGGGACTGGTGTGCAGACACAGTATGGGGGTGTATATACTTGTTACACAGATTCCAGAGATAGTAGAGGGAGGAGATGATGATATAGAGGGTCCTTTGCCAATCCCCGAGCGTCAGCCCGTGCAAATAGATACGGAGGCATCTCCCCAGCACAGGATCCACCTCCGGTGTGCATTTTCTCTCACCTCGAGCCCATGATCAATTTGAGAGGCTTGAGAGTACTGTGGGGGTGCTCCAAAGTGATCTGACTGAGGTTCGTGTGCTACATGCAGTGAACCACGCGGAAGTGATGTCCCATCTCGATATTCTACAACAATTATTAGAGCGAGATGAGGCGTCACCATTTGTGATGAGACCCCAGACCCCTTCGGCTCCTCCAGCACCATCATCACTGGTTCATGCACCATTCGATCCACCTGTTCCACCACTGGCAGCAGCAGTTAAGCCAATGCTGATAACACCGATACTTGATGCGTCTTTGCTTTACTTTGTGCTTTTATTTTTCTTCGTTACTTTCTACATTCTATTTTGGACTTGTACACTCACAAAGGATTTTGCCTCTGAGTTTATCTTTTATTTTCGTTTTGTTGTCTCGAGTTGTAGTTCATTGCTTTATCTTTTATATATACTCGAGTTGTTTTTTGTTTTTTATTAAGCTTCACTGAACCCTCTTGTGTATGTGTGAAGATGGTCTTGTCAGTATGGGAAATGAGAACTAGTCATGGACACGGGCAATGTGGGCCGTGTGTTCCTCACAACCTGTTGGAACTTTACTCCCAAGGATTTAGCACCATCAAACGCAACACTATGGAGCCAAGGGAGTATTGTTTCAATTGCCACTTCCACATTTATGCTTGATTGATTTATTTTCTATTGTGCTTGCATGGTACATTGAGGACAATGTACAACTTAAGTGTAGGAGGAGTTCACATTCCACATGTCCTTTATATAAATTTTGATTGACATACATGTTCACGTAACCAATGCCCATTCACCTTAGTTGTAATGATTGTATTCTCGAGTATAGGAGAATTTTAACATTGAATGTTTTCATGCTCTAGTTTGTCTTTAATTTCTAGGAATTTTTGCCCGATTGATACTTTTTGTACTACACACTCTTGAAACTCTTTTGGAAATTCAAGTTCCATGTTTAAGGGACTAATTCATTTTGTTTCTTGTGTTATTTTGCCATAAAAAAATAAAAATAATAAAATTGGAAAAATAAAAGAAAGAAAAAAAATAGATATAATGTTTAGTTGTGCATTTTGGATTGAAAGAGCTACCACCTATAAAGTATGAAGCTACTCTCATAAGTCGGATACTAGTTATACCGTAGTGAGAAAAAAGAGCTATCTCATGGGATGAGTGAAAGCTACCACCCCAGTAGAAAGAGCTACCACTTTGAAAGTGTGAAAGCCAACTTAGCGGCCACTTGGGAAAGGGCTACCTTAGAGGATGTGTGAAGCTACTACCATCTTTTTTATTTTGTTATTTTTTGTAGATAAATAAGTCCCTTATTCTTAGAACTTTAAGGAGTATACTTTGGGTTGAATTGAGTGAGTTTACACACTTACACCATTTTGGGTTTGTTGTCCTTTTTGATTCACGTCTTTAGCTAGAGCATTCATTTTTCGTGTTTAATGTTGAAACTTCCCTTACTTGTAGAATGCTATCTTTGTAGCTAGAACATTGATTTTTCATATTTAGTGTTAAAATTTCCCTTACTTGTAGAATGCTCTCCTTGCATGTTTTGGTGAACCTAAGGCCGAGCACTTTCAATATCTCCTTCTTTTATGCTTCAATGTGTTATTTTTGCTTGAGGACAAGCAAAAGCTTAAGTGTGGGAGAGTGACAACGCCCCTTGCGCATGTCCCTCAAGTGCACGGGTTTGTCGAAGTAATAAATCCCAGATGAGTGGGTATCGTATCCACAGAGATTAGGGAATAAAAACACTTAAATTGTTTCTTAACTAAGCGAAAAGTGAATAATAGTTGTGTAACAAGATGTAATGTAATAAAAGTAAAAGAGACAAGAAAGAGAGCAGAAGTAAAGGGGAGGTAAGGCAATAAATATAAATGCGGTAGCCGGATATTGCTCTACCTAGGACAATCGTTTCAAGTGCAAATCTAATGAATTAATGAGTCGTGGAGATCCTTCATTACATGGTCCCAAATCTAAGGCCAACCATGCCTAACTCTATATATGTCCCGGAGGAGAAATTGAACAATCTCTCAACCTCGTAGTCGTATAGAATCGCAATGAGTTCTAGGGATTCCAACTTATAAATCCTCATCCTAGATGTAGACCTAACCCTTTGGTCAAGGCGAAAGGTCCCTGATAAGTGCTTGTGCGATACGAAGACGAAGCGTTCATTCCTTATGTTGAGCATTACTTTTCTCGGGTTTTACACTAATATGTGTGTTTTTATGTTACTTTTATGCAGGTAGGGTTGTGAGGCCGAGTATGAAGGAAATAGGCCAATGTGGATCATAATGCAACAATTTTGGAGGAAATCTTGCTAAGGTTCAAACGCGAAGACCTAGGTCAGGTGTGAGATGCTAGAGTGTGTGCCAACCTCCTCGTATTCGAGTGGGCACATCCATTTGGAGGGGGACAAAGGCAGTCACATTCGAGCATTCCGACTTATGCACATAGAACAAGAGCTCCACCAACTGTACACCATTGAAGAAGCAAGTGATCCATGACGTGAACATGTGCCCGTTTGCATTACCCCGATGAAAGTATGGAATTGGGAAGCTATTCAGGCCGAATACTGTAGCAGAGCACTGTAGTAACAATGTAGCATATACTGTATCAGCACTGTTCACAGCTGGCCGAGAAACCAGAGAAACAGAGAATCCACACGGGCGTGTGAAAATTATCCACGCCAGTGTGGAAATTCCTCACGGGCGCGTGGAGCATACACGCCCGTGTAGTCCCCCAATTCCAGCCCTATTTAAAGCCGATTCAACCCCTATTTTGGTATTCTTTTCTACATCTTTTCCCCAACTTGTGAGAGAGCTTCGACTAGGGTTTCGAGGGGTATTGGCCAAGGTTTTGTAGAGGTTCTACAGCTCCGACATCGTCATTCCTTAGGAAGAAGGTTGGTAGTGGAGCTTCCGTCGAGGCGTATCCTATATCGGACGAGGGAATCCTTGGACGACGAGTAGATGACTTCCACAAGACCATCGACATGATTATCGAGGGGGTTCTTTATGGATTCTTTGCTTTTACATTCTATTTCATTGATTGTACTTAGCTCCATGGAGAGCTAAACCCCTAGTGGGTACTCGGGTATTGTGAACCCTAGGATGTATTTGTTTCTTTGAACCTCTTTATTATGCTTTCAATAAATTGATGTTTATTGTGAGTTCCAACCTTGAATGCTTGATTGTATAAATATTTCCCCTAGAGTGACACTAGGGTTGAGAGTTCTTGTTGGTAACGTCGTGAATGAGTGACACACCATGAGCGTTAGACAAAGCTAGGTTGGAGAGGGTTGAGAGGGTGAGTCGAGAGGTACAGGAGCGTCCCATTTTCCCTCCGGCGTGATAGATTCTACCTCCGTTCCTCGAGTTCTTTGTGGTCATAATAGAGTGAATGGTCTAAGGGATGAACTTCCGCTGGGGCTTAGTTGCGCGTGCAACGGAGTGAAGCGTTGAGATGATCTTAGTATCTAGGGCTAAATTGTGGTTAGGGACCTTCCACCTGGACCAAAGGGTTAGGTCTATAATAAGGAAGAGATTTATCACTTGGAATCCCTAGAGCTCATTGCAATTCTATGCGAGTCCGAGGTGTTGAGATTGTTCGATTTCTCCTCCGGGACATGTATAGAGTTAGGCATAGTTTACCTTAGATTTGGGACTATGTAATTAAGGATTTCCATGACTCACCATTGCATTGATTAAGAAGCATAATAGAGGGTTCTTGCACTTGAAACAATTATCCTAGGCGGAGCATTATCCGGGTACCCCCTCTTTATCGAATGCCTTACCCCTTCTTTACTTTTGCTCTCTTAGTTGTTGCTTTTACTGTTGAGAATTGAATCATTGTCACACTCATTTTCATTGATCTTTCACATAGCTAAGAATCGAATTAAGTATTTTTATTCCCTACTCCCTGTGGATTCGATACCGGCTCACCCGGGATTATTACTTCGACAAACCCATGCACTTGCGGGATATACGCCGGGGAATAGGCGTTTAGAGATACTTTGCACTTTGTTTTCTTAGTTATTTCACCACACATTCTATTTCATATCTTCTTATTCGATCATCGTTCTGATTTTCTTTTTCTTTCTTTTTGGTGCAGCTCCAAGTTATGACCCGAGGGAATCCATCAATATTGATTGAAGGAGACCCTGAGCTTGAACGTACACTTACAAGAAAAGGGAAAGAACCTGTGCAAGAACAACATAATTCAGCTGATTTAGAAGGAGAGGAATCTGAAAACATGGCAGAACAGAATGAGCAACAGTGAACACTATCTGATTATGCCAGACCTTCAGTGTTGGGGACACAATCGAGTATTGTGCGTCCCCCGATTACAACTTAGAACTTCGAGCTAAAGCCGGCATTCATCCATATGTTGCAGTAGTCCACACAATTCAACGGTTTGGCCGATGAGGATCCAAACAGTCACATAGAGAGCTTTCTCAAGGTGTGCGATATGCTGAAGATAAATGGGGTTACGGATAATGCCATCAAATTGAGAGCCTTCCCATTTTCCTTGAAGGGGAAAGTAAAGCAATGGCTACACTCATTACCTAGAGCATCAATCACTACATGGGAGGAGATGGTAGAAGCTTTTCTAGGCCGTTATTTCCCTCCCGGAAAATCAACAAAGCTTAGCAATGAGATATCGTCCTTTGTTCAGTTTGAATTGGAGTCTCTATTCGAGACATGGGAAAGGTTCAAGGAGCTCCTGAGAAAGTGCCCGCAACACAGATTCCCGGAGTGGATGATTGTTCAAACCTTCTACAATGGTTTGAACCCGAGCACAAGGCAACTCTTGGATGCGGCAACAGGAGGTACCTTATGTAGCAAAGCCCCCGATGAGGCTCGTTAATTAATTGAGGAAATGGGTTTAAATAGTTACCAATGGACGCTAGAGAGAAGAAAAAGGTGGCCGGTATCCATGAAATTGATGCGGTAACCTCATTGGCGGCGCAACTAGAGAGTCTGAGTAAGAAGCTAGATCTCATAGGTTCGAATAGAGTTGCGGCCATGACCAATTGCACCGGTTGTGGTGGAGGACATGCTACCTCCCATTGCCCGACCTCGATTGGTGATGTTTCTTCAGTGGAAAAGGTTGACTTTGTAGGTAATGGCATGAGACCTCAAGGGAACCCATATAGCAATACTTACAATTCAGGTTGGAAGAATCATCCCAACTTTTCATGGAGTAATCAAGGACCACAAAAGGTCATGGGACCACCGAGTTTCCAACAACAACAACAAGCACCTCAAGTGGAAAATAGAATTTCAGGCTTGGAAACCATAATGACGGATTTAGAGAAGCACTTGGCTAGATTTGTTCAATCTGTAAATACACGGTTTGAATCAGTCGAGGCTACACTTCGCAACCACATCGCCTCTTTGCACAACCTTGAAAATCAGGTGGGGCAAATTGTGAAGTCTCTCTCCGAAAGGCCACATGGTAGTTTACCAAGCAATACGGAAACCAACCCTAGAGAACATGTGAAGGCGATCACTTTGAGAAGTGGTCGTGAGGTTGAAGGGAGGCTTTCGAGTGAGAAGCCGAAAGAACACGCACCCGAGGTTGTAGAGGTTGAGGAGGGAGCGAAGAAAGAGAAAGAGGTGACATCCCCACCTTTCAAGCCAAGAATCCCTTATCCATCTAGATTGAAAAATGACCAAGGGGATGAACAGTATAAGAAGTTCCTGAGTTTATTCAAGCAACTCCACATCAACATTCCTTTTTTAGAGGCATTAGCTCAAATGACTAAGTATGCGAAGTTCCTGAAAGACTTGTTGACCAATAGAGGAAATTGGAGGAGAGTGCTTCAGTGGTGCTAGATGCTTCATGCTCGGCGGTGCTGCAAAAGAACATGCCGAACAAGAAGAAAGACCCGGGAAGCTTCATCATTCCGTGTAACATCGGCAACTTAGGTGAGGAAATGGCATTGGGGGATTCAGGGGCAAGTATCAACGTCATGCCATATACTTTTTTCCAAAAGCTAGGCTTGGGAGAGCCTAGGCCTACTCGGATGACTTTTCAATTGGCGGACCGAATGGTGCGACATCCGAGAGGCATCAATGAAGATGTGCTTGTCAAGGTGGACAAGTACATTTTTCCGGTTGACTTCATAGAGCTAGATGTCGATGAGGATGCGGATGTACCCTTGATACTTGGGAGACCGTTCTTGCGGACTTCCAAAGCATTGATTGACATGGACGGCGGAGAGCTCACATTGAGAGTTGGAGTTGACAAACTCACTTACCGCCTTGCTGAAGCCATGCGGCATTCTCTCGATTTTGATGACACTTTGTATTTCCTAGACACTACTGATGAGCTTGTTGATGAATACATGCAGGAAATGTTCAACCCGGATCCATATGAAGGTTTGTTCGACCAAGAGGAGAGAAATGAAGAAGTAATGATGCTTCGGTCAACTGAAGAAGCAACATCTACCCCGGGGATATTGAAGAAGGTGCTCCGGAAAATGAAGAGCGCTAGGAGACGGCCCCGAAAACACTCCAAGACTGTTGGAAACGTACATGAACCGCGAAGGTTGGATGAACCCATGCTAGGTGGTCTGAAGCCCGGTAATACACCCTCTACCCTCAAGAGACTTTGCACATCATGCTTCTAAGTCATGGGTAAGAGGGCGACTTTCATTCATGAACCCCCGTGAGGTAAGACAAGATACATCAAGCTACGTGACGTTAAACAAGCGCTTCTTGGGAGGCAACCCAAGTGTTTACTATTTTCTTATATTTTAGTTTAATTCGTTTGCATGAATAAATCGTTAAGAGTTGATCTCTGAATTTTTAGATGCTTGTGCTGCAATTTTATTGTGGGTTTTTAAAGTCATCGTGTGCTTTATGAGGAATTGGCGAAAGTTTGGTCATTTGGGTTCTATTTCATGTTTTTCATTGGTAAAATTTGCATAATAGGGCAGGCTCTGAGTATGTAAACATGTTCAAAAATTTTCTTCAGAACCTATAGATTTTTCTAAGTCATCCAGAGAAAACACACGGGCGTGTGGAATTTCCACACACCCATGGGTGTATACTGCGAGCTCATCCAGAGAAGGCACAGGGGCGTGCGGCTGCCCCTGTGAACGACCATGTGACTGTCACACGCCCGTGGGTAATTTTCGCACGGGCGTGTGAATTCCAGCAGAGTTGGGCAGAATTTCCCGAGAGCACACAGGAGCGTGGACTCGCCCCTATGAGCGACCTTGTGAACCACGCACGGGCGTGGGTAATTTCCACAGGCCCGTGCGAAACTCTGTAGAGGAGTTCTCTCCATCCTGAGAAGACACAGGGGCGTGTGGCTGCCATTGTGAGTTTGGCATGTGAATGTCCACGCCCGTGGGGAATTTCCGCACGGGCGTGTGTAACACTTAGTATTTTACTCGGACGTCCAGCACACGCCCCTGTAGTGCTTTTGAAGTGAGGCGCACGGGCGTGGGGAATTTCCACACGGCCGTGTGGATGCACAGAACGCCAAAATTCGTGAGTTATGTTTAAAAGAGGATAATTCCTCTCCCTCTTCACGACTTCTATTCGCCTGAAAACAGTCTCACAGTATTCTCCGAGTTCATAGTGCTAATTTGGTGGGATTTTAGTGAAATTTTCTGGCCGATTCTTCATTTTCTCACTCCATCTCGTCGATAAGTTTTGTTTTTATCATCTTCCTTGCAAATTCATGGTTTCTAGCGATTGACCTGGTTAATAATGCGTCGTTTCTTCAATAGGAAAGATGATTTATGTTTAAAACAAAGTTAGAATGACTATTAAGTTGTATTTTTGGATTGTTGAAGCGTCGCCGTGCGTTTCTCACGCCCCGTGGATCCACACGGGCGTGCGGAAATTCCACACGACCGAGTGGATTTCTGCAGTATTGGTTTATCAATTTGTTTGATCAATTTCGTTTAAATCTTGCAGATTATGGCACCTAGGTCAAAGAAGCAAGCTGATAAGAGACCATGTGAGTCATCTCCTGAGCCCGAGGGCATGCGTTTTGCAATTCCAGAGCATCAGGTTCACTATGAGCGCCTGTCGAGGCTCCGTTTTGGGCAGACTCAATTCTTAGACATGGTTATATTGCGAGATCTGCAGCAGGGAGATGAGTTTGTTGATGAGATCGAGGATTTCATTTCAGAAGGTGGTTGGCGGCAGTTGCTGATGATTAGAGAGCCATCCATCCGAGAGTTTGCACTGGAGGTGCTTTCATCATTTGAGTTTGATAGATCGTATGCGAGCTTTGATAGTGTGGACACCATTCAGTTTAGAATATTTGGACACCACCATAGCTTGAGTATCACGCAGTTTTCAGTACTACTTGGCTTGTACGAGGAGGCATTCATCGTCTGAGGAGTACCCGCGATTCTACCGATTGACTACGGAACCTTGACCCCGCAGAGAGCTTACAGAGTGTTATGTGGTCAAGGTCAGTACGAGCCGGGGGTGTCCAGGGCCACGTGCCTTTCTCGACCTGCATACAGATACTTGCATGCCATTATGAGTAGGTCGGTGAATGGGTGTGGTGATAGCACTGGTGTCCTGAGCCGTCAGGAGCTACTGTACTTGTACTCAATGGTACAGCGCATACCGATTCACTTAGGGCACATCCTGGCAAAGTACATCAGACATCAGGGACACTATGCTAAACTGGGAGCGATCTTCTCAGGCCCCTACATTACGAGATTAGTGTTGGGCATGGGTCTCTTGGATTCGATTCGCGGGGCCGAGAAGATGAGTGTACCTGCTCCCCTGAGTCTAGAGACGATACGGATGATGGGCATGGTCCGCAGGGTTCGGACATGGGTTTTTGCTTTAGTATTACCAGCTCCAGAGATAGCCGAGGATGAGGATGATGAAACCGGAGCGTCTCAGCCTGCTCCCGAGCCTCAGCCAGCAACGATGGAGACCGAGGTACCTCCAGTGGTAGAGCAGCCACCCCCAGTGCGTATGTTTTCACCATCTCGAGCCAATGATCGCTTTGAGAGGCTCGAGAATGCTATAGGAGTGGTCCGAGCTGAGGTTGCCGAGATTAGGGCTACGGCGGCTACTTAGTACATAGAGTTCATGGTGCGTTTCTACGTGTTACAGCAGATTTTAGAGTGAGACGTCGCCTCATCATTTGTATTGCGGCTGAGGACTCCTCCGGTCCCCTCAGTTCCTCTAGCACCTTCATCCTCTACCGCGGCACCGGTAGACCCACTATGTGCTTCACCAGCAGCTGCAGTAGCACCGACGCCTGAGAGCGACACTGACACTTGATTTTCCTTTCCTTTACTTTCTTGCATTTTATTTTTATTTTTCTTGTTCTTAGACTTTTTCACTCAGAAAGGATTCTCCTTCTGAGTTTATTTTCATTTTAGCATCATCGAAATGTATTCATTGCTTCATCTTTTATATACACTCGATTTATTTTGTCTTTATTGAGCTTCACTGAACCACCTCATGTATGCGTGCAGATGGTCTTGTCATCTTGGGAATTGAGACTTAGTCATGGACACGGCCAAGGTACTGAGGTACTTGGCCATGTGAGCTTCACAACCCGTTGGAACACTACTCCCAACGAACTAGCTTCATCAAATGCCACAATAGGAGTTAGGGGAGTATTGTTTTGATTGCTTCTCCCACATTTGCTTTTGAATGATTTATATTTTGAGTGAGCTTGCATGTGTACATTGGGGACAATGTACAACTTAAGTGTGGGGGGGAGTTTCATAGTGCACACATCTTTTCTATTGTTCTTGATTGTTATATGCTCACATAGCCAATGGCGATTCACCTTAGTTGCAATGATTGTATTCTTGAGTTTAGGAGAATTTCTAACATTGAATGTTTTCATGCTCTAGTTGATAAGTGTCTAAATGTAGATGTTTTCATGCATATATCGTATTCATTTTGTATGTATTTTGTGAGGTTTGATGCCCGTTTTGCACTTAATCGTCTATTATTTGCTTTGTAGGGCATAAGGAAGCCATAGAGAACAAGAAGATATCATTTGTTCGAAAAGAGAAGAAAATAGGAATTTCATACTACCCCCATACTACCCAGTATGGGGGTCGTATGCTATCTGTAACTGAGATTGATTTTTAAGTATCGCCCGATTTTCCATACTACCCAGAGTATGGGGGCCGATCATGCTGTATGTGATGATTGATTTTAAGTGTCTGCCCAGATTTCCATACTACCCAGTATGGGGGCCATATGCACCCTGTATGGATCACGAATCTAGGGTTTTTGGGTGCTATACGACCCCCATACGACCCCCATACAACCCGTATGCCTCGGGGGGTGTAAATACCAACTTTTAGGACAGAAAAGAGGACTTTTTGGCTGGCCCTTTTCTTGGCCGACTTTGGGAGAGCACTTGGGAGTTTTTGGGCGACCTTGGTGAGCAGAAGAAGGGCAAGGAAGCATGAAGATCATCCAAGCCCAAGGTCCAAGATTCTCAAGGCAAGAAGGCAACATCATTCAAGGGGAGATCTACCACGATTTGAAGAAAGGAGACCCACGGCTAGAGGAACCGTCATTTGGCACTCCTTTGGCGGGGAAAGCGTCATTCGGCACATTCTTCACCTCCTCCTTCACCATTTCATCTAGGGAGTGTCATTTATGCTTTTGTTTCATGTTTTTGTTTGTTTTGTATTGCTTGTTGTGGGATGATGACACACTAGACCCCCAAGGCCACCGGGAGTTGGTGAACCTTGGGGGGGTTTTATCATGTATGTTAGATGATAACTTGTTAATTCAATGCTTGGCTAATTTTGATATCTAGTCCATTGTTTTCATGCTAAGTGCTACACTAAGGAGAAATCCGTAGCTCTTTTATGAGTGATGCATGTAGATGTGACTTGCTCGCATGTATTAGATCATGAATGGATTAGAAGGGGATACTTGTATCATCACGCTGAGAAATTGGGTGTTTGGTAGCCCTCCATGTAGGTTTAATCTGAAGAAGAGTAGGTTTATTCCTAAGTGAGATTTCCTCGTACTTAATGCAATCGTAGGAATGTAGATTTGGAAGAAATTCCTATCTATGTTTGTATTGGATTAGGGTTCAATCGCCGAGAAATTGGGGTTGTTTTAGTCTTGGAATCTCATGGTCCATTTTTACACTTATTACTTTAGATCATAATTCATGTTGCATGGTAACCCCTCAAGGGGATCCACATCCATAGGCCTTTGCATTATATTGAATTTCTTGCTTGCTCATTGCTTGTGCTCTCTAATTTGTTCATAACCTTGTTTTAGCTTTAATTACATTTAGTAGAGTAAAATCCATCATTTGAGATCTTAGGCTAGATAATAGCTCGAGAAGGAGTAATAGGAGATCATTAGCCCCGTGAAATACGATCCTCGTGTCTTCACGCGAGGTATTACTTGGCGATCCCGTACACTTGCTTATGTTGAGCATTACTTATGTTGATCATTACTTTTCACGCGAGGTATTACTTGGCGATCCCGTACACTTGTGCGATACGAATGCGAAGCGTTCATTCCTTATGTTGAGCATTACTTTTCTCGGGTTTTTACACTAATATGTGTGTTTTTATGTTACTTTTACGCAGGTAGGGTTCTGAGGCCGAGTATGAAGGAAATAGGCCAATGTGGATCATAATGCACCAATTTTGGAGGAAATCTTGCTAAGGTTCAAATGCGAAGACATAGGTCAGATGTGAGATGCTAGAATGTGTGCCAACCTCCTCGTATTCGAGTGGGCACATCCATTTGGAGGGGCACAAAGGCAGTCACATTCGAGCATTCCGACTTATGCACATAGAACAAGAGCTCCACCAACATGTACACCATTGAAGAAGCAAGTGATCCATGACTTGAACGTGTGCCCGTTTGCGTTACCCCGATGAAAGTATGGAATTGGGAAGCTATTCAGGCCGAATACTGTAGCAGAGCACTGTAGCAAAAATGTAGCATATACTCTAGCAGCACTGTTCACAGCCGGCCGAGAAACCAGAGAAACAGAGAATCCACACGGGCGCGTGTAGCATACACGCCCATGTAGTCGCCCGATTCCAGCCCTATTTAAAACCGATTCAGCCCTGATTTTGGTATTCTTTTCTCCATCGTTTCCCCAACATGCGAGAGGGCTTCGGCTAGGGTTTCAAGAAGTATTGGCCAAGATTTTGGAGAGGTTCTACGGCTCTAACATCGTCATTTCTTAGGAAGAAGGTTGGTAGGGGAGCTTATGTCGAGGTGTATCCTATACCGGACGAGGGAATCCTTGGATGACGAGTAGAGGACTTTCCACAAGACCATCGACATGACTATCGAGGGGGTTTCTTTATGGATTCTTTGCTTTTACATTCTATTTCATTGATTGTACTTAGCTCCATGGAGAGCTAAACCCCTAGTGGGTACTCGGGTATTGTGAACCCTAGGATGTATTTGTTTCTTTGAACCTCTTTATTATGCTTTCAATAAATTGTTTCTTTATGGATTCTTTGCTTTTACATTCTATTTCATTGATTGTACTTAGATCCATGGAGAGCTAAACCCCTAGTGGGTACTCTGGTATTGTGAACCCTAGGATTTATTTGTTTCTTTCCACCTGGACCAAAGGGTTAGGTCTATAATAAGGAAGAGATTTATCACTTGGAATCCCTAGAGCTCATTGTAATTCTATGCGAGTGCGAGGTGTTGAGATTGTTCGATTTCTCCTCCGGGACATGTATACAGTTAGGCGTAGTTTACCTTAGATTTGGGACTATGTAATTAAGGATTTCCACGACTCACCATTGCATTGATTAGGAAGCATAATAGAGGGTTGTTGCACTTGAAACAATTATCCTAGGCGGAGCATTATCCAGGTACCCCATATGAATCGATTGCCTTACCCCCTTCTTTACTTTTGCTCCCTTTCTTGTTGTTTTTATTGTTGAGAATTGAATCATTATCACACTCATTATCATTGATCTTTTACATGATGATATCATTTATGGTTGTTTGAGATTCAATCTTTCATGCCTTGATGCTTAGAATTACATGTATGGAGAAATTCATGATTCTATTATGACTTGTATGCGTAGATGTGCCCTACTCACGCATATTAGATCTAGGAAAGATTGAAAAGGGATACTTGTGCCTACACGCCAAGAGATCGGGTGTTGATAGCCCTCCATTGCTAGGTTTAAGCCGAATTAGAGTAGATTCACTTCTATTATAGAACTCCTATAACTTAATGCGATCATAGTTGTGTTGATCCGCAAGAGATTCCGATTGACATTCGTATGGGATCAGGGGTTAGTCACTGAGAAATTGGGGATAATCTACTCATGAGGTCTCTAGGGCTCAACTATCATAAATGCATCTTTAAACCATCCTAGTTTGGGCCTTAACAACAACCCTAGGTGGATTCCTTGTCCAAACACTCCCTTTTCATGCTTGATACTCCCTTGTTTGTTTACATCCATGTGCTAGTTACCCAACCATAGTATTTGCTTAGCTTAGTTTATTTTATTTCATTTGTTCTTCTTACTAAGAATTGTAGGCCATATAATAGATGTGGAGTGAGTAATAATACTTCCTTGGCCCCATGGAATATGACTCCTATGTCACTCATAGTGTATTACTTGTCGATCCCGTACACTTGCGAGGAAGCAATCAATTGGGCACCAATCTTAGCATATTGTCCCTGATGTCGAAGATACTCTGCCAGAATATGTCCCAGATGTATCGGTGTGCTCTGTACCATTGAATATAAGTAATATAGCTCTTATCGGCTGAGCACACCAGTACTATCACCACGCCCGTTCACTGACATGCTTAGAACGGCGTGAATGTATCTGTAGCTCGGTCAGGAGAGACAGTCGGCCTTAGAAACCCCGGGCTCATACTGCCCCTATCCACACAACGCACTATAGGCACGCTGCAGTGTCAAACTCCTGGGATAATTCATGGGCAACTACACATACTCCTCTGTCTTTGTGTATGTTGCATCATATAGCAAACTGAGTCACGCTCAAGCTATGATACTGTCCGAGAGCTCGAAACTATATAGCACCGATACTATCAAAAGTAAAATAAGAGCGATCGAACTCGAATGATGCTAGGACCTCGAGCGTCAATGTACATATGGCGGGGTCTCTAATCGATAATAACCGGCCCCAGCTACCAACCGCCAGCATTTCTTCTGTCTCCTCCATCATAGCACCTGCCATCTGAATCTCCCGTAAAGAATTAATCTCGGAAAAATGCGTCTGGCTAAATTACAGCCTCGACAACCTCTCAAAGCGAGCCTGATGCTCATGAATTGTGAAATCCATGTTGTTAGGCGCAGGAGATAGCTATCGGGGACTCTTACCATCCTGCTTCTTTGACCTGGGGCCCATAACTACAAGAATTACAAAAGAAATTATTCAAATTGGCTCAAAGGAATAATGTTGTAGAAATCCACACATGCGTGTGGAATTTCCACACGCCCATATAGATCCACGGGGCGTGAAAACTGCACGACCGCGTCTCAAAAATCCAAGAAGACACCATTTAATTTTTTCTAACTTCGTTCTAAGCATGCAATATCCCTCTAATTGTAGAAACAAAGCAACAGTAACCAGTTTCATCGATTAAAATCAAGAATTGATGAAGAAAAACAAGAAATAGGGCTTAGCAAAAAGTTAAACTTGAAAACATTGATTCGGCCGAAAAACCAAGTTAAAAATCTCTCCTAATGGGTAGCACGAAATCGGGAAAGAATGCAGGTGTGTTCTCGGATGAATGAAGAGTGTGAAAATGAAGAGAAATGATATCACTTTGAAAAGAACTCGCGCCTCTTGATGTACTGTTCATCCGCATGGGCGTGCAGAAATTACCCATTCCTGTGCGCCTCCAAAAGAGAGAGACACAGGGGCAGACGCACGCCCCTATGCACTCTCGGGAAAACACTCCTTTGTCTCTGAATGCAACCGCACAGGTATGTGGAAAATATCCATGCCCGTATGCCCGACCCGCACGGGTAGACGCATGCCCCTATGGCTTCTCTGTCCAACCGAGACGAACACACGCTCCTGTGTCTCCTCGGGATGGAGGAGAGCTCTGCTACAGAGATCCACACGGGTGTCTTGAACTTATCCACACCCATCGTTTGTTACAGGTTCGCCTACAGGGGTGAGTCCACCCCCCTGTGTGCTCTTGGGAAAAATTTATAAGTCTCTGCAGGAAGACGTACGCCCGTGCGTAAATTACCGATGGGCGTGCGAAACTGATAAGTGTCTAAATGTACATATTTTAGTATATGTATTTTATACGGTTAGCATGTGTTTTTACAAGGATTGATACCTGTTTTGTGCTTAATCGTGTATTATTTGCTTCTCAGGGCACAAAAACACCATGGAGGACACGAACATACAATTTGGGCAAAAAAAGAGAAGAAAACTAGGTAGTGGTACTCTAGCATCGGTACTCTACCAAAATTACTGTAGCTTCCAATGTAGCACCTGGAGTGTATTTGAATCAGGAATTGATGCAAGGCATACGGCCTCAATGCTGCCCTAGATTGACCCCGGGATGAATACTGTAGCCAAAGAAGAGAATAGTTTGTTTGAAGGTATACTGGCTCAATGAGGTGCTCATTAAGCCAGTATGGATACTATTATGAGTGCAAGAGTGCACTTTTGCCAACCCCAAACAACATCAATGAGGTCCTCATTGGGCTAGTATACCACCGCAATGAGGTCCTCATTGAGCCGGTATACCACCTGTATGAAGGCCATTTTGGGGGGTATAAATGCTCATTTCTTTAGCGAATGAGAGGAGACTTCTTCTTGGCCTCTTGGGCCGCCGCCACCACACATTTCTTGCCTCATCTGAACTGGTGGAAGTCGGCTCCAAGAACTCCCCCAAAAGCTTTTTCCAAAAACGTCCTCCCTTTTCCCCTAGAAATTCAATCCAATATATACCCCGTCAGGTCTATGCGGGCTCCATGCGGGCGCATGGAGCCCGTAAAGCTCACTGCCGTTTTGCCCAGAAAAGGTGTCGGTGCTACAGTATTTCTGTTACAGTAGCCGAGGGTTGTGAAATTAACGCAAACCTCACTGGCACCCATGCGGGAGCATGGACCCCGTGAAGCTCACAGCCGAATGCCCCGCAGCATAAATAGTGACTGCTACAGTGCTGGAACCCCAAAAATGCCGTATTTGGTGTCGAATTCATCCAATTTGCATTTTTGAGCTTCGTTAGGCTCTTTTAAGATCTGCAACACTGAAATAACCAATTTAGACTTAAAAGTGCATTAATTCATTAAAATATACAAAAGTAATATAAGATTAATACGTATAATTAGGAAGAGATTTATCACTTGGAATCCCTAGAGCTCATTGCAACTCTATGCGAGTGCGAGGTGTTGAGATTGATCGATTTCTCCTCCGGGACATGTATAGAGTTAGGCATAGTTGACCTTAGATTTGGGACTATGTAATTAAGGATTTCCACGACTCACCATTGCATTGATTAGGAAGCTTAATAGAGGGTTCTTGCACTTGAAACACTTATCCTAGGCGGAGCATTATCCGGGTACCCCATCTTTATCGATTGCCTTACCCCCTTCTTTATTTTTGCTCTCTTACTTGTTGCTTTTACTGTTGACAATTGAATCATTGTCACACTCATTATCATTGATCTTTTACATAGCTAAGAATTGAATTACGTATTTTTATTCCCTACTCCCTGTGGATTCGATAGCCGCTCACTCGGGATTATTACTTCGACAAACCAGTGCACTTGCGAGATATACGCAATGGGACCTTGTCAACATTCGAGGGGTATCATTGAGGATGTTCTTGTCAAGATAGAGAAGTATATTTTTTTCCTGCAGATTTTGTGGTGCTTGATGTGGATGAGGATGTCGATGTACCATTGATACTTAGGAGGCCGTTCCAGCACAGTTCCAAGGTTCTTATTTACATGGATGGCGGAGAGATGACATTGAGGATTAGAGATGAGAAGTTGGCCTACGCCCTTGCTGAAGCCATGCGACATTCTCTTGATTTTAATGATACCTTATACTTTCTTAACACCACTAATAAATTAATTGGTGATTATGTACAGGAAATGCTATGTCTGGACCCATTTGAAGGATGTCTAGACCAAGGGGTCAAAAATAAAGAAATTTCATCACTTGGTCTAGTGGACAAAGAACAATATACCTCGGTGATAATAAAGAAGATGATCCAAAAGCTGAAGAGATGGAGGCGTTGCCACAAGAAGCAACAAGTACATCAAGCTTGTGAGAGGCAACCCAAGTGTTTAATTTAGTTTTAGTTCATAATTTTAATTTTGTTGAAATAATTCCATTGAGTAGTCACGGTGGAATAATTTTGTTAGTACTGAGTGCTTTTCATCATGTTCTCGTGTTAGTTCATGAATCCATTTGTATGGCAAAGATTCGGTTGTTTTCCATGTGTTTAGGTGAGTTTTTGGCCATTTATTAACTTAATTTCAGATTTTTGCAAGTTTTCCATGTGTTTCCAGTGTTTTCTGAAGATTCTGAACAATTTCTAGGCCAAAAATTGGAAGACAATGGGCTATGGATTTTTCACATGCCAATGTGGGTAATTTATGCATCTTTTCTAGTAATCCAGAGAATCCACAAGGCCATGTGGAATTTCCACATAGCATGTGGATGGTTTCAAGCTCTATCTTGTCTATCTAGAAAATCCACATGGGGGTGTGGAAATTCAACATGCCCATGTAGATTTACTTCAGAAATCCAGAGGCTATCCAGAGAATCCACAAGACCATGTGGATATTTGATGAGTGAAATTCATATTGTATTTTACTTACTCCCAATTTATGCTTTCGCTTGTATTTTAGCACTTTTTGGATGTATATATACAATGCTATTCTGGGCATATTTGTTCATGCTATAAGAATTTAGGGTTCAAAGCAATTAGGAGTGAAATCAAGGACAAAACAAGCAAAGAATACAGTTTTTTCTAAGTGTCCAAGCTACGCACAGGCAGAGCAAGGTTGTACTCTTTCCCCATGATTATTACTACCTGAAGAAGCCTGAGCAGCTGACTAAGCATGGGAGTGCTTCCAATGGGAGCATGGTTGTGCTTCCTCCATTTGAATATCACTGAAATGGAGCTTCAGGGGAAGAACGCTTTACGTGCCCCTTGCACGGACCTACTCAAGCTAAGTACAAGCAGAGCATGACCGTGCTCTTCCTGTGATTTTATGTAGATAACACTTAGCATTTCACTCAAATGTTCCAGGAAGAGCATGGTCTAAGCATGACCATTCTGAGACCGTGTCGAGCCCGAAAATCCCTTTTTAACTCCTACATCTAGGGTTTATTGGCGTCTTTTGTTCGGAGGTTTTCTTCTCAACTTGGAGAGTGCTGATGAGGACGATGATCAAGCTTCACCACACCATCTAAGGGGATCAAGATCAAGTTGGAGGCACAAGAGTAATAAAGTTAGCTCATCCATAAAGCTTTTGAAGCTCAACTAAGAAGATTTTGTAAAAGGGGGAAGTCATGATTTCTCACCTCAATGTATTCATTCATTCTTCTTAGTTATATGAAATCATAAGGGCTAACCATTCCATGGTTCCCTAGGATGTTGAACTATGTTTCTTAGTTACTTTGACTACTTGTTTTTAATGTCTATAGAATTATGATGCGTTCTTGCGTTTATTCATGTGTTTGCATAACTCGGCGTGCTTGATTTTCATAGTTGTTTGTGTAAAACTTCGCTTGCGTGGATTATTATAGTTATGATTGACTTGTGTAGTTGCAAAACTTGGCGTGTATGAAGCCCATAGTTGCACTTGCAAAATTTGGCATATTTGATGGCCGTAGATGCAACATTGCTTTAGAGCACCCGCAAAGATATTAGGATGTACCTGGTAGACATTAGAAGCAAGCTAGTATACTAATGCACATAGGGATTTTTTTTGGGTATTATTCTCTTGTTGATAACTCGATCCTAGTCTGCCTAATAGTTCAATCTTTTATCTTTTAATTCTTGTTAAGTGATTCTTCCTGCCAACCAAATATTGACTTGCTAGTCATTATAAGAGTAATTAGTACTAGAAGTCCAGTCCCTGAGGTTCGACAACCCTATCCCTCATGGGGTACTAGTTTATTACTTGTTATGATCCATACACTTGCGGAGAGTCCATCATGTTCACCATGAGCTTTTATTCAGTCTTAAGGCTAAAAAACTAAAGATAAAGGTCTTTCGAAGCACAACATATCAATGTACTGAACTAGAGCATCACCATGGCTCATAACGACCATAGTGACAATCATACCACAACCATTGTCCCCTTATCCCATGACCATTATCAAGCCGTGTTAGTGTGGAATCATAGAAAATAGCATAGTAGTCATAACGATATCCATAATGGTCATTGTAAAGAATAACGGCCAAGACTAATCCACATGACTTATGGCCCAAGCAACAAACTTACCCACCATGGACTTCACAACGGGCGTGGCGAAGCCATGGTGGACTCAATATTATAAATACCCCCAGGTTTCATAATTGAGAGTGGATTCTTTGGCTGAATTAGGTAGAGGTAGTCAGATTTCTTGAGACCTGTGTGGCTGGAGATGAGATTTATCAATATTTGAACGGATTCTAGCTCATTTCTTAATGGGAAGCCAACATGCATCAATAGTTAACACACTAATTTGCTTGTGTGTAACGCAAGTGCACGGATGTTGAAGTAATAAAATACCCAGTGAGTTAGGTAGTCGAATCCACAAAGAAGGGAAGTATTAGTAGTTATCACTTCTTAGTTATCTAGTCGGAATCAATATTATGGTAAAGTGAACTCAATTGTAAGAATATAAATATTGCAAGAAAGCAAGGAAAAGTAAAGGTAAGGGAAGTCTCAATCAATATAGATGAGGTACCCGAGAAATGCTCCCCTAGAATCTAACATGAAGCGCAAGACTTACTTAATGTTTCTAAACCAAGTTAAAAGAGTTGAGGTAATCCAAGAATAATCGGTCCCTGCCTTTAGGCCACCGATACTAGTCCCCTACAAGGTCCCAATGGAGAAATCGCTCAATTTCACACCTCACAGCACATATAACGGCAATGGCCTCTAGGGATCCCTAAGAGTACAACTGATTCCTAAAGATAGATCAAACCCTACTTCTAGGTGAAAGATCCCTAACCCCTACAAGGTCCTGGCGGAGAAATCTTTCAATCTTACACCTCACACCAAATATGGTTGCATAAAGCCTAGGAAATACTTTGATAGGAAGTACTCATTGAAGGGGAAAGGGGATACTCCACCATGTCATGACTCACCCTCTAAACCCTCTTCAATCTTGGAGTTCTAACCTTAATAGAGACCTCTCTCTCTCTCTCTCTCTCCAAGGTAACATATCATGCAATACAAATCAATCACAAGAATTGATACGCCATGCAAACAATGAGAAAACAAGATTGAAACTCAAATAAACATGGATTTAATAGAAAACATAAAGTAAGTCAATACAAAGATATGGTTCTAGGGTTCACATCCCCAAATACCTACTAGGGTTTAGCCCCCCATGGGGCAAATTACAAAGCAAAAAATAATGCAATGAAAAGCAATGAAAACCATGGAATAAAAACCCCCTTGAATTCATAATGATGGCCTTTATGGGTCGCTCAATGTCTTAAAGAATCCTTTTCAAAAACTAGGTTATTAAAGGCTCCCTTGATGCTATGAAAGAGAAAAGATCTATCAAAGTTGGTGAAGAACAACCCCCGAATTCGCCAAAGACCTCCTCTTCAAACCCTAGCCGCTTCGCCCTTCAAATTCTAGCAAAAAAATCTACAAAGAATAGGGCAAAAGGGTTATTTATATTGAGAAACCACATCTGTTACGTGCCTCCACACGACCATTTGTCACATTTTGGGAAGCTCTTGCATTCTTCAGACAAATAGGGACATGGGAGTGTGATTGTCTTTGGGCCCTTCCAACTCACAAATTGGCTTAAAATCTCTTGGAAGTTGGTACACACCCCCATTCACATGAGCTCCTCTTATGTCTTGATCTTTATGTTGTAGAAAAACTCCCAAAATATGTCTTCATAACCTATCTTTGTTTCCTTTTCTTCCTTCAAGGCATTCACAACTTATTAGCACAAAAGAGCACCAAATACACTTTATGAGACATAAACCATGGTAAAAATGATGCTCAATGCATGTAAACATATACAAAAACATGTCTACTCAAGCACTTATCAATAGTGTAGGGCCATCTTGACAATCTTTGGATCCTCTCAACCTCAACCATCAGAGATCTATTGGAGGGAGTTAGTTTTATCAATTCTTTATTCTTGGTCATGTGGATTATCGTTACTTCAATCTTTATTCTTGATCTATAGGACCCCTAATTCGAGGGGAATTGTTTGTCTAGGTACCTTGACTATTGCTTGAGAACTCTTATTAACAATTTTATTAAACATTTCTAGTTGATTGTGATTCCGTGCATGTTTACTTTTTGATTAATATGTTTATGTTGTGAGGAAGATATTCCCACGCATTAAAACATGCATGCTTTGTTAAGTTTATGCATGCACTAAGAGATTAGGTATTGCTAGATTTCTTGATTAGGGTTTGATTTAACCCTATTTGATGAATCCTTAATCTTAAGGTGAACATAGGAGGCTGGGGTGGAGCAGATTCCATCTTAAGTTTCTAGTGTTTCAGACCTAGTTGCTAAGCAATTAGGACCAGTAGCCTTCTGAATTCCCCCGTCCCAACATTAGGACATAATTGTCATAACTCAACTCATATCATAAGTAATTAGTAAGGAAACTTTCATACAATCACCGACTCCTTCCAATTGTGCTTAACAATCCCCAATTGTATTTTGTTAATCAAATTGTAGAAGTAATAGGATCCTCTCACCATTTCTTAAGGAATACGACTGTCATGCTCACCCACGAGGTATTACTTGATGGCACATGGACTTACAGTATATACATACTTAATCCGTGCGTGTACCAAAACTCTCCGCAAGAACCTCGTATGGGATTAGGGATCTTTTGGCTAAAGATAGGGTTTGATCTACTTTTAGGATAGTGTTTATCACTTGGGATCCTTAAAACTCCAAGTATCCATATGTGGTGTGAGACATCGAGAGAATTCTCCACTGGGATCTCATAGGGGACTAGTTATTGGTTGCTTAGATTTAGGAATCGGTGTGTCTTTGGATTTCCCACAACTCAACCATAGTCATTTTGGAAGCATAATATTAGTCCAACACTTATCATATGATTCTAGAGGGAACATTTTCCTGGTACCCCATTGATAAGTGCTTGTGTATTAGCAATACGAAGCATTCTTTTCTTACATTGAGCATGACTTTTTCTAAGATTTTATCACTCATGCATGTGTATTTGTGTTCTTTTATGCATGTAGGGTTGTGGAGACAATTGTAGAAGAAATAAACCAAAAGTAGATCGTGGATGCAATTTGTTGATGAAGTCTTTGAGTCAACAAATGTGAAGACACAAGTTGTGCTCAAAGACATATGAGTGTGTGTTAACTTCCACTATGCTCGAGCGAACATGCAAATTGGAGGGGCACAAAGGCAATCACATTCATGTGTTCCGACTTGTGCAATGCTGGCAAGATCTTCATCAATAAGATTTACATGAAGAAGCGATGCGATATACCGCATGAATGTGTGCCTATTCGTGTGGCCTCGATGAAAAGTGTGGATCGGGGAGTATTTTTTGGCAGAGTAATGTAGCAGTTACTGTAGCAAATTACTGTAACAAAATTAGTGTAGCAGTTACTATTTACAGCTCGCAGAAATTCAATTCCTGGAAATTCAGACGGATGTGTGGAAATTCCACACGCCCACCCCCGTGTGGATGCCCGATTTCAGCCCTATTTAAACCACTATTTTGGACGTTTTGAGGGATCCTTTTCTCATCTTTTCCCCATCTTTGAAGGCGCTCAGACTAAGGTTTGGAGAGGCATTTGCTAGGTTTTTGGAGTGGTTCTACGGCCTTGAACACCGCGTTCCTTCAAAAGATACTTATTGGGGAAGCTTTTATCGGCATCGATTCGGCGAGGTGTGCCCTAGGTTTGATCATGGAACTTTTGGAGAAGATAAGGCTACTCCACAAGACCATCGATATGGACTACAAGGGGGTTTTACTTATGTATTGCATACTTTTACATTCGATTTTACTATTGATTGTATCTTGCTCCATGGAGAGCTAAACCCTTAGTCGGTGTTCGGACTTATAAACCCTAGGATGATTTTGTTTTATTAACCTTTTATTATGTTTCTTTAATTGATGTTTTTAATTGAGTTCCAACTTTGAATGTTTGTTGAGTTGATTTTCCCTTAGAGTGACACTAGGGTTGAAACTCTATCTTGGTAATCCATGTGGATGAGTGACACACCATGAGGGTTAGACAAAGCTAGATTGGAGAGGGTCGAGAGGGTGAGTCAAGAGGTAACGGAACATCCCCTTTCCCTTCTAATGTGATTTATCCTACCTCCATGTTCCAAGAGTTCTTTACAATCATGATAGATTGAGGTGCTAAGAGACGAACTCCGCTAGGCTTAGTTGTACAAGCAACGGAGTGAAGCATTGAAGTAATTCTTAGTGCTGGGGCTTAATCATGACTAGGGGTCTTTCGCCTGGACCAAAGGGTTAGATCTATATTAGGGAATAGGATTTGTCACTTGGAGTACCCAAATCTTCATGCAACTCCATACAGTATGAGGCGTCTAGAGTATCCCTTTCCGCCGGGGTATAGTGTAAGGGTTAATCACGGTCTACCTTAGGTTTGGGACCGTGTGTCTTAGGATTTCCACAACTCATTAGACATCAGTTAGGAGACATAATGATTGGTCTTACACTTGAAAAAATAGTCCTTGGGTGAGCAATGTCTGGGTGCCCCATTATCTATCGATTGTCTCTCCTATTTTTCTATTGTGTCTCTTTCTTCTTTACTTTATTTCTATTCAAATTGATTTTATTGGCACCACTCTTGAATCATCTTCACTATAGTTAAGTAGCAATACTTGTGTTTCTGAGCAATATTTCCTTTGGATACGACTACCCATTCACCAGGGTACTTTATTACTTTGAAAACCTCTGCACTTACGGTACGTACATGAAAAGGGGTGTGTCAAAGTTTTTGGCGCCGTTGCCGGGGAATAGGCCTTTTGGAAGCATTTTGTACTTTGCTATTTTAGCTATTCATCACTTGTTCTATGTGACATTTTCTTATTCTTCCATCATTCTAATTTGTTCTTCTTTCTTTGATTTCAGGAAAGATGATCAACATTACCGAACTATTTGACACCATCATGGGAATGGTTGAAAACATAGAACTGAAGATGCAATTATTTGCAATACAGTTCACTACATGCTGTTGCATACAAGGGTACCCTACAAACAACCACCCTGGGGAAGAATCAATTTTTGATCACATTAATGAGATTCAGGATACAAATTGTAAGTTAGAAAGTTTGTTAGATCAATTTGGAAAGTCAGCACTGTTATCTATGGTCTACCAGATGGACGGAAGTTTGGAAAAGGTTCTTGCTTAGTTTGATTCTTTTCATGAAAAACAAAGGCATGAGATTTTCTTATTTGGTATTTCAAAGACAGTTCAGGAAACTTGTGAGAGAGAGAATTTTGTTGTTGTTGTTGAAGGTCATCCAGAATCACATATACAAGTGGATGATTTAGAGGACGTCCTTGAGCAAGATTCAACATAGTTAGAGGAAATTAATAGATTGAAGGAGAACAAATTGTGAACATCCATTGAGGAACCACCCAATTTAGAGCTTAAAACTTTATCGGCACATTTTTAATATGCTTCCCTAATGGAAGAATCAAAGCTCCCTGTTATTGTGGCTTCAAACCTCTCGGCAGATCAGAAGGATAAGCTTGTGAGCATGTTAAAGAGACATAAATCTGCCATTGCTTGGAAGATTTCTAATATAAAAGGCATCAATCCTTCATTTTGCACTCATAAAATCCTAATGGAGGGCAATTATAGGTTTGTGATTCAACCTCAGAGAAGATTGAACCCAAACATAAAGGAAATTTTCAAGGCAGAGGTGGTAAAACTTTTGGATGCAGGAATCATTTATCCATTCTTTAATAGTATGTGGGTGAGCCCAACTCAAGTAGTCCCAAAGAAGGGAGGAATGACAGTGGTGAGAAATGAAAGAAATGAATTAATCCCAACCAGCACGGTTATAGGTTGGTGCATCTGCATTGACTACAGAAGGTTGAATGATGCAACTCGAAAGGATCATTTTCCAGTGTCGTTTATTGATCAGTTGTTGGAACGATTGGTTGGGTATCAGTTTTATTGCTTCCTTGATGGTACGTCAGGATACTTTCAAATTTCCATAGTTCCAGAAGATCAAGAGAAGACAACATTTACTTGGCCCTATGTCACTTTTGGTTATAGAAGAATGCTTTTCAGGTTGTGCAATGCACAAGCAACATTCCAACGTTGCATGTCTGCTATTTTTGATGATCTCTTAGAGGACATCATAGAGGTGTTCGTGGATGAATTTTCAATGTTTGGAGATTCGTTCAGCATTTATCTAAGAAATTTGGAGAGAGTGCTAGTGAGATGTGAAGAGACAAATCTTGTTCTTAATTGGAAAAAGTGTCACTTTACGGTCCAAGAAGGCATTGTCCTTGGTCATAAAATTTCTCAAGTGGGAATGGAGGTAGACTAGACGAAGATTGAAGTCATTGAAAAACTTCCTCCACCAACAAATGTGAAAGGAGTTCATAGTTTTCTAGGGCATGCGGGTTTCTACAGGACGTTCATCAAGGATTTTTCGAAGATCAATCAACCGTTGACAAAACACCTTGAAAAGGATGTTGCTTTTGATTTCAGGCATGATTGTTTGATTACTTTTAATTTGTTGAAAGAGAAATTAGTGCAAGCACCGATTTTAATCACACCGGATTGGAACGAACCGTTCGAGCTCATGTGCGATGCGATTGACTATACTATTGGAGCAGTTTTGGGGTAGAAAAAATGTAGACAGTTTCGACCAATTTATTATGCTAGAAAGACTCTTACTAGTGCTCAAGAAAAATATACAACTACAAAAAAATAGTTGTTAGCATTGGTGTTTGCTTTTGACAAGTTCAAACCATACCTTATCATATCTAGGGTTACTGTTTTCACCGATCACTCGAAACTCCGATATCTCATGAACAAGACCGATGCTAAACCGAGACTGATTCGTTGGATCCTTGATAAACGTCTAAAAGTTTGCATTTTGCATGTATTTGTTTTGTATTATTCTTTACATTTATTTGTTGAATCGATGGCCTTTTTGTTTAAATTGTGTTATTTTTGTATTTCAGGCCTAATAGAAGCCCTGGGGGACTCGACGACGTGATTGGGGATGAATTCGGCATCAAAATGGCGTTTCCAACCCCGTGGGGAGATACTGTAGCACAACACTGTAGCGGGGTCACTGTAGCTATTCACTATAGTAGTTACTGTATCTCATCACCGGCTTCTCAGTAGAAAGTTGAAAATCCCGAGGGGTCAGCATACGACCAGTATACTGACCCGTTTACCCATCGGGATCTGGTGTTTAAAGGCTTTAAGGGCAATTCTTTGGGAACTTTTTGGGGGTTTTATCAACATTTAGGATGATCCACTTCAAGGACTTCATTGCTTGGAGGTTGAAGACAACTGGAAGCCACCCCTTCGAGTGGCGTCCTCGGAAGGCCTTCTTCGGGGATTCAAGCGTCATTCAGTCTTCACCTTTTGAGGGAGTGTTCCTCATGTTTCTTTTAGTTGTTTGTATGGATTGTTTGGTTGCTTTGTTGAACATGAACAACTAAACCCCAATGTCACCGGATGTAGGTGAGCCTTGGGGGTAAACTTGTGATGTTTTGGATTATTTGAGTAATTTATGCATGATTGGCTTGTTGTGATTCTTGTTGGTGTTCTTGATTGTTTTGGTACATTTGATTGAGTGATGTACCAAATTCATTGTAGCACTTTGTAGCATGACCATTGCCTTAATGCTAGACTCCACCAAACTTGGAAGGGATTATTGTGTAAATACACCATGACAATCGGGTATTTGTACCCCTCCATTCCTGAGGTTGAAAACTACTAGTGTTTCTACCCTAACTTGTGAAAGCCATCATTCTTCTTGCAACCGTGTGAGGTGTTGGGTGGAAGAAATTCCTTATTCAACACTTGCATCGGGTTAGGGGTCAATTGCCGTGACCATCGGGTTGACCTAAGTTTCGGCTTTCTCGGTCCAACTAGCCACATGCTTAACATTTCGAATATCCTACTCGCATTAGTAATCGCCTTTGGGATCCACATCCGTGACCGATTTCCAACCTTGAGCATTTCTCCTTTTTTGATTTTGTCATACTTCTTAAGATTTTCTCTTGCTTTTCATTTTGCTTTCTTCTCCTTTCTTTTCTCTTGAATTGGAATCGGTGAGCTAAACAACAAGTAAGAAGTGAGTAAAGTAGCTCCTCGGGCCCCTTGGGAATACGACCCACTCGTGCGTGCGTGAGTGGTTTATTACTTGACTACCCCATGCATTTGCGGGGGTTCACACTCTGTGCATAATGAAGGATGTGCCAGATTCATGATTAGCACGGAGGCACGTTTTGTGCATAATGAAAAAAAACTTGATGAATTCGGTACCATATTGAGAAATATAAAAGCATCCATCCAATCTCTGGAGAACCAAGTGGGATGGCTTGCTCGTGGACAATCTCAACAATCCTCGGGGAGTTTGCCAAGCAACACAGAAAGCAACCCAAGGGAACAATTAAAAGTCGTTACTTTGAGAAGTGGTAGACAGTTGGAAGCAAGGGAAAGAGGGATCCCAAGTGCTTCCAATGATGGGGTAGCCGTCCGGGAAGTCCCTAATTTGAGTGAGGATGCAAGCAAGGAGAATGGGAGGAAAACTGTTGAAGACTCCCCCAATTCTAACATTTCAAAGGGGCATGAATACAAGTCAGTGGTACCATACCCCTCAAGATTCGAACAAGATAAAGATGAAGCTTAATTCAAGAAGTTCCTCAATATCTTCAAGTAACTTCACATAAATATTCCAATCATTGAAGCACTAGCTTAAATGCCGAAGTATGCCAAGTTTTTAAAGGAGCTTCTCACCAATAAGAGAAAGTTAGAGGAACAAGCCACAGTTGCACTCACTGGGAACTGCTTGGCCATTCTAGAGAAAAAGCTGCAACAATAAAGGATCCAGGTAGTTTTGTAATTCCTTGTGTAATTGGTGAAGGGATGACGGAGCATGCTCTAGCCGATTCTGGGGCTAGCATAAACGTAATGCCATACAACTTGCTCTTGAAGCTGGGATTAGAAGACCTAAGACCTACACGAATGATATTACAGCTTGCAGATAGGTCAGTGCGAAGACCTCATGCGGTAGTCGAAGATGTCCTGGTCAGAGTTGACAAACTCATTATTCCTGTAGATTTCATGATTCTAGACATGGATGATAACGTTGAGGTTCTCCTGATTCTAGGATGCCCATTCCTTAACACTTTGGGTGCTTTAATTGATGTCAAAGAGGGCAAGATGACCTTGAAGGTTGGAGATGAGCAAGTGGTCTTCACCCTCCCTGAAGTAATGAAGCACACACTTGATCATGATGACAAATTATACTTCACTAATGGTACTGATGTGATTATTTCTGACAGTGTGCAGGAGGTGCTTGCCTTAAACCTTTTGGATGAGTACTTGAATGAGTTAGTGTGACAAGATGCCGAGGAAGAGCTCTCTCATCCACCAACACAGCAAATTAATCAAGTGGAGGGTAATTCATAATGCTCGGGGTAACTTCCCTCCCTTTGTTCCACCATGATTGTTTGAGGTAATGCACATCAAGCTAATGACGTTAAACAAGCGCTTCTTGGAAGGAAACCCAAGTTCCTTTCATTTCTCATATTCTTTTTCTCATTTATATTGTTTTGCTTAACTTGTGTTTTTAGTTGTGGTTTGGTTATAGTTGCATTTTCATCATTTTTCTTAGTTCATTAGCATTTGTGTTCTCTTGTTTGTCATCTGGTCTTTGAGAAATTCTTGTTCTTGATCCATCCTTGTGGCCACAAGGGTGCCCCTCGGGACTCATCCTGAGAGTCTTGAGGACCATCCTTGCGGCTGCAAGGATGGTCGGCAAGACCACCCGATTGAGGGCTTTTTAAAGAGGGGTTTTGGGATTCAACTATTCATTCTTCTTCCTCATTCTTCTAACCTTCTCTCCCTCATTTCTCCACCATTTTTCATCATACGTTTTGCTATTGTTTGCTCTCCTCCTCCTCTTTTCCATTTTAGTGACAAAAATTTGGAGTTTGAGCAAGCTTTTCGTCAGATTCAGCACTTTGATTCACTCGTCTTACTCTAGGGCAAGAGTTTGACCTCTCACTCAAAACCTTGAGTTCTTCTTGTTTTTGAGGGTGGAATTTCTAGGATTTTTGTTGGTTTGTGAATGCTTAGTGATTATCAAAGTGTTTTTCTTGATTTGTAAAATTGTTGGCTACTCCTACAAGCAAAGTTCTTGAATTTTTTTTCCGAAATTACTGTAGCACTGGCATTTTCTTGATTTTCTTCATTCTTTGGATGCCCACTTTGCTTGTAACTTGGTTTGGTGATCTCCACTTTGTTTTTGTAGGATTCCCATCAAGAAATTTGCCTCCAAGAGAGCTAGGAGGGAACCTTCTCCTCCAGTGCAAGAACCTTATTTTTCTAACGAAGAACATAAAATATGCTATGCACTTCTATCACGAAAAGTGTTCGGCACGGTTAGAAAAATTGATTGGGAAGCTTCGAAAACATTGGGATTAGATGACATAGTGTTGGAGCTCATTTCACATGATAGTTGGGATAAATTATTTTCGATTGAAGAAGTCACATTCAAGGAACTCAACTTGGAAGTCCTTAGCTCCATCGAGATGGTCAAGGAATACCCATTCACTCACCAGTATAACCACATCACTTTTCGAGCTTTTGGGAAGAAACGTCGTGTTCCTGAGGATGATATTGGTGTGCATTTGGGGCTATATATGGAAGCTTACCTAAGATCATCCGCATTCAAGCAATCCGTTGAAGGCCTCCCAACTCACCAACCCTGCTCATCAATATATTCATGCTCTTCTGACTAGGAGTATTGGGGGCACAAGTGAGTCTACTGGAGTAGTGATGCGCCACGATCTGATTATGCCGTATAGCATCCTTGAGCATCAACCTATCCATATGGGACACTTAATGGCAGAGACTCTTTCCCATCAAGGCAAGTTCGTTCGTTTGGAAGCCATCTTCGCTGGAACTTACATCACTCAACTCATCCACAGCATGGGACTGATTGAGCACACTAGAGGCATAACAGTGGTGGGATCTATTGCTCCCATAGGGATACAGACCCTCATCTCCATTGGGATTATTGAGAAGCTGGGAAGTATTTATCGCCTTGCCCAGTGGCAAGTATCACACTCACAGGACCCTGACGCTTCACTTGACACTGACACTGAGTCAGAGTCTGATCGGGATGCTAGAGAGAGTCCATCATCTTTGGCAGCCATGTTTGAGTTATTTCGCACTGAGGTCCTATAACAGATCCAAAGCCTTGAGCAAGGACTGAGGGAGATCATCACGGCACAGTAGCAGATTGAGCGCGACTTAGCTGAGCTCCTGACCATTGTTCGCTGCTCATCCTCATCGACCTCTATTGCCACTACTTGCGCTGCGTCCTCATTTCCTCCGACCTCTTAGACTTGTGACATAGCTTTGCTTATTTTCTTTTTGTTTTTCTGCTTTATTTGTTTTGTGTTATTCAAACTTATACTTTTGAGCTAGCTAGGGTCTCTCCCCTACTAAGCTCTTCTTTTATTTCTGTTGGAGCTCTCTTCCCTATATTTTATTTCCATTTCCTCTTTAAAAATTGTTGAATGATGATAGGCTCCTTGTTCTTTTTAGGGTTATTGATTTTGGAGAGCTTGCACTTCTCGCCCTCATTATGTGCTTTACCCCTGATCCATGTGGAACAACTAGGAATCACACCAAGGAATCAGGGAAGTTTCTTCACTCCAATTCTTTGTTTATTGTTTTTCATTCCCCACTTTTCTCTACTGACTTAGGTGCATTGAGGAAAATGTATGATTATAGGTGTGGGGATGGTTTTCTTTTTACTTGGAGTGTTTTTTATTTGTGCATGCTTGCTACCTATGATGGCTATGATTGTTTAGTTAAGGACTTCCTAGCTTGGTAGATTGATAGTTGTGAGCTGTACATTGCATGTGCTTGAATGTATCTCTGTTTCATCTTTAGTGCACCTGCATACATGTTCACGATTACTTTCACCTTGTACACTCCAACCAACCCATCATAATGATTTTGGCATTAATTTGTTAACTTCCTTCTTCAATACACTTTTAAGAGCTTTTGAGTTCCTTTATTGTTTTCTTTAGCTTAAAGTGATCTATTGTAGCAAGTCTACACAAGGGACATGAGATACAGTTTGTACATGTGAACCAAATGAAAAAATAAAATAAAACAAAATAATATTTTGAGTCTATGACAGTATTCCTCTGCTAGTTTAGCATGAATGCGTATATGTAGACTGTATTTGAGTATGTTGGGTGGCTCTTGTGCCTAATCAGCATGTGCATCCTTCAGAACGATTGTAAAAAACTTTTTTGTGCAGTCTACTTTAGTTGGACTCAGAGAGAAAAAAAAAATTGTGTATGTTTGTATTTATGTCCAAAGAAAATAAAGTATCTCTCTTGTTCCTTCGAAGCTTGCTGCGTAGTCATTTGAAAGTTAGAGTTTTATCTAGGAACCAAAGGGACTCTTAATTGAGTATTGAGGGTGTCTTTAGCATCTTAATGACATCTTCATTATGTGTGAGGTGAAAGGTCATCTTGGGGTAATCCAGGGTGTGGAGGTCAAGGTGGGAGTTAGCACACACACACACACATAGGGCACTGTGGATGAAGCAGAGCTAATATCACTTCACTATTCATTGAACATCTCACTCTTTGATTTCTGTCCATTTGTGCTTGTAGAGTCCTTTACTTTTGAGATTGAGATTGTACTTTTAGCCGTTTATCTTCTTACCCTTTTTTCTTCATGTTTGTTTGATTGGGGACAAGAAAACGCTTAGGTGTGGGGATGTTTGATAAACGTCTAAAAGTATGTATTTTGCATATATTTGTTTTGTATTATTCTTTACATTTATTTGTTGAATCGATGCACTTTTGGTTTAAATTGTGTTTTTTTTTGTATTTCAGGGCTAATAGAAGCCCTAGGGGACTCAACGATGCGATTGGGGATGAATTAAGCATCAAAACGACATTTTCAAGACAGGGATACTGTAGCACAACACTGTAGTGGTTCACTGTAATAGGTACTGTAGCTCATCACGGGCTTCTCGGTAGAAAGTTGAAATCCTAAGGGGTCAGTATACGGCTAGTATACTGACCCGTTTACCCATCGGGATCTAGGTATTGAAAGGCTTTGAAGGGCAATTCTTTGGGAACTTTTTGGGGGTTTTATCATCATCTTCTTGGAGAAAGAAAAAGCTAGGGTTTGAAAACCACTTCCACACCTCCTTGAACCCAAGCTTTAGGAGGGCAAAAAGGAAGGAAATCCAAGCATTCCTCGACGGCGGAGACCAATATTTAGGAGGATCTACTTCAAGGACTTCATTGCTTGGAGGTTGAAGACAACGGGAAGCCACCACTTCGAGTGGCGTCCTCGGAAGGCCTTCTCCGGAGAACATGCAAACCTTTTGAGGGAGTGTTCCTCATGTTTCTTTTAGTTGTTTGTATGGATTGTTTGGTTGCTTTGTTGAACATGAACAACTAAACCCCATGGTCACCGGATGTAGGTGAGCCTTGGGGGTGAACTTGTGATGTTTTGGATTATTTGATTAATTTATGCATGATTAGCTTGTTTTGATTCTTGTTTTGTGTTCTTGATTGTTTTGGTACATTTAATTGAGTGATGTACCAAATTCTTGGTAGCACTTTGTAGCATGACCATTGCCTTAATGCTAGACTCCACTTAACTTTGAAGGGATTATTGTATAAATACGCCGTGACCATCGGGTATTTGTACCCCTCCATTCCTAGGGTTGAAAATTACTAGTGTTTCTACCGTAACGTGTGAAAGCCATCATTCTCCTTGCAACCGTGTGGGAAGTTGGGTGGAAGAAATTCCTTATTCAACACTTGCATCGGGTTAGGGGTCAATTGCCATGACCATCGGGTTGACCTAAGTTTTTGCTTTCTCGTTCCAACTAGCCACATGCTTAACTTTTCGAATATCCTACTCACTTTAGTAACCCCCTTGGGGATCCACATCCGTGACCATTTTCCAACCTTGAGCATTTCCCCTGTTTTGATTTTGTCATACTTCTTAAGATTTTCTCTTGCTTTTCATTTTGCTTTCTTCTCCTTTCTTTTCTCTTGAATTGGTATCGGTGAGCTAAACAACAAGTAAGAAGTGAGTAAAGTAGCTCCTCGGGCCCCTTGGGAATAAGACCCACTCGTGCATGCGCGAGTGGTTTATTACTTGATAACCGCTTGCGCTTGAGGGTGTTTACACTCAATGTCGATCAATCCTACTTTTGCAAGAGTTTGATGTGGAGCTAAAAGATAAGAAAGGGACCGAAAAATATGGTTGCAGATCATTTGTCTTGGTTGGAGGGTTGTGAAGGTCAAGAGCTGTCATGCAAAGAAATTAACGATTTCTTCCCTAAGGAGCACTTGTATGCATTCCAGAGTTCGGCATCAGAGGACACGCCATGGTTTGCAGACTTTGCAAATTACTTATCAGGGAAAGTTCTCAAGCAGGGTCTCACTTTTCAACAAAAGAAGAAGTTCTTTAGTGACTTAAAGAATTATTTTTGGGATGATCCATTTTTGTTTCACATCTGTGCAGATCATGTAGTTTGGAGATGTGTGTTAAGAGAAGAAGGTTGGGACATACAAGCACATTATCACTCAGGACCGGTTGGGGAGCATTATGCTTCAAGTAGAACTATTGAAAAAGCCTTGGTTGCCAGTTCTATTGGCCGACTTTGTTTTAGGATGCATATCAGTTTGTCCTTTGAAGCGACTATTGTCAAAGAGCGAGAAATCTTTCGCGATGGGATGAAATGCCTTAGAATCCGATGCAATTTTGGGAGGTGTTTGATGTGTGGGGTATAGATTTCATGAGACCATTTTTGAAATTGAACGGTAATCAATATATTCTAGTGCCTGTTAATTATGTTCCCTAATGGGTAGAGGCTCAAGCTTTACTAACTAATTATGCTAGAACTGTGGTTAAATTTCTGAAGAGGCTGTTTACTCCATTTGGATCTCCACGAATTATCATTAGTGTCCGAGGAACTCTTTTTTTGCAAAACACTCAACTTGAAAAAGTGTTAGCATTATGGAGTGCATCATTGCCTTGCTACTCCCTATCACCCACAAACAAGTGATCAAGTGGAAGTCACAAATAGAGGGCTTAAGAGAATCTTGACAAAGTTAGTGGAAGAAGGAAAACGGGATTGGTCAGAACACTTGGATGATACACTTTGGGCTTACAGAAAAGCGTATAAAACTCTGATAGGGACCACTGCTTATAACTTGGTGTATGGCAAGTCATGTCATTTGCCCGTGGAGCTCGAGCATAATGCCTATTGGGTCATCAAGGCAATGACCTTTGACTTAAGCAAAGCGGGGGAACAAAGAATGCTTCATCTCAATGAATTGGATGAATGGAGGTTGAAGGTATATGAGAATACAAGGATCTACAATGAAAGAATTCGGAAATGGTATGAAAAACATATTAAGAATTCAAAGGAGTTCAAAGTAGGTGATTAGGTTTTATTGTTCAATTCTCGCGTACGGCTATTTCCGATGAAACTCAATTCTCGATAGTTTGGGCCATATACTGTAACCAAAGTGTCACCTTATGGTGCTGTTGAAATCACTCATTCGGAGATGGGTACGTTTAAGGTCAACGGATATCGGCTAAAACCATACTTCAGTGGAGAGGTGAGTAATGATGATAAGGAAAAATTCTTTCTACATGAGCCCCCGTGAGGTAAGAAGAGGTACGTCAAGCTTAGTGACGTTAAACAAGTGCTTCATGGGAGGCGAAGCAAGTCTTTACTGTTTTTCTATGTTTTAGTTTAATACTTACATGAATAAGAACTTGAGTGTAGTGTCTTGATTTTTTTTTGAACATGCTATTGCTGTATTTTTCTCATGGATTATTGGTGTTTTATTATGCTTAATTGTCATTGGCGTAGTTTCTTGGTCATTCGAGCTATTTTCCATGATTCTCTGGTTAGTTCTCAATAATATTTGTAGTCTCTGTATGTGTTTAAGTTGTAGAATTTTTTCTGCAGAGACTGTAATTTTTTCTAAGTCAACCAGAGAAGACACATGGCCGTGTGGGATTTACACACGTGCGTGTGTTTCCTTTCAGAACTCATCCTGAGAGGACACAGGGGCGTGTGAATGCCTTTGTGAACAGCCTTGTGACGGTCACACGCCTGTGGGTAATTTCCCTACTAGCGTGTGTTTCTCTGTAGGGTTCTTAAACTCCATCTTGAGAAGACACAGGGGTGTGTGAATGCCCCTGTGGATGACACTATGAATGGCACACAGGCGTGGGAAATTACCACACGCCTGTGTGAAACTCTGCAGAGAGTTCACCGCCATCCCGAGAGCACACATGGGCATTTGAGTACCTTAGTGAGTACCCTAGTGAGAATACACACACCCGTGTGGAATTTCCACAAGAGCATCTGGAATACTTGCCAAGTTCTCGGGTGGACAGAGAAGCCACCGGGCATGTGGGTGCCCCTGTGGGTCAGGCACATGGGGGTGGGGAATTTCCACATGCCCGTGCGGATGCGTTTAGAGTCACTCAGAGGCTATCCTGAGAGCACACAGGGGCGTGTGTTTGCCCCTGTGAGTTCTCCTATGGAGTCACACGGGCGTGGGTAATTTCCACACGCCCATGTGAATGTACAGAATGCCAAGAGGCGAGACTTTTCTTTAAATTCTACTTGCGCCTCTTTATTCGATAACTCCAAAACATAAAAACGATTGCTTCTCTTCACTTTCCTGACTGTTCTTCATCTATAGATAGAGGATTTAAGGTAGTTTCCATCCGTATTCAAGGTTTTTCATCTCTATCTCGTCGGTAAGCCCTCTTTCTCTATCTCTTCGCCAATCTTGATTTATTTTGCTTAAAACTGTTGAATGTTGCTCTATTTCATGATTAAATGGTTGATACGAACTTTTAGAAATATTTTGAATGAATTTTTTGATGTATTTTTTGGGATTTTGCATCTTGGTTGTGCGGCTTTCATGCCACGAAGATTCACATGGGCATGTGGAATTTCCACACGACAATCTGGATTTTTGTAGTATTGAATTTTTTAGTTTATTTGATCGATTCTTTTTCAATTCTTGCAGATATGTCTCCCAGAACAAAGTAAGCAGCCGAAAAGTGTCCACGCGAGTCTTCTCTCAATCCAAAGAGCATTGAGTTTGTGATTCCCGAGCACCAGGCTGGTTTTGAGAGATTGGCGAAGCTTAAGTTCGGCCAATCTCAGTTCCCAGATTTGATTGCTATGAGAGAGATCCAGCTTGCAGATGATATGGCTGATGAGATCGACGAGCTTCTCTCAGTGGGTAGTTGGTGGCGTTTGTTGTCAAACAAGGAGCCGGCTATTTGTATGTTGACACTCAAGGTACTGGCATCATTCGAGTTTGACCGGTCGTATTCCATTATTGACAGTATTGACGCTATACATTTTAGAGCTCTTGGTTAGTACCATAGTATGAGTGTCACATAGTTTTTGATTCAGCTTGGATTATACGATAAGCTGTTCACATATACTGAGGAGTATGAACAGTTATCGACCGATTATCCGGGTAGTTTGACTCCTTAGCGCACTTATAGAGCACTATGTGGTCAGGGACAGTACGAGCAAGGGATGTCCAAGGCCACGTGCCTTTCACAGCCTGCATACTATTACCTTCACGCCGTTATGAGCTGATCGGCGAATTGGTGTGGTGATAATACCGGAGTCCTAAGCCAGCAGGAGCTACTCTACTTGTATTCTATGGTATAGAGTCAGCCAATTCACTTTGGGCACATATTGGCCAAGTATTTGGGCCACCAGGGCCAGTATGCTCGAGTGCAGATGATCTTCTCAGGCCCATACATCACCAGACTTATCATGGGCATGAGTCTATTGGATGCCATTCGAGGGGCCGAGAAGATCACAATGTTGTCACCCCTCAGCTTGGAGACCATGAAGTTGATGGGGATGATCCAGATGTACAGAGATGGAATTTATGTGTTGATAATACCCCCACTAAAGATAGCTGAGACAGAGGGGGTCACAGCAGGAGGGTCTAAGTCTATGCAGGAGCCACAGCAGGAGCAGGTACAGATAAAGGCACCATCTACAGCACAGGAGCCACCACTAGTCTGGATCTTATCGCCGACTCGAGCCCATGATCATTTTGAGAGGCTCAAGAGTGCTGTGGGGGCGCTACAGAGCGACTTGGCTGAGGTTCACGTGATACAAGTAGCGCACCACACTAAGGTGATGGCATGTCTTGAAATCCAACAACAGTTACTTGAGGGAGATGTGACCTCGCCATTCATTATGAGACCCAGAGCTCCACCGACTCCACCAGCATTTCCAGCACCACCATCACCAGGAATGGCAGCACCACCATTCATTATGATTTTTACATGGCCATATGTGCTCCATAACCCATTGGGACTCAACTCTCAATGAATATAGCTCCATCAAGTGTACCATTAGGAGTTCAGGGGAGTATTGTTTCAATTGCCCATCTCCACACATGTTTTGATTGTTATACTTTTTATTATGCTTTCATGCGTACATTGAGGCAATGTACATCTTAAGTGTGGGGCGGAGTTCACATTACACATGTTCTATATTTATGCTTTATTGTACATGCTCATGTAGGCAATGGCGGTTCACCTTAGTTGCAATGGTTGCATTCTTAGGTTTAGGAGAATTTTTAACATTAAATGTTCTCATGCTCTGGTTTTTACTTGAATTTTAGGAATTTTTACCCGATTGACACTTGTTGCACTACTCACTCATTAAACCTTGTGGAAAATCAAGTTCAATATTTAAGGGACTAGTTTAGTTATTTCTTGTTATAATTTCTTTAAAAAAATGGTTGAATGAAAAAAAAAATATAGATAGTTATGTTGGTTTTGTTGGTGCATTAGGTGTGGAAAGAGCTACCACCTATGAGGTATGAAGCTACTCTCATAAGTCGAATACTAGTTAAGCCCTAATGAGAGAAAGAGATATCTCATGGGATGAGTGAAAGCTACTACCCCAGTAGAAAGAACTACCACCTCGAAAGTGTGAAAGCCACATTAGCGGCCGCTTAGGAAAGGGCTACCTTAGAGGATGCGTAAAGCAACTACAGAAGAAATGTTGTGGAAACAATTGCAAAAAAATAAACCAAAAGTAGATCATGGATGCAATTTGTTGATGAAGTCTTGGAGGGAACAAACATGAAAACACAAGTTGTGCACAGACACGTCTGAATATGCGTGTAAACCTCAAGTGCACAGGTGTCGAAGTAATAAAATACCCGGTGAGTCAGATAGTCGAATGCACAGAGAACAGGGTTACTAGTACTAACTTCTTCTTTGCTTTCTAGCCTAATGATAAACGGAAAGGTGTGGTGATCTAATGTGCGAAGAAATGAATACCGGAGATGAATATGCAAGGATGAAATAGAGGGAGAATCTCAATCAATAAAGATGAGGTACCGGGGCAATGCTCCGCCTAGGATCTAATATGAAGTTCAAGAGTCGCTAAATGCTTCTAAGCCGAGTCAAATAAGTTGAGGTAATCCAAGAACAACAGGCCCTTGCCTCTAAGCCACCGGTACTAGTCCCCTACAAGGTCCCGGTGGAGAAATCGCTCAATCTCAAAACCTCACACCCCATATGATAGCAATACGCTCTAGGGATACTTAAGAATGAAACTGATTCCTAATGATAGATCCAACCCTAATTCTCGACGAAGGATCCCTAACCCCTACAAGGTCCTGGAGGAGAAATCTCTCAATCTCACGCCTCACACCAAATATGGCTGCATAGAGTCTAGGGAATACAGAGATAGGAAACACTCAATCGAAAGGAAAAGGGGACACTCCACTATCTCATGACTCACCCTCTCAACCCTCTTTAACCTTGAAGTTCTAACTCTAATGGAGACCTCTCTCTCATCAAAGTAGCAAATCATGCATATATAATCAACCGCAAGTATCAATTAAACATGCAAGCAATACGAACACAAGATTAAAACTCAAATCAACTCGGATTAACTAGAATCATAAAGTAAATCAATACAAAAGAATAGATCCTAGTTTTCACATGCCCAAGTGCCTACTAGGGTTTAGCCCTCCATATGGCACGTTACAAGACAATGATTAATACAATGAAAAGCAACAAAAACCATCGATAAAACCCCCTTTAATTTATTATGATTGGCCTTGGTGGGTAGTTCAACGTCTTGAAGGATTCCTCTCCGAAGCTAGGTCGCCGGTGGTTTCCCAGGTGCTATGACGACGAAGGAAACTATTAAAATTGGTGAAGAACACCCTCCAAATCGTCAAAGACCTCCTCTCCAAACCCTAGCCGTCTCACCCCTCAAGAGCCGCACAAAAGATGTCAAAGAATAGGGCAAACGGCCTATTTATAGCCCAAAACCACACCTGTCACGTGGCCCATGGGCCCATGTGGATTTTCCACACGCCCATGTGGGCTGATGGAATTTCTACAGTACTTTGCTATAGTATTTTACTACAGTGCTTTGCTACATTGCTTTACTCTACAAAACATGGTCCACACACTCTTCTCTTGAGGCCACATGTCCGGGCACACATCCATGTGGTAGGCTATAAGACTTTTCTTCATCGACGCATCTTTGAAATATCTATCTTCATAAAGAGAAGGAACATGAAGATGTGGCTGCCTTTGTGCCCTTCCAACTAGTGAATTGACTTGAATCCTCTTGGAAGTTGGCACACATCTCCACGTTAATGAACTCCTCTTGTGTCTTGGTCCTTGAATTGAAAAAGAACTCCCAACATTGTGTCTTTATAGCCTATCTTTGCTTCCTTTTGACTCTTTAAGGCATTCACAACCTATATGCATAAAAGAACACCAAATGCACAATATGAGACATAAACCATGGTAAAAATGATGATCAATGCATGTAAAACATATATAAAAAATATGCCTACTTAAGCACTTATCAAACTCTCCCACACTTAAGCCTTTGCTTGTCCTCAAGCAAAATTAAACATTAAACTCATGGAAAGAAAAGAGATGTGTTTGGCCTTAGGTTCACCAAAAGAGTACAAGAATAAAATTTAAAAGTCATGTAGAGAGTCAAACATTATACAAAACAATCAATGCTCTAACAAACAATCCAATCAAAAATGAAAGTGATAAAATCCGAATGCGTGTGTGTGTGTGTGTGTGAAAAACTCAACTCATGTCAACACTATGTCCACTACTATGTTCTTATTAACATAGGACTTATTTATAAATACAAAGAATAGGTAGTAGCTTCACACAACCTCTAAGGTAGCCCTTTCCCAAGATGCCTCCCGAGTGGCTTTTACACTTTCGAGGTGGTAGCTCTTTCTACCAAGGGTGGTAACTTTCACACATCCCATGAGATATCTCTTTCTCTTATTAGGGCATAACAAGTATCCGACTTATGATAGTAGCTACATACATCATGGGTGGTAGCTCTTTCCACCCCCTATGTATAAACAACAAACAATTTCCAATTCATTTTTCTTCAAATTTTTTCTGATTTTCCTCTGATTTTTTTTTCAAATAAAAACTAGCACACTAAAGTCCCAAACACAATGATGTAGAGTCTTCATAGGTCTAATGAGTGAGAAAAGTGCACATAGAGTGATAAGTTCTTGTGCGATATGAATGCGAAGAGTTCATTCCTTATGTTGAGCATTACTTTTCTCGGGTTTTTACAATAATATGTGTGTTTTTATGTTACTTTCGTGCAAGTGGGGTTGTGAGGCCGATTATGAAGGAAAGAAGCCAATGTGGAGCACAATGCACCGATTTTGGAAGAAATCTTGCTAAGGTTCAAACGCAAAGACATAGGTCGGGTGTGAGATGCTAGAGTGTGTGCCAACCTCCTCGTATTCTAGTTGGCACATCCATTTGGAGGGGCACAAGGGCAGTCACACTCGAGCATTCTGACTTATGCACATAGAACAAGAGCTCCACCAACTTGTCTATCATTGAAGCAGCAAGTGATCCTCGATGTGAACATGTGCCCGTTTGCGTTACCACGATGAAGGTATGGATTCGGGAAGCTATTCAGGCCAGATACTGTAGCAGAGCAATGAAGCAACACTGTAGCAGCACTTTTCACAACCGGCCGAGAAAACAGGAATTCAAAGAATCCACACGGGCTTGTGGAAATTATCCACGCCCGTGTGGAAATTCCACATGGGCGTGTGTAAAATCTACAGGCCCGTGTGGTCGCCCGATTCCAACCCTATTTAAAGCCGATTCAGCCCCGATTTCAGCATTCTCTTCTCCATCTTTTCCCTAACTTTAGAGAGGGCTTCAGCAAGGGTTTTGAGGGGTATTGGCTAGGGTTTTGGAGAGGTTCTACCGCTCCGACATCGTCATTTCTTAGGAAGAAGGTTGGTAGGGGAGCTTCCGTCGGAGCGTATCCTATACCGGAGGAGGAAATTCTTGGACGACGAGTAGAGGACTCTCCACAAGACCATCGATATGACCATCGAGGGGGTTTTTCTATGGATTCATTGCTTTTACATTCTATTTCTTTGATTGTACTTAGCTCCATGGAGAGCTAAACCCCTAGTGGGTACTTGGGTATTTGTGAACCCTAGGATGTATTCGTTTCATTGAATCTCTTTATTATGCTTTCAATTAATTGATGTTTATTGTGAGTTCCAACCTTGAATGCTTGATTGTATGAACATTTCAGTTGTTAGTAACCTTGTGAGTGAGTGACACACCACGAGTGTTAGATAAAGCTAGGTTGGAGAAGGTGAGTCGAGAGGTACAGGAGCGTCCCCTTTCCCCTCAGACGTGATAAATTCTACCTCCGTTCCTCGAGTTCTTTGCGGCCATAATAGAGTGAATGGTCTAAGGGATGACCCTCCACTGGGGCTTAGTTGCGAGTGCAACGGAGTGAAGCATTGACGTGATCTTAGTTTCTAGGGCTTAATCGTGGTTAGGGACCTTCCACCTGGACCAAAGGGTTAGGTCTATAATTAGGAAGAGATTTATCACTTGGAATCCCTAGAGCTCATTGCAACTCTATGCGAGTGCGAGGTGTTGAGATTGTTCGATTTCTCCTCCGGGACATATATGGAGTTAAGCATAGTTGACCTTAGATTTGGGACTATGTAATGTAGGATTTCCACGACTCACTTTTGCATTGATTAGGAAGCATAATAGTGGGTTCTTGCACTTGAAGCGATCGTCCTAGGTGGAGCATTATCCGAGTACCCCATCTTTATCGATTGCCTTACCTTCTCATTTATTCGTGCTCTCTTACTTGTTGATTTTACTTTTGAGAATTGAATCATTGTCACACTTATCACTATTGATCTTTCACAAAGCTAAGAAGCGGATTAAGTGTTTTTCTTCCCTATTCCCTGTGAATTCGATACCCACTCATCCGGGATTATTACTTCGACAAACTCGTGCACTTGTGGGATATACGCAAGGGGACCTTGTCATAGAGCAATCGGACAAAAATATTCAATGAAATTGGATGAAAACTAGAGCATGATAAAATCTAATGTTTACAACCTACAAAAACTAAGAATTAAACTCTAAACCAAAAGGTGAACCTTCATTGGCAACAAGAGCATACTCATGGAAACACATGTAAAAGTCATGTATAAGGTGAACCCTCCCCCACACTTAAGATGTACATTGTACTCAATGTACGCATGCAAGCACAATAAAAATAATAACAATGGAAACATAATGTGTGTGGGAATGCAATTAAAAGAATGCTCCCCTCAACTCCTCATTAATGGTTTGGTTTAAGTCTAACACATGGGCTTGTTGTATGGGTTGTGAAGCTCACACGACCATCTGACAATATCACATGATCGTGTCTATGACTAAAATACCATAAACATAACTCTCAAGGCCATCTGCATGTAGACAAGGGGTTCAGTGAAGCTCAACAAAATAGAAAACATGTATGAGTTCTTATAAGTAAACACATGAAGCACAAACTCGCACAAACAAAACAAAACACAAAGTTAATTAAGGTCTAAAAGATAAAATAAAGAAAAACTAAAAATGAAAATAAAAGTAAAGAAAACTAAAGAATCATGAGTGGGATGCCTCAAGCATCGACGTCGTCTTCTTGTATTGCCTGTGTGCCAAAAGAATGTTCTCATCCAAGGTTAACCGTATGAAATTAAAGCATTTTGGAACAAGTTTTTCGGTCCTTGGTGTCATACTTGAAAATAAAGCTTCAAAAGAAGTCAGTTAAGCATGAATTTGATTAGTATAGGGTTCAACGCTAGTGTAGAGGGCAAGCCAAGCGCTTTTCTGGCCTTATTGGGTACTCTTCCAGTCCACAAGGGTGCGTGGGCAGGCCATGCGCCCGCGTGGGCGCATGCTGGCCTCTACCAGCCCATCACGCGGCCGCGTGCCAGGCCACGCGGTCACATAGCCTGTGCCTAGCGTACCGGCAAGCGCACGCGACCGCGCTAGCCCATGGCTGGGGCCACTCTCGGCCAAGGGGGCCGCGCGGGCGCCCGACTCTGGCAAAATCACCATGTGTAGGGCTCCTACGCCGCATACAAACTATTTTCAAGCATTCAATAAGTGTCCAACATGATCTACTATGAAAAATAGCACACAAATAACATGAAAACACCAAGAAAATGGTTATGAAGAATATGAAAAGGATGGGAGGGAGTACAAGCTTACCGGATTAAATCGAAGAAGAAAACTCGGTGTAAACTCCGGCAAATCACCTCTAGTCCTCCAAAGAGTTGAAAAAAATTGGTTTTAGAGATCAAAACTTGAATTTTATAGGAGTGAAGGGTGGAAGATGAAAGGGTTCTTTTAAAATGGAAGATGATGAATAGTGCCCCTTCACATTCTTATATGCACATGGGGGTGTGAATTTTCCACTCCCCCGCATGGATACTGTACACGACCTTGTGGTAATTCCACGCGGCCATGTGAACTGCAAAATTTCTGCAGACAGTTCACTGAGGGCCCAAAATTCCCAATTAAAACCAATTTTTCGACAATTAACATTAAAATCATCCTGAACCATGTCATACACATGAAAAATAATTCACAACGCCGAAAACTTTCATGAAAACACAAGCATACATTAGAAATTAATCAAGGTACACACTCATGAATTTATTACTGCAGGAAGTAAATTTTAAGTCTAAAAACTAACTAAAAGCTTGGGTTGCCTCCCAAGAAGCGCTTGTTTTACGTCACTAAGCTTGACGTACCTCTTCCTTACCTTATGGAGTCTAGAAAAGAGTGTCTTCCTCCCAACTAGACATTGCATAGCTACTTCCTATAAACCAAAAATCTAGTTGTCGGGATGGAATATTAATTGGAGAGTCTAACCATCTTACTTTTGGCTTCCAAGGTAACAATTTGGGTTGGGAATTGTCCAAGCTTAGCACAAGTGGGTCATTGGATGGCTTCAATCTCCTACCCACATCTTTTTCCCTTCCCAAAACCTCTTTCTTGCATTCTATGAGTTGATCAATCTGAAAGAGAGATGCTTGTTCTATTACCTTAGGATTTGCTTCTTTTTGTATATTTTCAACTTGAGAAGAGCATGACACTAGCAAATCCCCTTGAAAATTTTCTCGCTCATGAGCACAATCTTCATTCACACAATACAAAATCTCAAAATTGTATTCAACTTCTTTCTTTTCATTTTATGCACCAATGTACTTCATTTGCCAAACTTCTTCAATGTTATTCATGGCCTCATCATGTCCCGGAGACACTTTCCTTGCTTGTTCAAATTCTTCTTTTTCCTTAGCAAGCATGTCCAAGATCTCTCCTAATTGACGCTCACGGTTTTTGATAGAGATCTCGTGACAACTTAATGTGGCCTCAATATTTTGGAAATGGGCATCGGTTGCTTCAATAAACCTCGGTAACACTCTTTCCAACCTAAGTACATCCTCTTCAACTTTCTCATCCCATTGAAGTTCTTGTTGAGGTGCTTCCCATTGCTGTCCCATCAATATCCCATAAGAGATTTGGGTAGCTCCTTCGAGTTGGATGATATGTGGTGCGACATGGATTGTATTGTTGATGAAACACTAACAAGTCGATCAATTTTTTTCTAGTGACAGACATCAACTCCGTGAATATAATTCTATAAGTGTATCAATCATCATTCAAGTTCCATGCAAGAAAAAAAGTAAATGATACAAAATAAAACAAAATAGAACGGTGGAAGAAGATATAGTGAAATAGATAAAAACAAAATAAAAATCGATGAGAATGATGGAAGAAAAAGAAAGTGTGGAATAGACAAAATAAAGAAAAAGATAAGTGGCTAGAGCAACAAAGTCCTAGCGTTCCTATTATCATGTTCCCCGGCAACGGCGCCAAAAACTTGACACGTCTAAATATGCATGTAAACCGCAAGTGCACGGGTGTCGAAGTAATAAAATACCCAGTGAGTCGGGTAGTCAAATCCACAGAGAAAAGGGTTACTAGTACTAACTTCTTCTTTGCTTTCTAGCCTAATGATAAATAGAAAGGTGTGGTGATCTAATGTGCGAAGAAATGAATACCGAAGATGAATATCCAAGAGTGAATAGGAGGGAGAATCTCAATCAATAAAGATGAGGTACCCGGGCAATGCTCCCCCTAGGATCTAACATGTAGTTCAAGATTTGCTAAATGCTTCTAAGCCGAGTCTAATAAGTCGAGGCATTCCAAGAATAACCGGTCCTTGCCTCCAAGCCACCGAGTACTAGTCCCCTACAAGGTCCCGTGGAGAAATCGCTCAACCTCAACACTTCACACACCATATGACCACAATACACTCTTGGGACACCTAAGAGTGAAGCCGATTCCTAAAGATAGATCCAACCCTAATTGCCGGTGAAGGATCCCTAACCCCTACAAGGTCCCGTGGAGAAATCTCTCAATCTCACGCCTCACAACAAATATGGTTGCATAGAGTCTAGGGAATATGGAGATAGGAAACACTCAATCAGAAAGGAAAGGGGATGCTCCACTATCTCATGACTCATCCTCTCAACCCTCTTTAACCTTAAAGTTCTAACTCTAATGGAGACCTCTCTCTCATCAAAGTAACAAATCATGCATATACAATCAACCACATGGATCAATAAAACATGCAAGCAATGGTAACACAAGATTAAAACTCAAATCAACTTGATATAACTAGAAACATAAAGCAATCAATACAAAAAAATAGATCCTACGGTTCACATGCCCAAGTACCTACTAGGTTTTAGCCCTCTATTGGGCAAGTTACAAGACAATGATTAATACAATGAAAAGCAACAAAAATCATAGAGAAAACCCCCTTGAATTCGTGATGATTGGCCTTGGTGGGTAGTTCAATTTAATTTGCTACAGTAATGCTACAGTACTCCGCTAACCTGGAAAGCAACAGGAATTTTGCTACAGTAATTTACTCTACAAAACCCAAACACTCTTCTCTTAAGGCCACATGTCCGGGCACACATCCATGTGGAAGGCTATAAGACTTTTCTTCATCGACGCATCTTTGAAAGGTCTTGCAATCTTCACAAAGAGAAGGAACATGAAGATGTGGTTGCCTTTGTGCCCTTCCAACTAGTGAATTGACTAGAATCCTCTTGGAAGCTGGCACACATCTTCACGTTAATGAACTCCTCTCATGTCTTGGCCCTTGAATTGAACAATGACTCCCAACATTGTGTCTTTATAGCCTATCTTTGCTTCCTTTTTACTCTTCAAGGCATTCACAACCTATATGCATAAAAGAACATCAAATACACAATATGAGACACAAACCATGGTAAAAATGATGCTCAATGCATGTAAAACATATATAAAAATATACCTACTCAAGCACTTATCATGCACAAAGACATGTGATTGTGTAGCAACCTCCACTGTGCTCGAGCGAACATGCAAATTGAAGAGGCACAAAGGCAGTCACATTCATGTCTTCCGACTTATGCAATGGTAGCAAGATCTCTGTTAATAAGGTTTACATGAAGAAGCGACACGATCTACCACATGAATGTGTGCCCATTCATGTGGCCTAGATGAAAAGTGTGGATTTGGGAGCATTTTTTAGAGTAGTGCAGAGTTACTATAGCAAATTACTGTAACAAAATTACTGTAGTACTTACTGTTCACAGCTCGCAAAAAAACAATTCCTGGAAATTCCACAAGCCCGTGTGGATGTCCGATTTCAGCCCTATTTAAACCATGATTTCAGACGTTTTGAGGGATCGTTTCTTATCTTTTCCCCATCTTTGGAGATGCTCACGACTAGGGTTTGGAGAGACATTACCTAGGTTTTTGCAGTGGTTCTACGGCTTTCGACACCACATTCCTTCGGAAGATAGTTATTGGGGAAGCTTTCATCGCCATCGATTCTGTGAGGTGTACCCTAGGCTTGACGAGGGAACCTTTGGTGAAGATAAGCTACCCCACAAGACCATCGTTACAGACTACAAGGGGGTTTTACTTATGGATTGCATGCTTTCACCTTCAATTTCACTATTGATTATATCTTGCTCCATGGAGAGTTAAACCCCTAGTGGGTGCTTGGAAGTGTAAACCCTAGGATGATTTTGTTTCATCAACCTTTCATTATGTTTCTTTAATTGATGTTTTTAATTGAGTTCCAACCCAGAATGCTTGTTGAGTTGATTTTCCCTTAGAGTGACACTAGGCTTGAGAATCTATTTTGGTAATCTATGTGGATGAGCGACACACCATGAGGGTTAGACAAAGCTAGGTTGGAGAGGGTCGAGAGGGTCAGTCGAGAGGTAGCGGAATGTCCCCTTTCCTTTCCGATGTGATTTATCCTACCTCCACATTCCAAGAGTTCTTTGCAGTCATGATAGAGTGAAGTGCTAAGAGATGGACTCCGCTGGGGCTTAGTTGTGCAAGTAATAGAGTGAAGCGTTGAAGTAATCTTTAGTGCTGGGGCTTAATCGTGACTAGGGGTCTTTCGCCTGGACCAAAGGGTTAGATCTATATTAGGCAATAGGGTTTATCATTTGGAGTCCCAAAATCTTCATGCAACTCCACACAGTGTGAGGCGTCAAGAGTATCATTTTTCACTGGGGCATAGTGTAAGGGTTACTCATGGTTAACCATAGGTATGTGTCTTAGGATTTCCACTACTCATTAGACATCAGTTAGCAGTCATAATGATTGGTCTTGCACTTGAAACAATAGTCCTTGGGTGAGCAATATCTGGGTGCCCCATTTTCTATCGATTGTCTCTCCTACTTTTCTATTGCGTCTCTTTCTTCTTTACTTTATTTCTATTTACATTGATATTGTTCACACTAATCTTGAATCTTCTTTACTATAGTTAAATAGAAATACTTGTGTTTCTGAGCACTATTCCTTATGGATACGACTACCCACTCACCAGGGTACGTTATTACTTTAATAACCCGTGCACTTGCGATACGCACACGCAAAGTGGTTTTTCTCATGGATTCCATGCTTTTACATTCTATTTCATTATTGATTTTATCTTGCTCTATGGAGAGCTAAACCCCTAGTGGGTGCTTAGAATTGTAAACCCTAGGATGATTTTGTTTCATTGACTCTTGTTTTGCTTCCTTAATTGATGTTTGAATTGAGTTCCAACCTTGAATGCTTGTTGTATTGATTTTCCCTTAGAGTAACACTAGGGTTGAGAATTTATCTTGGTAATCCTTGTGGATGTGTGACACACCATGTGGGTTATACAAATAATGGTTGGAGAGGATCAAGAGGGTGACTTGAGAGGCAGCGGAACGTCCCCTTTCCCTTCTGATGTGATTTATCCTAACTCCATGTTCCAAGAGTTTTTTGCAATCATGATACAGTGAAGTGCTAAGAGACAAAATCCACTGGGGCGTAGTTGCGCAAGCAATAAAGTAAAGCGTTGAAGTAATTCTTAGTGCTGGGGCTTAATTGTGACTAGGCGTCTTTCACCTGGACCAAAGGATTAGATCTATATTAGGGAATGGGGTTTATCAGTTGGAGTCCATAGAGCTTTATGCAACTCCACACAGTGTGAGGTGTCGAGAGTATTCCTTTCCGCTGGGGCATAGTGTAGGGTTAGTCACGGTTAACCTTATGTTTGAGACCGTGTGTTTTAGGATTTCCATGATTCATTAAACATCAGTTAGGAGGTATAATAATTAGTCTTGCACTTGAAACAATAGTAATACTTGTGTTTTCGAGCACTATTCCTCGTGGATATGACTACCCTACTCACCGGGGTACTTTATTACTTCGACAACCAATGCACTTACGGTACAGACATGCAAGGGGTGTGTCATGTATCAATTTCTAGGTTATGCTAGGTTGCATGACCATCACCCCTTATATTAGACACACCATGCTAGGAAGGGATACATGTACGAATACTCCATGACCATCGGCTATTTTGTACCCCTCCAACTTTCGTGTTGTTCCTAGTTTGTGTTTTGACCCTAAATTGAGAAATCCACCACCCTTATTGCAATCATAGGAAGATTTGGGTAAAAGAAATTTCATATTAGTTTTCATAGCAGATTATGGGATTATTGCGGTGATCATCGGGTTGACCTAACTTAGGATTTTCTCCATCCAAACTACCAATTGCATGATAGTTATATCATCTCTTGCACTTTAGTAGCCCCAAGGGAACCTCATCTATGAACACTTTCGCCTCCTTGATTATCACTCGTAAGTTTGGCTTCACGATGAGATATTCTAGTAAAAGTTTTTATTTATTAATTTGTAATTTCATTGCACCACTCAAGTTGTAGGTCAAACAACATGCAAAGCGGAAGTAAGAGTAGCTTCTGGGCCCAAGGGAATATGACCCTTTTGTGCTTGCACGAGAGGTATTACTTGATGATCCATGCACTTACGGATCGCACCCAAATTTTTGGCGCCGTTGATGGAGAGCCACGAGGAATACTTGAAAAACTTAGAGCTTGTTGATTTGACCATTGTTTGTTTATGTGTTTATCTTGTTTTTGTTTATTATTTGTGTACATATATCTTCATTTTCTTACTTGTTTCCTTAATATCTTTTAAATTTTTAAGTGTTGACTCTTATCTTTGTGCATACTTCCTTCCTCTTCTTTTAATCATGGCTTTGACTAACAGTTGGGTTAACTACTACTATCCACAGGATCCATACCTCCATCGCCAATACAAACCGTTGGAGTTGGATATTATGCCTTTTGACAATGAACAGTGGAAGAAAAAATATTGCACTGAATCAACCACCCCAACTCTTGTGAATAAAAAGGTCAACAATTTCTTCAAGTAGTTATGGAATCAGAAGGGATGAACCCTGTGGTGGAATCTTACCGGCCTAACTATCAACCCGAATTTGTTAGTGAAGAGCCAAGAAGTAGTTTGGATAACCTTTCAGAGTTAATGAAGCTGGTTAAGGGAGAGACAGATCAAACAATGCCCAGTAGTTCCGAAGAGATGGATTATAAGCATGGGAGTGACTCAAATGAGGCTGAGGATAAGGTTCCGATCATGGAATAGTATTCTAATAGTGGTAGCTCATCAGAGGGGGAAGACGGGGAAATTGAGAAGTTCAATCTCAAGAATTATGGGAGACTAAAGTCATCTATTGAGCGAACCCCCTGGACCTTGAGTTGAAACCACTTCCTGGACACTTAGAGTATGCTTTCCGGAAGAAGGGTCCAAGCTCCGATCAATATCGTATCTAACTTGACAAGCGAGCGGAAGGATAAATATTTAAGTGTACTAAAAAGCATAAAAGCCCAATTGCTTTGAAAATTCTCGATATTAAGGGGATCGACCAATCTTTCTATATGCGAAGATTCTCATGGAAGATAATCACAAAACCCATGGTGATACTCCCAATGAAGACTTAACGCCAACATGAAAGAGGTGGTGAAGAATGAGGTTATCAAAGCTCATCGGATGCTGGTATAATCTACCCCATTTTCGACAATGACATGGGTAAGTCTAGTGCAAGTGGTGCCAAAAAAAGGGGAATAATGTTATCACCAATGAGAAAAATGAACATGTTCCTACCGTAACCGATCACATGTTGAAGGATTTGCATAGACTACGAAACTCGGTGATGCCACAAGGAAGGATCATTTTCCAACGCCTTTCATTGATCAAATGATTGAGCGACTCATGAGGACACTCTTAGTACTTGCTTTCTTGGATCGTATCTCTAGGTACTTTCTCAGATTATCATTGCTCTAGAAGATCAGGAGAAGACCACCTTCACTTGTCCTTATGGCATATTTGATTATCATCGTATGCCTTTTGGGCTTTTGCAATGCACTTACCACTTTTTTAAAAGATGTATGATGGCCATCTTCGAAGACATGGTGGAAGACATTATAGAGGTGTTTATGGATGACTTCTTGGTCTTTGGTGACTCGTTCGACTTGTGCCTCATAAATTTGGAATGAGTCTTGGCCCAGATGTGAGGAAACCAATCTGGTTCTTAGTTGGGAAAAAAATGTCACTTCATGGTCAAAGAAGGCATAGTGCTTGGACACAAGATTTCCTAAAAGGGGATCAAGGTAGACAAGGAGAATGTCTCCACCATTAAAAAATTACCTCCCCCGACCTCAGCAAAGGCTATCCAAAAGCTTTTTGGGACATACTAGTTTCTATAGAAGATTCATCAAGAAATTTCCTTCAATTGCCAGACCACTAATGAAACTTTTGGAAAAGGATGCTCCTTTTGAGTTCAATGGAGATTACATGAATCCTTTTCTTAGCCTAAAGAAGAAGTTTGTTGAGGCACCAATAATAGTTTCTCCAAATTGGAGCTTGCCATTTAAAGTGATGTGTGACGCAAGTAATTATGCAGTTGGGGCAGTGTTGGGGCAATGACGGGATAACCATTTCCATCCTATTTGCTACGCAAGCAAGACTTTAAATGATGCCCAAGAGAACTACACCACCACTGAGGAGGAACTACTTGCAGTGTTTTTCACATTTAGCAAATTTTGATCCTACTTGGTGCTTTTCAAAGTAATTGTTTATACAAATCCTTCTACACTGAACTACTTGTTGAACAAACCAGATGCCAAGCCTCAACTGATCCGTTGGATCCTATTGCTCCAAGAATTTGATCTAGAAATAAAAGACAAGAAAGGGTCTGAGAATTTAGCTGCAGATCACCTAATACATTCCTAGGAGAGAAGTTGTGTAGCATTCAAGTAATGGAGGAAGAAGAAACCCCATGGTTTGTCAACCCTGCAAATTATCTGGCAACAAAAACTTTCCCAAAGTGGCTCACATGTCAACAAAGAAAAAAATTCTTTGCCGATCTGAAGTACTATATCTGGGAAGACCCCTATCTTTTCAAAATTTGTTCAAACCAAGTTGTTAGAAGATGTTTCTCTTGAGAGGAGGGGCATGGCATTATGAGATACTGGCATTTAGGCCCGACCAGGGGCTATTACAGTGGAAACAGGATGACTAAGAAGATCCTGGATACGCGGTTCTACTGGCCTACTATATTCCAAGACGCACAAACATTTGTGTAACACTATGATAGGTGTTAGTGAACTGGTAATATTTCAAAAAGGGAAGATACGCCGCAAAACTGGAACCAAGCTTACGAAGTGTTTGATGTGGGAAGGATCGACTTCATAGACCCATTCCCTAGCTCCCAAGGTCATAAGTTTATTTTAGTGGCAGTTGATTATGTTTCCAAGTGGCTGGAAGCACAAGTATTTTTGTCTTGTGATGTAAGAGTGGTGGTAAATTTTCTAAAAAAAAATGTTCTCACAGTTCGGCACACCAAGGCTGATCATAAGTGACCAAGGGACTCATTTATCTAACTCTCAGTTTGAAAAGGTCTTGAAACTGTACAGGGTGTCTCATCAAACTTTGACACCATATCACCCCCAAACTAGCGGTCAAGTTGAAATATCGAATCGGAAATTGAAGTGAATCTTAGAGAAAATGGTAAGTTATCACCAAAAAGATTAGGCAGATCAGCTTGATGATGCACTCTAGGCCTATAGAACAGCTTAAAAAATGCATATTGGAGCAACACCCTACAAATTGGTCTATAGAAAGGCGTTTTACTTGCCCGTTGAATTGGAGCATAGAGCTTAATGGCCATAAAGCAATTAAATTTTGATCCTTACCTAATTGCCCACAAGGAAAACTCCAATTAAATGATCTAGATGAATGGCGAATGATGGCATATAAAAACTTAGTGCGCTACAAAGAGAAAGTGAAAGAGTACCATGACTAACACATCAAACAAGCTAAACACTTCCAAAACAGGGATCAAGTGGAGGTTTGCACACACTCACATATGTTTGAGCACAACTTGTGTCTTCACGTTTGTTCACTCCAAGACTTCATTAACAAATTGCATCCATGATCTACTTTTGGTCCATTTCTTCTGCAATTGTCTCCACAACATTACATGCATAAAAGAACACAAATACACATGCATGAGTGATAAAATTTAAGAAAAGTCATGCTCAATGTAAGAAAAGAATACTTCGTATTACTAATTCACAAGTACTTATCAAACTCCCCCACACTTAAGCTTTTGCTTGTCCTCAAGCAAAAATAAAAAATTAAAGCATATAAGAAGGAAAATTGAAAGTGCTTGGCCTTAGGTTCACCATAAGCATGCAAGGGAGCATTCTACAAGTAAGGAAAAATTTCAACACCGAATAAGAAAAATCAATGCTCTAGCTAAAAACTTGAATAAAAAAGAACAACAACCTGATAGTAAGTGTGTGTAAACTCACTCAAGTCAACCCAACGTATATTCCTCAAAGCTCTAAGTAAGAGGGACTTATTTATGTACAATAAGAAAAGGGAAGGCAGTAGCTTCATACATCCTTTAAGGTAGCCCTTTCCTAAGCGGCCACTAAGGTGGCTTTAACACTTTCGAGGTAGTAGTTCTTTTTAACGTGGTAGTAGCTTTCACTCATTACATGAGATAGCTCTTTCTCTCATTAGGGCATAACTAGTATCCGACTTATGACACTAGCTTCATTCTTCATAGGTGGTAGCTCTTTCCACCCCCAATGCACCAACAAAACCAACATAACTAACTATATATATTTTTTTCATTCAACCATTTTTTTTTAAGAAATTATAACAAGAAACAACTAAACTAGTCCTTTAAATATTGAATTTGAGTTTCCATAAGGTTTAATGAGTGAGTAGTGCAACAAGTGTCAATCGGGTAAAAATTCCTATAAATTCAAGTAAAAACTAGAGCATGAGAACATTTAATGTTAAAAATTCTCCTAAACCTAAGAATGCAACCATTGCAACTAAGGTGAACCGCCATTGGCAAACATGAGCATGTAAAATAAAAAGCATAAGTATAGAACATGTGAACTCCCCCACACACACTAGATGATGCTCAATGTACTCATGCAAGCACAATAAAAAGTATAACAGTCAAAACATATGTGGAGATGGGCAATTGAAATAATACTCCCTTGAACTCCTAATGGTACATTTGATGGAGCTATATTCATTAAGAGTTGAGTTACAACTGGTTGTGGAGGACACACGGCCATGTGACCATCTCCATGACTAATCCTCAATTTCAAGACTCACAAGAACATCTGCACGTATACACAAGGGGGTTCAGTGAAGCTCAACAAAAATAAAATTGAGTCTATAAAGATATAGAAATGAAATACAGCTCGAAGCAATTGAACATAAAAGATAAACTCAGAAGGAAAGATCCTTTCTAAGTAGTACAAGTCCAAAAACATTGCGAGAAATAAAAATACGAAAAATAAGAACAACTAAAAAGTAAGATGCCTCAAGCATCGTTGTCCCTGCTCGATCGGGCTCAGTCTGCTATCGCGATGATCTTTGGTCTGCAGTGCTTGGTGATGATGGTGGTGGGGATGCTGGTGTAGTCGGTGGAGCTCTGGGTCTCTTAATGAATGGCGAGGTTACGTCTCTCTCAAGTAACTACTATAGGATATCAAGACATGCCATCACGTCAGTATGGTTCGCTTCCTGTATCACGAGAACCTTAGCCAAGCCGCTTTGTAGCACCCCCACAGCACTCTCAAGCCTCTCAAAATGATCATAGCTTTGAGTAGGAGGGAAGATCCGGACTGGTGGTGGCTCTTGTGCTGCGGGTGGTGCCTCTGTCTGCACTTGTACCTGTTGTAGCTCCTGCGTAGTCTGAGACCCTCCTACTGCGTCCCCCTCTGCCTCAGCTGTCTGTAGTGGTTGTATGATCAACACATAAACTCCATCTCTCTACCTCTGGATCATTCCCATAACCCTCATAGTCTCCAAGCAGAGAGACGACAGTACTATGATCTTCTCGGCCCCTCAAATGGCATCTCATAGACCCATGCCCATGATAAGTCTAGTAATGTATGGGCCTGCGAAGATCACACCCACTCAAGCATACTGGCCCTAGTGACGCAAGTACCTGGCCAATATGTGACCCAAGTGAATCGGCTGACTCTGTACCATAAAATACAAGTAGAGAGCTCCTACCGGCTCAGGACTCTGGTACTGTTACCACGTCCATTCACCGACCTGCTCATAACAGGGTGAAGGTAATGGTATGCAGGCTGTGAAAGACATATGGCCTTAGACACCCTTGTCTTGTATTATCCCTGGCCATATAGTGCTCTGTAAGTGCTCTGAGGAGTCAAACTACCTCAGTATCTGTGAACACCTCATCGTATAATCGAAGTCGAATTGAAAGCTATGTGATGATCATACTATGGTACTAACCAAGAGCACTGAACTGTATGGTGTCAATACTATCAAAACTAGATACGACTCAGTCAAACTCGAATGACACCAGTACCTCGAGTGTCAACATACAGATAGCCAGCTCCTTGATCGACAACAAACTCAGCCAACTGCCTACTGAGAGAAGCTCGTCGATCTCATCAGCCATATCATCTGCAAGATGGATCTCTCCTATAGCACTCAAATTTAGGAATCGAGATTGGCTGAATTTAAGCTTCGCCAATCACTCAATACAAGCCTGGTGCTCAAGAATCACAAACTCCATGCTCTCCGGCTCAGGAGAACACTAGTGTGGATGCTTCCCAGCTGCCTTCTCTGTTCTGGGAGCCATATATGCCAGAATTGAAAAAGAATCAATCAAATAAACTCAAAAATTCAATGCTGCAGAGATCCACATGGTCGTGTGGAAATTCCATACGCCTGTGTGGATCTTCGGGGCGTGAAAGCTGCACGACCAAGATACAAAATCCTTAAAATATTTCAAAAATTTGTTCAAAATTCTTTCTAAAAGCTCGTATCAAATATTTAATCATGAAATACAGTAATGACACACCCCTTGTGTGTCACCCGCAAGTGCATGGGTTTGTCGAAGTAATAATAATACCCCGGTGAGTGGGTAGTCAAATCCATAGGGAATAGTGATCAGAAACACAAAGATTGCTATTTAACTAACATAAATATGAATCAATAGTGGTGTGAACAAAATCAATACGGAAAGAACTAAAGAAAATAAGAAAGAGAGGCGCAATAAAATGCGAGGAAAGGCAATCGATAGAAAGTGCGACATTTCTCACCCTAGGACTATTGTTCCAAGTGCAATACCAGTCATTATACCTCCTAACTGAAGTCTAATGAGTCGTGGATGTCCTTAAACACACGGTCCCAAAACTTAAGGTCAACCGTGACTAATCCTATACTATTCCCCGGTGGAGAAATCTCTTTGTCTCGACACCTCACACTGTGCTAGGTTGCTTTAGGCTCTAGGGATTCCAAGTGATAAACCCTATTCCCTAATATAGATCTAACCCTTTGGTCCAGGCGAAAGATCCCTAATCACAATTAAGCCCCAGATACTAAGGATTACTTAAATACTTCACTCTGTTGCTCGTGCAACTAAGCCCTAGCGGAGTTCGTCTCTTAGCACTTCACTCTATTGTGACCGCAAAGATCTCATGGAACATAGAGGTAGGGTAAATCACACCGGTGGAAAAATGGGACGCTCAACTACCTCTCGGCTCACCCTCTTAATCCTCTCCAATCTAGCATTGTCTAACCCTCATGGTGTGTCACTCATCCACAAGGATTACCAAGATGGATTCTCAACCCTAGTGTCACTCTAGGGGAAAATTAACACAACAAGCATTCAAGATTGGAACTCAATTAAAAACATCAATTAAGGAAAGCATAATAAAAGGTCAAAGAAACAATATCATCCTAGGGTTTATAAGTCCAAGCACCCACTAAGGGTTTAGCTCTCCATGGAGCAAAATACAATCAACAATTAAGTCAAAAGTAAAGAGATGTAATCCATGAACAAAACCCCCTTAGTAATCATGTCAATGGTATTCTGAAGTAGCCTCGGCCTCTTCAAAGGTTCCCTCGTCAAGCCTAGGGCACACCTCGCCGAATCGATGCTGACGAAAGCTTCCCCAATAACTATCTCTGATGGAACGCGGTGTCGAAGGCCATAGAACCACTCCAAAAACCTTGCCAAAGCCATTCTAAACCCTAGCCACAAGCCTCTGCAAAGTTGGGGAAGAGATATAGAAAAGATGGAAAAGAGGATCCCCAAATCAATACAAGTCGCAGTTTTATAAAGGGCTGGAATAGGGAATCCACACGGGCGTGTGAAATTTCTACACTCCAGTGTGAATCTACAGGAACCTAATTTTCTGCGGCCTGTCAGAAGTAACTGCGCTATTAAATTCTTACAATTATTTGCTACAGTAACCTGCTATAGTACTCTGCTAAAAACACTCCCGAATCCACATTTTCCATCAAGGCAATATAAACGGGCACACGTCTATGCAGTAGATGGTGTCACTTTTTCAATAAGGGATAACATTGGTGAAGATTTTGTTATCATTGCACAATTCGGAACACATAAATGTGACTGCCTTTGTACCCCTCCAATTTACATATTCCACCAAACATAATGGAGGTTGGCACACACTCATATGTCTTCGAGGACAACTTGCGTCTTCTCGTGTGTCCACTTCAAGATTCCATCACCATAGTGCATTCACAATCTACTTTGGCTCCTTTCTTCTCTTTTTAGCTCCATAACCCTATATGCGCAAAAGAGCACAAAAACACAAGTATAAGCGATAAAACCTGATAAAAGTGATCCTCATTGTAAGAAAAGAATAGTTTGTATTCTTAGTACACAAACACTTATCAAACTCCCCACACTTAAGCTTTTACTTGTCCTCAAGCAAAAAGAAAACATAGAAGCATAGAAGAAGGAAATATTGAAAGTGCTTGGCCTTAGGTTCACCAGAGCATGCAAGGGAAGCATTCTACAAGTAAGGGAAATTTTAACACTACATATGAAAAATCATTGCTCTAGCTAAAAACTCAAATAAAAAAAGACAACAAACCCAAAAACGTATAAGTGTGTGTAAACTCACTCAAGTCGACCCAACTTATACACCTTAAAGTTCTAGGTATAAAAGGACTTATTTATCTGCAAAACAACACAAAATAAAGAGATGGTAGTAGCTTCACACATCCTCTAAGGTAGCCCTTTCCAAAGCGGCCGCTAAGGTGGCTTTCACACTTTCGAGGTGGTAGCTCTTTCTACCGAGGTAGTAGCTTTCACTCATCCCATGAGATAACTCTATCTCTCATTAGGGCATAACTAGTATCCGACTTATGACGGTAGCTTCATACTTCATAGGTGGTAGCTCTTTCCACACAAAATGCACAACTTAAACAAGTAGTTTTCTCTTTTCATTTTTTTCATTTTTTTTAGCAAAATTAACATGAGAAAACAAAACGAACCAGTCCCTTAAAGATTGAACTTGAGTTTCCAAAAGGGTTTAATGAGCAAGTAGTGCAACAATTGTCAATCGGGCAAAAATTCCTAGATATTAAAGTAAAAACTAGAGCATGAGAACATTCAATGTTAAAAATTCCCCTAAACTTGAAAATACAATCATTGCAACTAAAGTAAACTGCCATTGGCTACGTGAGCATGTATTTCAGTCAAAACTTATGTAATAAACATGTGTGATATGAACTCCTCCCCCCACTTAAGATGTATATTGCCCTCAATGTATGCAATCAAGCACAATAGGATATAAATCAATCAAAAGCATATGTGGAAGTGGGCAATTGAAACAATACTCCCCTAAACTCCGAATGGGTAGTTTGATAGAGCTATATTCATTGAGAGTTGAGTCTCTATGGGTTGTGGAGCACACACGGCCATAAGACCGTGCACATGAATAGTTCCTCAAATTCTATACTCACAAGACCATCTGCGCGTATACACAATGGGGTTTAGTGAATCTGAACAAAAACAAAACCAACTCGAGTATATAAGGATAAGGCAATGAAATTCAACTCGAAACAAAAATAAGAGATAAACTCAGAAGGAAGATCCTTTCTGAGTGATACAAGCCAAAAAAAATACGGAAATGAAATATGAAAATATGAAAAATAAAGAAAAGAAAAGACGCATCAAGCATCGGTGTCAAGCTTGGTCGCCTCTTCTGCTGCTGGTGCTAAGTCAAATGGTGATAGTGGATCTGGTGATGGTGATGCTGGAGGTGCCAGAGGTGTCCTAGATCTCATAATAAATGGTGAGGCGGCGTGTCTCTCAAGGATTTGCTGTAGGATATCAAGACGCGCCATGACCTCTGTGTGGTTCACAGCCTGTGTCATGCGAACCTCGGCAATATCAGTCCGGAGCACCCGTACAACACTCTCGGGATAGCCTCTGAGTGACTCTGAATGCATCCACATGGGCGCATGAAAATTCCGCACGCCATGTGCCTGACCGAGAGGGGAACCCACACGCCCCTATGGCTTCTCTGTCCGCCCGAGAATTCGGCTAAGTGTTCCATACACCCCTGTGGAAATTACACACGGGCATGTGTATTCTCACAAGAGTAGTCAATGGGGCACTCACGCTCCCCTGTGTGCTCTCGAGATGGAGGAGAACTTGCTGCAGAATTTCACACGGGCGTGTAGTACTTACCCACGCCAGTGTGCCTTCACAAGGTCATCCACAAAGGCATTCACACGCCCCTATGTCTTCTTGGGATGGAGTCTGAGAACTCTGCAGAGAAACACACACAC
>NC_052473.1:13879010-13946666 GCF_009730915.1 Dioscorea cayenensis subsp. rotundata
TTGTAGCCTTATTGGCATATAGACAACAGAAGCAAAGTGCAGTGGAAAGCTCTCATGGTGTCAGTTTATATGTTAAGGGTAATTAGGATCGTAGAAGGAAGTTAGAGAAGGAGGGTTTTGGAAAATAAAATTTCAGATCAAAGTCTAAGGGTCGAAAGACGATTCATTGCTTTAAGTACAAGGAGCCAGGACATATGAAGAGAGACTATCTAAAGTTGAAAAAGCAAATTGATGAAAAACATGATGAATCATTCAATTTTGCGAATGTGGTGCAGTGTGACAATTCAGATTGTAGTGATGGTGATATGCTTTTAATTTCAATAAAACAGTTTATGGATGCATGGATTCTGGATTCCGGATGCTCTTATCATATAACACCTAATAGGGAGTGGTTCACGTCATATTGGTTAGCTTATTCTTGTTCTGTCTATTTAGGTGATGATCCATGTTACAATAGTGTTGGTATTGGTGAAGTCAGAATTAAGATGTATGACGGTACTGTTAGAACATTTTGTGATGTTTGGCATATACCAGATTTGAAAAATAATCTAATCTCCTTGGGCATTTTACATAAGAATGGTTTAATTCCTAAAGTAGATGAGGACATGGAAACTATTAGAATTGTTAAGGGTGCATTGACTGTGATGAAACGAAAGCTAACTGTAGGGAATATATACAAACTGTTAGGAAGTACAGTTGTAGATGGAGTTCATACTGTTGTGTCATATGATAATAATACAAAATTATGGCACATGCGTCTTGGTCATCTTAGTGAACGTGGGATGACTGAATTGCAAAAAAGAAATTTGTTGCATGGTGTTAAAAGCTTCAAGCTTGATTTTTGTAAGTTTTGTATTCTTGGAAAGCAGACTAGAGTTAGTTTCTCGACTGAAAAGCACAAAACTAAAGTGATTCTAGATTATTTTCATTCTGATATGTGGGGACCTACGAGGGAATTGTCATTGGGTGGACCTCAATATAAAGTTTTTGCCAAATTCAAGCTATGGAAAGCCGAGGTGGAGAACTAAACTGGTAGAAAGATCAAGTATTTGACATCTGATAATGGCACAGAGTATATAGATTCACAGTTTCAGAAATTTGGTGAGAAGCATGGGATTCAGAGGTATTTTTCAGTGTGCAAGACACCACAGTAGAATGGTGTTGCAGAAAGGATGAACATGTCATTAACTGAAAGGGCAAGATACTTATGACTGAATGTAGGACTTCCTAAAAGCTTTTGGGCAGAGACTGTGAGTATGGCATGCTACCTCATCAATAGATCACCACAAGCATCATTGGGTGGCAAGGTTGCAGAAGAGGTATGGACAAGTAATGCAATTGATTTTGATCACTTATGGATTTTTGGTTATCATGCTTATGTGCATATACCTGGCGATGAAAGATCAAAACTTGATCCAAAATCCAAGAAGTGTATCTTTTTGGGCTACAAGAAAGGTGTCAAAGGATACAAGTTTTGGAATCCGATTGCAAAGAAAGTGGTGATATGTAGAGATGCAATTTTTGATGAGGAGTTCATGTTGCAACAACATCAAGACAAAGTACCAGAAAATAGTTCTAGTTCAGATACATTGCAGATGGATTTAGAATCTCATCCAATAGTAGCTGAGAGAGTTGAAAGTTTAAATCCAACATCTGGTAGTTCTAATACTAATAATCTGCAAAATTATAATCTTGCCAGAGATAGACAGAGACTCACCAATATAAAGCCTCCAAGCATATTGGGTTATGAAGACATGGTCTCTTTTGCACTCCTCATTACTAGTGATGATCCCGCTTCCTTCCAAGAAGCTATCACTAGCCAGTAGAAAAAGGAATGGATGGGTGCAATGGTTGAGGAGATGGAGTCTTTGTTGAAAAATCATAGATGGGAGCTAGTTCAGCTTCTAGAGTTAAAGAAGGCTATTGGGTGCAGGTGGGTGTACAAAAAGAAACCAGTAGTATTTGAAAAAGAAGGGGTAAAGTTCAAGTCTCGATTGGTAGCAAAGGGATTTTCACAGTAGAAGGGGATAGACTATGATGAAATTTTTTCTTTTATGGTTAGGCATACTTCAATCAGGGAAGTACTTGCATTAGTAGCTTATTGGGATTTGCATTTAGAGCAGATGGATGTTAAAACTGCTTTTTTGCATGGTGATCTAGATGAGCAGATTTACATGGTGTAGTGATAAGTGCTTGTCTATAAGTATTATTAAGTACACTTTTCTTACATTGAGGATTACCTTTATCAGAATTTATGGCTCATTTTGGGGATCTTTTTTTTTTTATCTTTTACCTATCTTTTGGGGAGAGCGAGGCTAGGGTTTGGAGAGGGTTTTGCTGGGATTTCAGAGCGCTTCTATGGTACTCGACATCGATTTTCTATGAAGGAAAGTTATTGGGGGAGCTTCCGACGGCTTTGATTTGGTGGGGTGTACCCTAGGCTTGACAAAGGAGTCTTTGGAGAAGACGAGGCGGCTTTTGAAGACCATTGACACGGACGACAAGGGGGTTATCTCTATTTGTTGCTTGCACTTGTTTTTGATTTCAACTTTGATTTTTATTGCTACATGGAGAGCTAAACCCCTAGTGGGTGCTTGGACTTGTAAACCCTAGGATAATTTTGTTTTATTGACTCATATTATGTTTCTTTAATTGATGTTTTAATTGAGTTTCTGATAAGTGCTTGTGTGTTAAGAATGCGAAATATTCTTTCCTTATGATGAGCATTACTTTTATCAGGTTTAAGCGCTAATACATGTGTATTTGTGTTCTTTTGCGCATTTAGGGTTGTGAAGCTGAGTATTAAGAGAAGAAGCCAAAAGTACATCGTGAACGCACTATTTGGTGGAATCTTGGAAGGAACAAACGCGAAGACACAAGTGGTGTTCTAAGATACGTGAATGTGTCCCAACCTCCATGTTCTTGCGTATCTAAACTTGTGCATTGATAGCAAGATCTTCACTAATGAAGACTTTGATTGAAGAAAAGTTGCGATCTATGGCATAAACGTGTGCCCGTCAATGTTGCCTTGATGAAAAGTATGGAATTGGGAGTGTTTTGGCGGAGCAATGCAGCAGGTACTGTAGCAAATCACTCTAACAAATCACTGTAGCAGTTACTGTTTATGGTAGGACGAAAATTGGGTTTCCAAAGAATCCACACGGGCGTGTGAAAATTTTACAGGCCCGTGTTGAGAATTCACAGGGGCGTGTGGATGCCCGATTCCAGCACTATTAAAGTCGCGATTCAGCCCAATTTTTAGGGGCATATTTCACCTTTCTCTCCAACTTTTCTTTATCTTTTGAGAGGCCGTCGGGTAGTTTTTGAGAGGCTTTTGGCAAGTCCTTTTAGTAGTCCTATGGATTTGATAAGTGCTTGTGCGATATGAATGCGAAGCGTTCATTTCTTATGTTGAGCATTACTTTTCTCAGGTTTTAACACTAATATGTGTGTTTTTATGTTACTTTCGTGCAGGTAGGGTTGTGAGGCCAAGTATGAAGGAAAGAAGCCAATGTGGATTACAATGCACCGATTTTGGAGGAAATCTTGCTAAGGTTCAAACGCGAAGACATAGGTCGATGTAAGATGCTAGAGTGTGTGCCAACCTCACGGTATTCGAGTTTGGCACATCCATTTGGAGGGGCACAAAAGGCGATCACACTCAAGCATTCCGACTTATGCACATAGAACAAGAGCTCCACCAACTTGCCTATCATTGAAGAAGCAAGTGATCCACGACGTGAGCGTGTGCCCGCTTTGCGTTACTCCGATGAAAGTATGGATTCGGGAAGCTATTCGAGACGGATCATCTGCGAGTAACGCTGCAGCATACACGAGTGAGTAATCATGAAAAGACTGCTCATAGCCGGCGAGAAAAGCAGTTCGAGAGAACCCACACGGGCGTGTGGAAATTATCCACGCCCGTGTGGAAATTCCACATGGGCGCGTGAAGCATCCACGCCCGTGTAGTCGCCCGATTCCAGCCCTATTTAAAGACTAATCAGCCTCGATTTTAGTATTCTTTTCTCCATCTTTTCCCCAACTTGAGAGAGGGCTTCGGCTAGGGTTTTGAGGGGTATTGGCCAAGGTTTTGGAGAGGTTCTACGGCTCCGACATCGTCATTCCTGAGGAAGAAGGTTGGTAGGGGAGCTCAGTCGAGGCGTATCCTATCACGGGAGGAGGGAATCCTTGGACGACGAGTAGAGGACTTTCCACAAGACCATCAACACGACTATCGAGGGGTTTCTTTATGGATTCATTGCTTTTTACATTCTATTTCTTTGATTGTACTTTAGCTCCATGGAGAGCTAAACCCCTAGTGGGTACTTGGGTATTTGTGAACCCTAGGATGTATTCGTTTCTTTGAATCTCTTTATTATGCTTTCAATAAATTGATGTTGATTGTGAGTTCCAACCTTGAATGCTTGTTTGTATGAACATTTCCCCTAGAGTGACACTAGGGTTGAGAGTTCTCGTTGGTAACCTTGTGAGTGAGTGACACACCACGAGCGTTAGATACAGCTAGGTTGGAGAGGGTCGAGAGGGTGAGTCGAGAGGTACAGGAGCGTCCCTTTTCTCCCCCGACATGATAGATTCTACCTCCATTCCTTGAGTTCTTTGCGGCCATAATAGAGTGAATGGTCTAAGGGATGAACTTCCGCTGGGGCTTAGTTGCGCGTGCAACGGAGTGAAGCGTTGAGGTGTTCTTAGTATCTAGGGCTTAATCGTGGTTAGGGACCTTCCACCTGGATCAAAGGGTTAGGTCTATAATTAGGAAGAGATTTATCATTTGGAATCCCTAGAGCTCATTGCAACTCTATACGAGTGCGATGTTGAGAGGTTATCTAATCTCTCCTCCGAGACATGTATAGAGTTAGGCATAGTGACCTTAGATTTGGGACTATGTAATTAAGGATTTCCACGACTCACCATTACATTGATTAGGAAACATAATAGAGGGTTCTTGCACTTGAAACAATTATCCTAGGTGGAGCATTATCCGAGTACCCCATCTTTATCGATTGCCTTACCCCCTTTCTTTACTTTTGCTCTCTTACTTGTTGTTTTTATTGTTGAGAATTGAATCATTGTCACACTTATCATCCTTGATCTTTCACATAGCTAAGAATCGAATTAAGTATTTTTATTCCCTATTCCCTGTGGATTCGATACCCACTCACCCGGGATTATTAATTCGACAAACCCGTGTACTTGCGGGATATACGCAAGGGGATCTTGTCAAGTTTTTGGCGCCGTTGCCGGGGAATAGGCGTTGAGAGATACTTTGCACTTTGTTTTCTTAGCTATTTCACCATACATTCTATTTCATATCTTCTTATTCTATCATCGTTCTGATTTCTTTTTCTTTTTTTTTCTTTTTTTTTTGGTTGCAGCTTCAGGTTATGACCCGAGGGAATCCCTCAATATTGATTGAAGGAGATCCCGAGCTTGAACGCATCACTTAGATGAAAAGGGAAAGAGCCCGTGCAAGAACAGATCTAATTCAAATTTGATTTGGAAGTAGAAGAATCGAAAAACATGGTAGAAATGAATGAGCAACAGTGAACATTATCCGATTATGCTCGACCTTTCGATGTTGGGGACACAATCGAGCATTGTGCGTCCCCCGATTACAGCTCAGAACTTTGAGTTGAAGCCGGCATTCATCCACATGTTGCAACAGTCCGCACAATTCAATGGTTTGGGCGATGAGGATCCAAACAGTCACATAGAGAGCTTTCTCGAGGTGTGTGATATGCTGAAGATAAATGGGATGACGGATGATGCCATCAAATTGAGAGCCTTCCCATTTTCCCTAAAGGGGAGAGCGAAGCAGTGGCTACACTCGTTACCTAGAGTGTCAATTACCACGTGGGAGGAGATGGTGGAAGCTTTTCTAGCTCGTTATTTTCCTCCCGAAAAATCAGCAAAGCTTAGGAACGAGATCTCATCCTTTGTTCAGTTGGAATAGGAGTCTCTATTCGAGACATGGGAAAGGTTCAAGGAGCTCCTGAGGAAGTGTCTGCAACATGGATTCCCGGAGTGGATGATTGTTCAAACCTTTTACAATGGTTTGAATCCGAGTACAAGGCAACTCTTGGATGCGGCAGCAGGAGGTACCTTAGGTAGCAAGACCCCCGATGAGGCCCGTCAGTTGATTGAAGAAATAGGGTTAAACAGCTACCAATGGAATGCTAGGGAGAAGAAAAAAGGTGGCCGGTCTCCATGAGATAGATGCGGTAACTTCATTGGCAGCACAAGTGGAAAATTTGAGTAAGAAGTTAGATCTTCTAACTTCAAATAGAGTGGCGGCCGTGACTAATTGCACTAGTTGTGGTGGAGGACATGCTCCCTCCAATTGCCCAATTACTATTGGTGATGTTTCTTCAGTGGAGAATGTTGATTTTGTAGGTAACGGCATGAGACCTCAAGGAAACCCATATAGCAATACCTACAATGCGGGTTGGAAGAATCATCCCAATTTTTCATGGAGTAATCAGGGTCCACAAAAGGCCATGGGGCCACCGGGTTTCCAACAACAACAACAAGCCCCTTAGGTGGAAAACAGAATCTCAGGTTTGGAAACCAGAATGACTGACCTAGAGAAGCACTTGGCTAGATTTGTGCAATCTGCTAATGCTAGGTTTGAATCAGTTGAGGCTACACTTCGCAACCACATCGCCTCTTTGCATAACCTTGAAAATCAAGTGGGGCAAATTGAAAGCATGTGAAGGCGATCACTTTGAGAAGTGGTCGTGAGGTTGAAGGTAGGCTTCCGAGTGAGAAGTCAAAAGAACACGCACCCGAGGTTATAGAGGTAGAAGAGGGAATAAGCAAAGAGAAAGAGGTGGTACCCCCACCTTTCATGCCAAGAATCCCTTATCCCTCTAGATTGAAAAATGACCAAGGGGATGAACAGTACAAGAAGTTCCTGAGTTTGTTCAAGCAACTCCACATTAATATTCTTTTTCTTGAGGCATTGGCCCAAATGCCTAAGTATGTGAAGTTCTTGAAAGACTTATTGACTAACAAGAGGAAGTTGGAGGGAAGTGCTTCAGTGATTTTAGATGCTTCATGCTCGGCGGTATTGCAAAAGAACATGCCGAACAAGATGAAAGACCCGGGAAGCTTCATCATTCCGTGTAATATTAGCAATCTAGGTGAAGAAATGGCATTGGCGGACTACCCAATGGGAGATTCTTCTCGGATGGACAGAGAAGCTACAGGGGCGTGGTCTACCCCTGTGGGTGGAGCACACGGGCGTGGATAATTTCTGCATGCCCGTGTGGTTGCATTTAGAAGCATTGAGTGTTATCTCGAGATCACACAAGGGCATGAGTCTGCCCCTGTGGGTCTCTCCTGTGAAGTCACACGGGTGTGGGTAATTTCCACACGCCCGTGTGAATGTACAGAAACGCAAGAGCCGTGGGTTTTCTTTAAAATCCGTAAGTTTTTCTTCATTCTCACATTCCCCACTACTCAAAGAACACTCGTACTCAATCTCCCGACCTTACACCGTTGATTTGGAGGGTTTTGCTTGAATTTTCCGGCCAAACTCAAAGTTTCTAACTTTTCTTCATGATACTTGATTTTAGTTAATAAAAATAGTAAATGCTGCTTCGTTTTGTCAATTAGATGGTTTATGCATGATTAGGAAGAGTTTTAAAATGATTTGATGGTGTATTTCTAGATTTCTAGCGTGCGAGCGTGCGTTTTTCACGCCCCGTGAATCCACAGGGGCATGTGGAAATTCCACACAACCGTGTGGAATTCTGCAGAAATAATTTTTGAATGTTTTTGATCAATTTTATGTTTTAATTTTGCAGATATGGCACCCCGATCGAAGAAGCAAGCTGAGAAACGTCCGTGTGAGTCATCTCCTGAGCCGGAGAATATGGTATTTGCTACTCCCGAGCACCAAGTCCATTTTTAGGGATTGCCAAAATTGAGATTCGGACAATCTCGTTTTTTAGACACAAGCGCGTAGCGAGATATACAGCTGGGAGATAGGTTGGCGGATGAGGTAGATGATGTTGCACTCATACTGGAGGTTTTATTCTTGTTTGAGTTTGACAAGTCCTATGCTAGATTTGACAGTGTCAAAGCTATACAGTTTAGAGTACTTAGGTATTACCATGTTATGAGCGTCACACAGTTCTCGATCCTGTTAGGCCTATATGATGAGACTTTATGGCCACTGAGGAGTGTGAGTGACCTCCGACTGACTACCCCGGTATTTTGACTCCTCAGAAAGCGTATAGCATTTTATGCAGCCAGGGACAGTATGAGCTAGAGGTGTCCAAGGCCACGGGCCTTTCCTGACCTGTATACTGCTATCTTCATGCAATTTTGAGCAGGTCGGTGAATGGCCGTGGTGACAGTACTGGAGTCCGGAGCCGACAGGAGCTACTGTATCTTCATTAGATGGTATAGCGTTACCCGATCCATTTAGGGTACATACTGGTTGAGTATTTGAGCCACCAGGGCCAGTATTTCAGAGTTGGTGTCATCTTTTCAAGCTCGTACATCACTAGACACCTTATGGGCATGGGTTTGCTAGACGCCATACGTGGGGCTGAGAAGATGACTGTGCCTTTACAGTTAGGCCTGGATATATTGAGATTGATGGGATTGGTGTGCAGACACATCCCTGGTGTGTATGTATTGACTACACCTATTCCAGATGTAGTAAAGGGTGGAGGTGATATAGGAGAGGATCCTCAGCCTGCTCCTAAGCCGCAGCTAGAGCATACAGAGACCGAGGCATCACCTAAAGCATAGGAGCCACCCCCAATGCGCATGTCTTCTAATTCTTGAGCCTATGATCGGTTTGAGAGGCCCAAGAGTGTTGTAGGTGTACTCCGGACTGAGATTGCTGACGTTCGCGCGATACAGGCCGCGCAGCACATGGAGGTGATGGCACGTTTTGATTCCTTACAGCAACTATTTGAGTGAGACGCGTCCTCACCCTTCTCCGAAAGGCCACATGGAAGCTTACCAAGCAATACAGAGACCAACCCTAGAGAGCATGTGAAGGCGATCACTTTGAGAAGTGGTCGTGAGGTTGAAGGTAGGCTTCCGAGTGAGAAGTCAAAAGAACACACACCCGAGGTTATAGAGTTAGAAGAGGGAACAAGCAAAGAGAAAGAGGTGGTACCCCCACCTTTCAAGCCAAGAATCCCTTATCGCTCTAGATTGAAAAATGACCAAGGCGATGAACAGTACAAGAAGTTCCTGAGTTTGTTCAAGCAACTCCACATTATTATTCTTTTTGTTGAGGCATTGGCCCAAATGCCTAAGTATGCGAAGTTCTTGAAAGACTTATTGACTAACAAGAGGAAGTTGGAGGAAAGTGCTTCAGTGATTTTAGATGCTTCATGCTCGGTGGTATTGCAAAAGAACATGCCGAACAAGATGAAAGACCCGGGAAGCTTCATCATTCCGTGTAATATTAGCAATCTAGGTGAAGAAATGGCATTGGCGGACTACCCAATGGGAGATTCTTCTCGGATGGACAGAGAAGCTACAGGGGCGTGGGTCTACCCCTGTGGGTGGAACACACGGGCGTGGGTAATTTCTACATGCCCGTGTGGTTGCATTTAGAAGGATTGAGTGTTATCTCGAGAGCACACAAGGGCGTGAGTCTGCCCCTGTGGGTCTCTCCTGTGAAGTCACACGGGTGTGGGTAATTTCCACACGCCCGTGTGAATGTACAGAAATGCAAGAGCCGTGGGTTTTCTTTAAAATCCGTAAGTTTTTCTTCATTCTCACATTCCCCACTACTCAAAGAACACTCGTACTCAATCTCCCGACCTTACACCGTTGATTTGGAGGGTTTTGCTTGAATTTTCCGGCCAAACTCAAAGTTTCTAACTTTTCTTCGTGATACTTGATTTTAGTTAATAAAAATAGTAAATGCTGCTTCATTTTGTCAATTAGATGGTTTATGCATGATTAGGAAGAGTTTTAAAATGATTTGATGGTGTATTTCTAGATTTCTAGCGTGCGACCGTGCGTTTTTCACGCCCCGTGAATCCACAGGGGCATGTGGAAATTCCACACAACCGTGTGGAATTCTGCAGAAATAATTTTTGAATGTTTTTGATCAATTTTATGTTTTAATTTTGCAGATATGGCACCCCGATCGAAGAAGCAAGCTGAGAAACGTCCGTGTGAGTCATCTCCTGAGCCGGAGAATATGGTATTTGCTACTCCCGAGCACCAAGTCCATTTTTAGGGATTGCCAAAATTGAGATTCGGACAATCTCGTTTTTTAGACACAAGCGCGTAGCGAGATATACAGCTGGGAGATAGGTTGGCGGATGAGGTAGATGATCTTGCACTCATACTGGAGGTTTTATTCTTGTTTGAGTTTGACAAGTCCTATGCTAGATTTGACAGTGTCAGAGCTATACAGTTTAGAGTACTTAGGTATTACCATGTTATGAGCATCACACAGTTCTCGATCCTGTTAGGCCTATATGATGAGACTTTATGGCCACTGAGGAGTGTGAGTGACCTCCGACTGACTACCCCGGTATTTTGACTCCTCAGAAAGCGTATAGCATTTTATGCAGCCAGGGACAGTATGAGCTAGAGGTGTCCAAGGCCACGGGCCTTTCTTGACCTGTATACTTCTATCTTCATGCAATTTTGAGCAGGTCGGTGAATGGCCGTGGTGACAGTACTGGAGTCCGGAGCCGACAGGAGCTACTGTATCTTCATTAGATGGTATAGCGTTAACCGATCCATTTAGGGTACATACTGGTTGAGTATTTGAGCCACCAGGGCCAGTATTTTAGAGTTGGTGTCATCTTTTCAGGCTCGTACATCACTAGACTCCTTATGGGCATGGGTTTGCTAGACGCCATACGTGGGGCTGAGAAGATGACTGTGCCTTTACAGTTAGGCCTGGATATATTGAGATTGATGGGATTGGTGTGCAGACACATCCCTGGTGTGTATGTATTGACTACACCTATTCCAGATGTAGCAAAGGTTGGAGGTGATATAGGAGAGGATCCTCAGCCTGCTCCTAAGCCGCAGCTAGAGCATACAGAGGCCGAGGCATCACCTAAAGCATAGGAGCCACCCCCAATGCGCATGTCTTCTAATTCTTGAGCCTATGATCGGTTTGAGAGGCCCAAGAGTGTTGTAGGTGTACTCCGGACTGAGATTGCTGACGTTCACGCGATACAGGCTGCGCAGCACACGGAGGTGATGGCACGTTTTGATTCCTTACAGCAACTATTTGAGTGAGATGCGTCCTCACCCTTCATCATGAGACCGAGGACCCCTTCGGCCCCGCGAGCATCGCCGTTGCCAGATCCACCAGCACCATTCGACCTGGCACCAGCAGAACCTACCGCTGACAACACTGACACTTGATGTAGCTTTCATTTCTTTCTTTTTGCATTTTATTTTGGACTTGTATACTCAGAAAGCATTTTTCCCTTATGAGTTTATCTTTTATTCTTGCTCGAGTTGTATTTCATTGTTTTATCTTTATATACTCGAGTTATTTTTGTTTATTGAGCTTCACTGAACCCCCTTGTGTATGTGTGCAGATGGTCTTGTCAGTATAGGAATTGAGAACTAATCATGGACACGGCCAATGTGGGTCGTGTGTGCTTCACAACCCATTGGAACTTTATTCCCAAGGATTTAGATTCATCAAACGCAACATTAGGGGTTAGGGGAGTATTGTTTCAATTGCCCACTCCCACATATTTCCTTGATTGCTATACTTTCTATTGTGCTTGCATGTGTACATTGAGGGCAATGTACATCTTAAGTGTGGGGGGAAGTTCACTTTGCACATATCTTTTACATATGTTTTGATTGGCATACATGCTCACGTAGCCAATGGCGGTTCACCTTAGTTGCAATGTTTGTATTCTTGAGTTTAGGAGAATTTTTAACATTGAATGTTCTCATGCTCTAGTTTTTACTTGAATTTCTAGGAATTTTCGCCCGATTAATATTTGTGCACCAGTCACTCATGAAACTCTTTTGGAAACTCAAGTTCGATGTTTAAGGGACTAATTAGTTTTGTTTATTGTTCTATTTTGCCAAAAAAAAAATGGAAAACGAAAAGAAAGAAAAAAATAGATTGTTTAGTTGTGCATTGGGGGTGGAAAGAGCTACCACCTATGAAGTATGAAGCTACTCTCATAAGTCAGATACTAGTTATGCCCTAATGAGAGAGAACTATCTCATGGGATGAGTGAAAGCTACCACCTCGGTAGAAAGAGCTACCACCTCGAAAGTGTGAAAGCCACCTTAGCGGCCGCTTCGGAAAGGGCTACTTTTGAGGATGTGTGAAGCTACTACCATCCTTTTGTTTTGTTATGCTTGTAGATAAATAAGTCCCTTGTACTTAGAACTTTGAGGAGTATACTTTGGGTTTACTTAAGTGAGTTTACACACACTTACACGATGTCGGGTTTGTTGTCCTTTTTGATTCAAATTTTTAGCTAGAGCATTGATTTTTCATATTTAGTGTTGAAAGTTCCCTTTCTTGTAGAATGCTCTCCTTGCATGCTTTGGTGAATCAAGGCCAAGCACTTTCAATTTTTTCTTCTTCTATGCTTCAATGTTTTATTTTTGCTTGAGGACAAGTAAAAGCTTAAGTGTGGGAGAGTTTGATAAGTGCTTGTGTGTTAAGAATGCGAAGTGTTCTTTCCTTATGATGAGCATTACTTTTATCAGGTTTAAGTGCTAATACATGTGTATTTGTGTTCTTTTGCACATTTAGGGTTATGAAACTGAGTATTAAGAAAAGAACCCAAAAGTTGATCGTGAACGCACTATTTGGTGTAATCTTGGAAGGAACAAACGCGAAGACACAAGTGGGGCTTTAAGATACATGAATGTGTGCCAACCTCCATGAATTCAAGTCATTACAATGAGTTGGAGGGGCATGAAGGCAGTCACATTTGCGTATCCTAACTTGTGCATTAATAGCAAGATCTTCACCAATGAGGATTTTGATTGAAGAAGAGTTGCGATCTACGGCATAAACGTGTGCCCATTTATGTTGCCTCGATGAAAAGTGAAAAATTGGGAGTGTTTTGGCGGAGCACTGTAGCAGTACACTGTAGTAGTTACTGTTCACAACCGTCCGAAAATCAGTTTTCCAGATAATCCACATGGGCGTGTGGAAATTTTATAGGCCCGTGTGGAGAATCCACAGTGGCGTGTGGATGCCCGATTCCAACCCTATTTAAGCCGCGATTTAGCCTAATTTTTAGGGGAATCTTTCATCCTTCTCTCCAACTTTTCTCTATCTTTTCTCCATCTTTTGAGAGGCCGTCGGCTAGGGTTTTGAGAGGCTTTTGGCAAGTCTTTGGAGTGGTCCTACGGATTCGACACTGTGCTTCTCTTGGAAGAAGGTTATTGGGGGAACTTTCGTCGGCACCGATCCAGCGAGGTGTGCAATAGGCCGGACAAGGGGACCTTTAGAGAAGAAGAGGCTACTCTACAAGACCATCGACATGAATACCGAGGGGGTTTTCTTATGGATTACTTGTTTTTACTTTCGATTTCATTATTGATTGTATCTTGCTCTATGGAGAGCTAAACCCCTAGTGGATACTTGGATTTTGTAAACCCTAGAATGTTAATATTTCTTTGACCTTTTATTATGTCTTCCTTAATTGATGTTTTCAATTGAGTTTCATTCTTGAATGCTTGTTGAATGATTTCTCCCTTAGAGTGACACTAGGGTTGATAGTTGGTAACTTTTGTGGATGGGTGACATGCCATGAGGGTTAGACAAAGCTTGATTAGAGAGGGTTGAGAGGGTGAGTCGAGAAGTAGCAGAACGTCCCATTTCCCCTCCGGTGTGATTTATCCTACCTCCAATTCCTAGAGTTCTTTGCGGTTACAATAGAGTGAAGAACTAAAGGATGAACTCCGCTGGGGCTTAGTTGCGCGAGCAACAGAGTGAAGCGTTAAAATGACTTTAGTATCTGGGGCTTCATTAGGTCTTTCGCCTGGACCAATACATATGAATAGGGTTTATCACTTGGAATCCCTAGAACTCCATGCAACTTTGCACAGTGTGAGGTGTTGAGACTGAGCGATTTCTCCGTCAAGACATAGTGTAGAGTTAGTCACGGTTGACCTTAGGTTTGGGACCGTGTACTTTAGGATTTCCACGACTGATTAAGCATTAGTTAGGAAGCATAATAATAGGTCTTTCACTTAAACATTAGTCCTATGGGGAGCATTGTCTGAGTACAACTCTTCTATCTATTACCTTTCCTCTCACTTACTTGGGCCTCTCGTTCTTGTTTATTTTGTTTTTGCCTACATTACACTTTATCAAAACAATCATTATTCATCTTCGCTTGGTTTAGTAGCAATTTTAGTATTTTTATTCCCTACTCCCTGTGGATACGATACCCCACTCACTTGGGATTTATTACTTGGATAAACCAGTGCACTTGCGGGTCACATGCAAGGGTCGTTGTCAGTTTCAATTTTGCATACTTATTGTTGAGATTTTCCCTTAGAGTGACATTAGGGTTGAGAATCTATCTATATAACCCTTTGAAAGAGTGACAACTTCACTAGTTTAGACTTAGCGAGATTGAAGAGGGTTCAGAGGGTGAGTCGAGAGGTAGCGGAACACCCCCTCTCCTTTCCGATATGATTTATCCTACATCCATGTTCCAAGAGTTCTTGGCAATCATGATAGAGTGAAGTGCTAAGAGACCTTCTCCACTGGGGCTTAGTTGCATGAGTGACAAAGTGAAGTGTTGAGTTATCCTTAGTGTTAGGGCTTAATTGTGATTAGGGATCTTTTGCCTGGACGAAAGGGTTAGATCTAAATTGGGGAATAGGGTTTATCACTTAGAGTCCCTAGAAGCTCAAGCAGTCCCACACAGTATGAGGTGTTGAGAGTATCCATTGTGCGGGGGCATAGTATAGAGGGCTAGTCACGGTTGACCTTAGGTTTGGGACAGTGTGCATTTGGATCTCCACGGCTCATTAAACTTCAATTAGGAGGTATAATATTAGTTTTGCACTTGAAACAATACTCCTAGGGTAAGCATTGTCAGAGTACCCCATTTTACCATCGATTACCTCTCTTTATTCTTCTTGCTTTCTCTTTTCTCTTTTACTTTTATTTACATTAATATTTTGAATCAAATCACAAATTGGTTTTCACTCTAAATAAATAGTAATACTTCTTGTTTCTGAACTTCTATTTTCTATGGATTCGACTACCCACTCACCGGGGTATTTTATTACTTCGATGACCCGTGCACTTATGGTACACACACGTAAGGAGTGTGTCATGTAGCTAGACGAGTTCACTCAACCTGGATATGAGCATTTGGTTTGCAGGTTAAAAAAATCATTGTATGACTTGACATAGTCTCCAAGTTAATGGTACAAGCGGTTCGACTCTTACATGATTTAGATTGGCTATAAACGATATGAGTATGATTGTTGTGTTTATGCTAAGAGCCTTGATGATGCTTCTTTTATTTTTCTGTTACTATATGTTGATGATATGTTGATTACTGCAAAGAACATGTATGACGTCCTTGGTTTGAAAGCTTTGTTGAGCCAAGAATTTGACATGAAAGACTTTGATGGTGCAAAGAATAGTCTTGGAATGGAGATTCATAGAGATAGAGGCTCAAGAAAACTGTGGCTCTCTTAACAAGGCTATGTTGAGAAAGTATTAGACAAGTTTAAGATGAGCAAAGCAAAGTCAGTGAGCACTCCATTGGCAAATCATTTTAAGCTTTCTTCATCACAGTGTCCTAAGACAAATAAGGAAATTGAATACATGGCAAAGGTTCCATATGCCAGTGCAGTTGGTTGCTTGATGTATACTATGGTATGTACTCATCCTAACATGGCTCATACTATTAGTCAAGTTTGTAAGTACATGTCTAAACCAGGTAGGCGACATTGGGAAGTAGTCAAGTAGATTTTCAAGTATCTGAAAAGTACTGTAGGGCATGGAATTGTTTTTGGCAGTCATTAAAACTGATCCTATACTTGTAGGATATGTGGATTCAAACTATGCTGGTGATTTGGATGACAGAAGGTCTACAATTGGGTATGTTTTTACTCTTGGTAGAGGGGTTATATGTTGGAAATCAACAGTTCAGTCTAGTGTGGCATTATCTACAACTGAAGCTAAGTACATGGCAGTAGCTGTAGCTGCTAAAGAAGCCTTATGGCTTACTGGGCTAGTGAAGGAACTGGGTGTTGAGCAAGATGGAGTTCAGTTGCATTGTGATAGTTAAAGTGTTATTTATTTGGCTAAGAACCAAGCGTATCATGCTAGAACTAAGCATATTAATGTGAGGTTTCACAAGATTAGAGATTTGATTGCATCTGGTGAGATACTATTGTAGAAGGTTCATACTAGTGAGAATGCAGCTGATATGTTGATCAAGCCGGTTACTATCAACAAGTTCATGCATTACTTGGACTTGTTGAATGTTGATTGTTGCTAGACAAGCAAGGTAGCCCAACCCATTTTGGTGTTTGTGAAACTCTATGGTTTAATCTCCTAAGGGGCTTGATATTTGCCAAGGTGGAGATTTGTTAGGTATGGCTCGGGGTGTTTCGCAGTAAGTGGGTTGGTGGTGTGGGGGCAATGGCTCCGCAGTACAGTACAAGGTAAATTTGTAAATTGTACCCGTGGGGGGTGTCCGGGGGTGGGGGGGTGTTATATATATATGCATTGTATTTGTAACCCTAATTAATTCTTTTCTTCTGGATTAATAAAAAAGGCCACCGCTCATCGCTCGTGAGGACATAGGCATATCGCAGAACCTAGTTAAATCTTTGTCTCTTTTTATTCTTGTGATTATTAGTTTTATTTTCTCACAACAAGCTCTATAATATGGTGCTCTTGATTCTCCATAATATGTTTGTCTTTTTTTTTTATTTCTTTTAATCATAGTGTAGTCTTTCACCTTTTCGTCTTGGTCATTGCCTCAACCATAAAATCCTCTTTAATGTATTTGATCTTCTCTACCTAATATTGTAAGTTTTGTTTGAAGAGCTTAATCAATTGGCTTCTCATTCTCCCTTGAAGCATGCTTTTGCTCATGCACTTGTAGTGAATAGATGAGCTCTGTAATTGACATCTCCTTCAAGTGCTTAGATTCTACCATGGTTATAACAACAAAGTTAAACTTTGGGTCTAAAGATCACGACATCATTTTCATTATATGAACTCCTTACCATTCCTTCTCAATTGATTAACAACCACCATAATTTTTTTTGCAATAATAAAGAAAAAATTATTTGCTGTTGTATATTAGGACTTACTGAAATGTTTTAGATATATAACACCATGATGTGGTAAGCTTGTTATTAATCTATTATAGAAAAGCAAATTATGCGCAAGCCATAACTAATATATATTTTCCCATGTGTAAGATACACTAATCCTATTTACAAAGGAGTTGAAACATCTACTACCTATTATCTACCAAGGACAAGGATATTTGGATGGAATGTGTACTGCTTATTTGTATTAAACATGTTGAGATCGATACATATCGTTGATAAGATTATGAGATAATTTGGTTTGATTGAACACATTCTAGTTGCTCCTATTAGACTAGAGAGATATGGGTAACACAAGTCTATGGATAACTTACATTAACTAAGTTAAATAGAATACGAGTATTGGGAAACTCATTAGCAATATGCAGACCATTAGGCACAAGGTTTGGAGTATCACAAGGAGAATGCACTAAGCACTTAATTAAATATCTTGGTATTGGAGCATCATCCATCTTTATATATCCACCTTGACTCTGCTTATAAATCTATTGATTTACACTTCTTAGGGATTTATGGAAACTGCTTTGGTTTGGAGTTTAAACTGACATTTTTATTTTATTATCTCCAAAATGTTTAATAGTAATATTAACCTTTTTAATACTTTTTTTACAATTTTTTTTTAAAAAAAAGAGCTCAAGAGAGCTATTTTATTCAATAAAAAACAAAATGTTATACATAAAAGACCTACAAAATACAAGAAAGCAAGAAAAAGAACAAACCAATACAACAATCTAAAGAACCAGAAAACAAAGGAAAAGGAGACCAACACAAAGACAAAAGAGCAACTCAAAAACAAGAAAAACTAAAAGGAAAAGTCAGCTTCACAAATTGCTTTCATGACCTAATGAGGGAGATCATGACCTATACGAAACAGAGAAATTTGATGAAGGTTTTGCCCACTTCTAGCAAGCTTAGAAACAAAGCCCATCCAACTTCGAGGAACAACACACATACGAGGAGATCACACAAGAACAGACAAATGATTGAAATCATTGATCCAAGGAAGAAGATGCCAGGAGCAAACTATATTTGTAAATCAGAGCACATCCAAAATACTTGACTCACCAATGAAGATAGAGTGGACTCGCAGAGAATGATCAAGGGCACTTTGAAGAGCAAATATTAGAGTCTGAAGTTCAACATCAATATGAGTTTTAGCAGCAGTAGTAAACCTGCTAGCCAAAGCGATTTTGTAATTAGAGTTAGAAATATAAAAGCCTCCCTTACATACCTGATTGATACCATTCCAAACAAAGGCAGAGAAGAGAAATGGTCCCTCAGAAGAACAAACATTATTAAGGATCAATTTCCTGCAATGAGAATTATTAGCACCATATATATCCTTAACTTGATTGACGACCCTGTGACCAATATTTGAAAATTTAGGCTTAATATCTCGAAAGATGTCATCACATCTAACTTTCCATAAATACCAGGCAGTAAGAGCAATGATAGATTCCAACCTCAATGAGTATCTGGCGAGAGTGATCCAACTACCCATAGAAAACCATTAGGGAAGGAAATTTAAGAACTTAAATTAGAAACAAGGTTCCAAGTGTTGTAAGCTTTGCAACAAGAAAGAAAAAGATGTTCAGCTGTTTCATAATCCAAATTGCAAAAGATACACAATCTTCTAGGGCCCAAATTAATGGAATGTAGATACTCAGCAGTGGAGAGTCTACCATTAAAAATAAGCCACAAGAAATATTTGACCCGAGGCATCACTTTGAGGGGCCAAACTTTCTTCTAACCCACTAGAGAAGGGGAATAAGAAACATTGCGATTAAGAAAATGATACATTGATGAAGCAATTTTATGATTTATAGATTTCGGCACCCAAACACAAACATTATTAGAGGTATGAAGAATAGGACCCAGTCTAGAAATAACTTCATTAGCATGAGAACTAAAGAGAATTGATAATCTGTTAACATTCCAAGTATTTTCTAAACAAAAGTCTGAGCAAGAGAGTTCCTCAAGATTAAGGTGCATATTAATGTAGGTAGGCTTAAAAGCAAGGGGGCTCTCAGAACACCAGGAGTCATAAAGAAAAGAAGAGATAGAAGGATAGATAGATTTAATCCAACAATAAGGCTTAATAACATTAGCAGTGTTAAACAAATCTTTAAAAAACTAAGAGCAACTCCGAGGAGGGGAGTCCTTTAAGAAGTTAAGATGCCGATATTTATGCTATAAGATGTTCACCCAAATAGAATCCCCAACATTCAGATAATTAAAAATATGTTTAGCCTTAAGAGAGTGCTTGATCACTGATAAATTTCAGATAGTGAGACCCCCCTCAGATTTAGACTCAGTAATACAACTCCAAGAAACCGAGTGGATGCCCTTTCCATTGCCACCTTTATGCCAAAAGAAATTCCCAATAGATTTGGTAATATCACGGAGAATACAATTAGGAAGAGGATAGATTAAAAGGTAATAATCAGAAATAGCTAGAAGGGAAGAATTAATAAGAGTAGCTTTAGCTGCCGACGACATCTTAGCATGCTTCCATCTAGAGAAAGTTCGTTGAATTCTATCCACCAAGGTTTTAAAAATATTATTATTCAGCTTCTTGGGAGAGATCATCAAACCCAGATAAGAGATGGGAAAAGAAGCAAAAAAGAAGTTAAGAATTGATTTGATGCTTCTAGCTACTCTAGAATTGAACCAAGAAGGTAAATAAATAGCTGATTTAGCAGGATTAGCCTTCTGTCCAGAAAGAAGTGCATATATTGATAAGTGCTTGTGTATTAGTAATATGAAGTATTCTTTTCTTACAATGAGCATTACTTTTATCAGATTTTATCGCTTATACATGTGTATTCGTGTTCTTTTGTGCATGTAGGATTTTGGAAACAATTATGGATGAAAGAAACCAAAGTAGATCGTGGATCCACTTTGTTGATGAAAAATCTTAGAGTGAATAAACGTGAAGACACAAATTGTGCTCAAAGACATATGAGTGTGTGCCAACCTCTCACAGTTTCTCGAGTGAACATGTAAATTGGAAAGGCACAAAGGCAATCACACTTATGTGTTCCAACTTGTGCAATGCTAGCAAGATTGCCGTCAAATGTGATTTTATTGAAGATGCACACGATCTACCGCATAGATGTGTGCCCGTTCATGTGGCCTCGATGAAAATGTAGATTCGGGAGTATTTTGGCGGAGCACTGTAGTAGTTACTATTCACAGGGCGCTGAAAAACCAATTCCTGCAGATTCACACGGGCATGTGGAAATTTCACACGCCCGTGTGGATGCCCGATTCTGGCCTATGTAAAGCAGCGATTTCAGCCGGTTTGGAGAATCTTTTGCCCTATCTTTTTCTCATCTTTTCTCCATCTTTGGAGGCACTCGAAACTAGGATTTGGAGAGGCTTTTGGCAAGGTTTTTGGAGTGGTTCTATGGCCTTCAACACCATGTTCCTTCGAAAGATAGTTATTGGGGGAGCTTTCGTCGGCATTGATTCGGCGAGGTATGCCCTAGGCTTGAAGAGGAAACCCTTGGATAAGACGAGGATGCTCCACAAGACCATCGATACAGACTACAAGGGGGTTTTACTTATGGATTGCATGCTTTTACTTTCGATTTTATTATTGATTGTATCTTGCTCCATGGAGAGCTAAACGCCTAGTGGGTACTTGGACTTGTAAACCCCAGGATGATATTGTTTCTTTGACCTTTCTATTATGTTTCTTTAATTGATGTCTTTAATTGAGTTCTAATTTTAAATACTTGTTGAATGGGTTTTCCCTTAGAATGACACTAGGGTTGAGAGCCTACATTGGTAATCATTGTGAGTAAGTGACACACCATGAGGGTTAGATAAAGCAAGATTGGAGAGGGTCGAGAAGGTGAGTCGAGAGGTAGCGGAATGTCTCCTTTCCCCTCCGGTGTGATTTATCCTACCTCCACGTTCCAAGAGTTGTTTGCGGTCATAATAGAGTGAAGTGCTAAGAGACGAACTCCGCTGGGGCTTAGTTGTACAAGCAACAGAGTGAAGCATTGAAGTAATCCTTAGTATCTTGGTCTTAATTGTGTCTAGTGGTCTTTCGCCTGGACCAAAGGGTTACATCAATGTTACGGAGTATGGTTTATCACTTGGAGTCTGTAGAGATTTAAGCAGCTTTGTGCAGTGTGAGGTGTTGAGACTGAGCAATTTATCCGCCGGGGCATAGTATAGGGTTAGTCACAGTTGACATTAGATTTGGGACCGTGCATCAGTTAGGAGACATAATAGTTGGTTTTGCACTTGAAGCAATAGTCCTAGGAGGAGCAATGTCCGGGTGCCCACTTTCTGTCGATTGCCTTTCCTCTCATTTTTTTTATAGAGTCTTCCTTTCTTGTTCTTTCTATTTCTTTTCATATTGATATTGTTCATACCACTATCGATCCATCTTCACTTTAGTTAAATAGAAATTCTTGTGTTTCTAATCACTATTCCCCTCGTGGATATGACTACCCACTCACCAGGGTATTATTACTTCGACAAATAGGTGCATTTGCGGTATACACACAAAGGGCATTATCATATATATTTAAGCATAACTTAATATTCCTGGCAGCCAATCTAGAAGCTCTAGAAATAATATTCAAATCGTCAGCATATAAATGGTGGTTGAAGTTGTAAGGGAGGTTTGAATCAAAGCCAGGAATCATGCCAGAGTTGAGAGCTCTATTAAGGATAGAAGAAAGATTTTGGGAGATTAGAATAAAAAGGTAGGAGGAAATAGGATCTCCCTACCTGACCCCACGGGAGGAAGAAATCCAAGCAGAAGGAGACCCATTAATATACATCGAGAAAGAACTAGAATTGAGGCAAGTATTAATCCATGAAATCCAAATATTTTGGAAATTCATCTTAGCAAAGGTGGCAAGAATTGTACTCCAACTAAGCGTGTCATAAGATTTTTCTATATCAATTTTGGTTATCATCCTAGGGGGTCTCTACTATCATACTCAAGTGAATGAACAATCACATTTAAGGCAATAATATTGTCAAAAGAGCACCGACCAGAAACAAAGCTAACTTGCTCACGACTAATAAGCTTTGGAAGGACACCCTTAAGATGATTAGCAAGAATTTTAGAAATAATTTTGTAACAAACATTGCACAGCGAAATAGGATGATAATTATACACAAACCTGGATTTATCCTTTTTCGGAATGAGATCAACATAAGTTCTACCCAAGGAGGAAGGCATAACAAAATTATCGAAGAAATAACCAATAGCATTCACAAGTTTGTCACAAATATCTGTCCAGAAGAATCGAAAAAATTCAGAATTAAACCCATCGGGACCAGGGGACTTACCAGAAGGAAGCTCATGGATAACTGTAAAAATTTCATCTCTAGTAACTTCTTGAGTGAGGAGAGAGCCATCAGATTTAGATATAGTAGGGAGATTACTGGGGAGGGCATTAAAAATCTCTAAAAAATTACTGTTAGAATATCATACCACAGATTGGTATAAAAATTAACAAAAATAGACTGAATATCAGACTGCGCAGAAACTATGGAGCCATTTGAGTCATAAATTTGAGAAATGCAGTTGTAATGAGAACGAATACAAACAGTGTTGTGGAAAAAGGCAGTGTTTTGATCACCATCCTTGAGCCAGAGTAAATGTGCACGCTAAGCCCAACGAATGGAATTTTGATTTTGAAGAGATGCAAACCTGGTATAACAATCCATGAGTCTAGTAGTGTTATCAGAATCAGAGGAATCATCAGCCTCAAGGATACGAATGTCTGCTTCAGTGTCTTTAATAGCAACATCTAAAGGCGTGAGACCTGCATTACTCCAGGAGAGAAAATTAGCATGAGTACAAGACAGTAGATGAGTAAAAGTGTGCATAGGATTACCATGAGGAGAAGTCAACCAAACTTCTCGAACCGTATCATGACAACCAATGTAATCAAGCCAATAATTATTGAAACGAAAAACATTTTTAAAATGAGGGGGAAATAGAGAAGCAAATAGAAGAAGAGGGGCATGGTTAGAAAAAATTTGAGGTAAATGAGAAAGAGAATAAGTAGGAAATGTAGAGAACCAATCTAGATTCACCAGGCATCGGTTAAGTCGGGCCCATCGCTGGGACATACCAATTTGGTTATTACACCAAATAAAACAAAATCCTAAAAAATTAAGATCAAAGAGTTTATTACCATCAATAAAATTAGAGAACTCAGAAGCTTTACGCAAATAATAACAAAAAAAAGCCACCCCTGTGCTCATTATGGCAAACAATGGAGTTAAAATCACCAATAATGAGCCAGGGAAAACCCAAAACAACTAATTTAGAGAGTTCCATCCAGAGAGTACATTGAGAAGCAAATCTACTAGAATTATAAACAACAGAAATAACCCAAACACAAGAATTATTAGAAGAAATAACAAGGTGGAGGGCTCTGCCAAAGACTATAATGGGGGAGACCTGACCAAGATCTTTAGTCCAAAGCACAATAATACCCCTGAAAGACCATTTGCTAACAACGCAGCCCACTCCCAATTTTTGGATATTCTCTTACAAAAGTGATCAGCTATGATCTCATTAGCCCGCGTTTCAACCAAGCAAATGATCAAAGGACGGTGAGTCCTAATAAGGCTAAGAAAGCGAGAATAAGTATCCTTAGACAAAATCCCCCTTGCAATTCCAACATAAAATCTTAGCACTGGCCATAGAAACAATTAAATTATAGATAACAAAATAAGATGAATACTTCCATAAAATGATCTGACAAATAGAGAGGCTAAGAAGAAGAGGTTTAAGAACTTGGTTCCCCAACTTCAATCCTTCCCTTCTTCTGGGAAGATCCCATCACTAGGGTGCCTTTTCTGATCAGGTTATCTCTTTGAACTTCATTATGGAATTGTACAAGAGTCATTGAGTCATCTGGACCAGCATCATCAGACATATCATCATTCAACCCGTCTGAGTCCTCATCTTCTGAGTCACCACCTTCCAAGTTATCACCATCAATGGCAGAGAGAACTCGGTCTACTGCCATGGAATGGGGATTCTCCAGAAGGGATGGGTCCGGATTAGAAACTTTGAGAACAGAGGATCGAATGACAGGAGGAGACCCAGTATGGGTAATCGGGAAAGTGGGGTTTAGGGAGACACGAACAATAGGCATGTTAGAGTTACAGAGATACAAACATACATGATGTCTGCTATTGAAATTCATGGTCAATACAAACATACATAATGTCTGCTATAGTCAAAGTAATACCTTTCTTGATACTGCTATTTAGTGTGATAGGTTGATAGACATCTATAAATAGAGCGTTTAAGCTAGTATTTAGCTCTAACTTTAGGCACCTCTTGCACTTTATAAGGAAGAACTAGGTACACTTGGGGAATTGAATATCGATTGCTAGATGCATATATGTTCATAAAAAACATGATAATGAGGGTGACCCATAAATTATTATAGCTAAGGGCAATGAGGCTGACTACATAGAGCCTGGGAAATGACACCAAATGTAGATACTTGAGGGTTGATAATGCATATAAATATTATCTTATTTAAATGAAATATATTTTTAGTCATTTCACCCCCTTTAAATGATATTAAAGTTAATAAATAAACTGACCCAACACTACAAGAAAAACAAGAATTTTGCATTATTTATTTGTGACGGTTTTGATTCCGCACCAAATTTGTCACGGAAATTGGCACCAAACCCAAAGGTAGTGACAAAGTGTCACGGTATTTGGCATGTTTACTAAATCATGACAATTTTGTCATGGTATTTAGCACCATTTATGTTTTCATCTAAAATTTAGATAAAAAACCGTGCCAAAAGCTGTGACAAACACATCAACCCTTTCTTTGTCACGGTTTTTAGCACTATTAAAGTTAAAACCCGCGCTAAAAAACCGTGAAATGGACGTCAATGCATTTGGCAATGTTTTTGGCACGATTTAGTCTTCACCGTGCCAAAAACCATGACAAACACATCTACCCTTTCTTTCACACGGTTTTTAGCATGGCAAAGAAGAAACCGTGCCAAAAATTATGACAATGGATTACATGGCATTTGGCACCATTTTTGGCACAGTATAGGCTTGGCCGTGTCAACAACCATGACAAACACATCGTTTGTCATGTCAACCATTTCTTTATCATGGTTTTTTGGCGGGCTAAGCAAAAACCCATGCCAAAAAATCGTGACAATGGAGTACAAGGCATTTGGCATGGTTTAGTCTCGCCGTCCAAAAAAATCGCGACAAACACATCTACCCTTTCTTTGTCACGATTTTTGGCACGACAAAGGTAAAACTGTGACAATAGAGCACATAGCATTTGTTATTTTTTTTTAGCACGGTTTTTGGCATGGCAAACGTAAAACCGTGCTAAAAACCATGACAATAGAGTACATGAAATTTGGTACTATTTTTGGTACAGTTTAGGCTTGACCGTTCCAAAAACTGTGACAAAGACACCATATCTTTTTTTGTCACAGATTTTGGCATGGCCAAGCCTAATCCGTGACAAAAACTGTGACAATAGAGTATATGGTCTTTCGCACGGTTTTGCCTTTACCGTGCCAATCCGTGACAAACACATCAACTTTTTTTTTGGCATGGTTTTATGGCACGACAAAGGCAAAATCGTGCCAAAAACTGTGACAAACACATAAACCCTTTATTTGTCATGGTTTTTGGCACGGCCAAGACTACACCATGCCAAAATCCATGACAAATGCCATGTATTCTATTGTCACGCTTTTTGTACGCTTTGCTTTTGCTGCCAAAATCGTGATAAACACACCATCCCTTTTTGTCATGGTTTTTTTGGCACCCACCAACCCAAAACCGTACTAAAAAACTTAATTTTACTTTTATATTTATAATAATCACATAATAATTGTACTCATCTATAATAATTACTCACCCACAATAAAAAAGAACTTAATTTTTATATTATAATTTAAAAATTAGATAAGTATAAATTTTGTTGCATAATTTAATTACGCATACACATGATATGTATATTTATAATAATTATACTCTATTTATAATAATTACATAATAATTATACTCTTTGATAATAATTACCTCACCCACAATAAATAAAAACTTAATTTTTTTTCTTGCATAATATTTTCTTAGAAACTCTCTACTATGCTTCACAAAGATATATGAGAATTATGTTGCATAATTTCAATTATGCACACATGGTATTTTATATTTATGATAATTATACTCTATTTATAATAATTATGTACCCACAATAAAAATAAGTGGAAATTGCCAAAAAAACCCTACAACTTTGCCAAATTGCCAAACAAACCCCCATAGTTTCGGAATACCCAAAAACCCCTTCCTTTTCAACTCCATGATTTTGAAACCCCCAAAGTACGTAGAACGGCATTAAACGGAGTGTATTTAAAATTTTATGGACTGAAAATGCCTCTTGCACCGGGAAGTCGTGGGTCGCACTCCATTTCGAGTGTGAGAGGAAGTGGGATGGGTTTTTCTTAGGCATTACAACATGCTTGTCTTCTCTCAACTCGCGACTCAACTCAACTCGGCTCCAGCTCTTCTCTTCCCACCGCACTCTTCCCTTTCCACCTGGGCCTCAAGAAGAAGTCCCCGCAAGTATTCGCATTTCGTCACTTTGCAGCCTAAGGTATTCATTATGGTTTTTTTGTTAACTATTCTCATACGTAAGAGACATTTTTTTCGGTTTTTGGTTTGTGATTTTGTTTTTGTTGGAAGACATCAAGCTTTTCGTGGGGATTAATCGGCCGGGGTTTTGTTAGTCCACAGGAGATGTCTCTCGCTAGGGTTTTTGTTTTGTTTTTACATTTTCGCTCTACGATATGATCGAAATGGTTTTCCCGATTGTTGTGCTTTGTGTAAATGTTTATAATCTCACGCTACTCCTTTCAGCTGATATGGTTGCAGCTTGTAAAAATGAGGTCTCCGCTTAAAACAACGAGCTTTTACCGCTTAAGTTAGTTCGCTCCGCTTAATTATTTGTATCTCTGCTTAATAGTATACGCCAACGCTTAAAAATGATATCGCTGTTTAAGAACCGAGTGTTTACCGCTTAACAAATTACATTTCCGCTAACAATGTGTCGCTATTGTCGCAGTTTGTGATTACGGCGGTCAATCTAGTTAACGGGCGATGCTACTTGACACCCAGTAGCGGAGACCGCGGGTCGAATTGAAAGTTCACATGATCCTCGACACCGGGAGATCATCCGGGGACACCGCTCACAAAGATGCATCGAGTTGGAAGTCAGATACCAAGAGCGGGCCCTTCTCGACTCTCTCGCTGCAGTAGATACGATAACCGCACTCAATAAATTCAGGATCTGGGAAAGCATGTCGACTTTTCAGCCCTCAAGATGTGGCAATCGTCTTTCGCCTCAGCTATGACGTGAGGCAACGTGTTTCGTAAGAAGAAAACACTGGCCACTCAAGAGAGGTATTTATCGAAGACGACGAGAGACACGTAGACTCCATCGGAGCACTCTTCAAAGAACTCGCCGATGAGGGAGAAGAGGAGAATTTTGCCAAACCATCGATGGCGATCTCCCGGTACAATCCTCTTCCCAAATACCTCCCCGCCGTGCTCCTAACTCGGATCGCTGATTACGTCGACGATCTACTCGAATGGGGCGCTACGCATGGGCGCAAGCGACGCACAAGCGGCTTATGGAGGACATACCACAGCCGCTACCCGAAAGTGCAATCTAGATGCGTGGGGAAGAAGACCAACACCGGTATGTTAAGGGTCGCACCGTGAGCGCTTAACATCCGGTTTTTACGAAAGTCGACCGAACCGGAAAAGAAAGTCCGCTTTCTAGAAGATCCCAAGGATGCCGTACACGTGAAAAATACTTTTACCTGAAGTAAGCGATTTATAGAGACGAGTTTGTCATCTCTCAAGGAAAAGAGGTAATAATTCAAAAAAATATTTTTGTTTAACTCGTAGACGTTAACGCTTAACCATATCATTTACCGCTTAACTTTTATTCATCTATCGCTTAACATTATAACTTCACCGCTTAACTTTGTTCAACTACCGCTTAAACTTTTTAGTTTAATGTTTAATTTGTTTGTTTATCGCTTAACACAATAGGTTATAACGCTTAAATATACGATAGTTACATGTGTAAATATAGTTTTAATTGTTTAAACTAAATAATTTCGCTAAGATTGTTTGCTTTTACACATGCTAGTTTCCTGAAACTGGTTCCGCGAACGTCGATGAAGAAGTATTTGTTCGGGCCAACCGTCGGTCGGATGCTATTGCTCCGGAACCGCTTGCTCAAAGGCAAGATGATAAGGATCTTCCTCAACTGCCCTATGGACAAGTAAGTTTGAAGTTTTTTTATGATATTGTTTAAACTGCTTTAGTTACCATTTTGAGTAGGAGCGTTAACGCTTAAAAATTTACGTATAACATTTAACTTATAAGTGATACACTTTAAATATTACCGCTACCGCTTAAACATTCAATATAGAATTTAAAGTTTATACTTTTAACGCTTAATTTTATACTTACAACATTGTTTACATGTCTTTGTTCCGCTCAACTACAAAGACCGCCGTGGTGGAAGAAACGACTCGCACGCACCACACCCGGGCCAATCTATTCGACCCCGCCGAGGGAAGGAGATGGTCAGCAGTATGATGCGATGGACGATTCGTATGTATCTTGCAAAAGACGACGAGCCGAGTGCCATATCGCTATAAGAGGCGCGGCCCATCACACGGCCAATCGGGCCTTGTTCATGTCAAAAGGTGCGACGACGCATCATGAATCCAATCGATGGCTATGATTGGAGATGCCACAAGAACTTGCATGAAGTGGACATCGTCATCCTCCCGATAATTATGAGTGGCCACTTCCATGTCAGCCGCCCTGATAATGAAAAACAAGAATAGTGCATTATTCTTCATGCCAAAGCGAAGAATACGATAAAAAACGCGCTAGAAATGGTAAGTGCTTTAATAATTTGTGTTTGTGTAATAGTGTTCGTAAATAATCGGGCATTCTAATATGAACTTGTATATCTCGACAGCTGGAACCTATTCGACTCAGATCGACATGGAGTCAGGGCAGTCGGCGATCGCAGTACCCGCTTGTTCACGGCTAATCGAAGCCCCACGATAGTAAAAAGGAAGTGTCGATCGCAGCTGCCTATGTCATGCGGGTTTATCGAAAGCGCCACTCACGGTGAGAAGCTACGGGTACCAAGAGACCGACGTCCCTTATCTCGCGATCAGGTATGTTTCCGTGATACTTAGGGGAGGGAGGGCAACAGCATCACAAACCAGAGGGAGTCTTCGCAAGCTGGTTCTTAGTCATTCTTTCTATATTTGTATACACGATTCTTTCTTTAATAATCCAGATTCATTGTTTAACATACACTTTTCAAAGTTTAAGCATATAGTTCATTGTGTAAATATCAATGTAATTAGTTTAAACCCGCTTTTACCGGTAAAACCAACCGTAGGGGAGTGTACTGCAAGCGGGTCATAGTCATCAGATAGGTGTAATAGTTTCAAATGTAAACCAGCTTTAAATTCAATTCATTTTTTTCCAAGAACATGACAAATTTTGTCAATGTAAAATGTACATGTATCTAAATTCAATTAAATTCATTCTGCTTTAGTTTTTGAGGTTCTCGTCTTTGTTGGATGATATTGTAGTCCGTAGGGTACATTATCGGGTAGGGTTCTGCTTCATTTTCATTTTCATTATCGGCTAATATCAACATTCATTTTAATCAGATAATGATAACTTTTCGCCTCTTTAACTTTCGCTTTCTCTGCTTAAGTTTAGGTTTCTCTGCTTAAATTTAATATTTTCTCGCTTAAAATATCCTTATTATTTAATAATATCAATGTAATTACAACAAAAAAATATACTTAATATTTTCCTGCTTAAAAATATCCTTATTACTAATAATTTCTATTACTTAATAATCTCTTATAGAATGTAATGTAATGTTCGATTTTTATGTGCTGACGGGAGTGGAAACGCTGGGGGAACCGAAAGCGTATTAATTACGCTGGGGAACCGCTAGCACCATCCCGTCAGACATTTTAAGCGGATACAAATTTATTTTAAACGATAAAAAAATAATAGATTAAACAGTAGAATAAAATATTTAAAACGTAAGAGATATATTTAAATATAAAGTTCAATATTTAAACAATAATAAGAAGTATATACACAATGCCTAGTCGGGCAATCAGCATTCATTCCACGATCCGCGACAGCGACCAAACGCTGGCAATGGCTACAACGCAACTTATGGACCTCTGACGCCACGACCGATCCTCTTTCGCTTAGGACACCTCAGTTGCCTTCGTCACAAAGGGTCGCAAACGCAGTCATGATTTTCATCCATCGGCCCGTCATTGTCCGCATGGGAATATAGCTCCTTATACGCCATTTTTGAAGTCGAAGCTTCCTTCCACAGCCACCCGTGTTTCTCGCTCTTCAAGAATTTGAAGTCAAAATTCCTTTTGATCGCAAAAATTCCTAAGCGCTCTCGAAAATGTTCAACGCCTTCAAAAACATTGTCCAATATCCAACGACAACACTTCACCTTTAATCGGATGAGGAAGGAAGGCATGCCACACCCTCGAGCTCGCCATGATGTGGGAATGTAGCACGCCATGATTCGACCCTCGCCAACACTTTAGTTTAAACGAACACGCATCAATATTTAAACGAGACACAAAAATATTTAAACGATAAACATAAATCTTAAACGTTAAAACAAAAGTTAAATAATAAGTTAATAAGTTAATCTGAGACAATAGTGTTTTAAATGGAAACTTGATAAATGTAAACAGCGACAGTGGATAATAAAACAATAATTAACTTCTACAACTATATAAACATAAACGAGAAGAAACTTACAACGCTAGAAGAACTCGCTTTTCGTGAGGATACGATGCCGCATCATCTCGCCCCAACAACAAGATCAACAATGTAACATTTGAAGATGGAGTGCACGTGACACATGCGACTGGAAATATCGAGACCCCATCGCCACATATTTTCAGCCTAACACCCGATTCCCAAGAAGTCAGCCGTGAACATTAGCACTCGTCCCCTCCCCTGCCAGATCTAGTAATAGCACAAAAACTTCCATAATTTAATCGGAAGAGCTAAAATTGAATACACCAAATGAGAAGAAGAAAAAGAAGAAGAACAAGAACAAGAACAAGAACAAGAAGAACAAGATATGAGCCTTCTAAACTTTTGTTTGAGAAAAAGCAAGCAGGAGGCATTGAAAAACTATGCATAAAGAAAGTTATGATTGGGCGCCATTTTTCCCACCTTTTGCAAGGGCAAAAAAGGAATTTCATATCGTGGACCCACTTCAACTTACCGTGGGGTTAAAAAGGAATGTAAAATATAACGGAGGGTCGTCTGTGTGCAAAAAGTTGAGGGGGTTTTTAGAAGTTTTTGAAAATTACGATGGGTAAGAATGAATTTTTCCCAAAAACTTAAAATTATATGCTTACATAATATTTTCTTAGAAAGTCTCTAATATACTTCACAAAATTATATGAGAAATATTCTTGCATAATTTAATTACACATACATATGATATTCTATGTTTATAATAATTGAATTTTATTTATAATAATTTTTTATATTATAATTTATAATTAGATAAGTATAAATTAACTAATATAATTAAAATTTATTATTTACGAAATTGTGCAACGCGATATAAGGTTCCTAAGCCCCACAATCGATGGATCAACCCGACTGAACTTATTGGATAGGAGAGAGCTCAAGCACATGGCTTAGTGTCACAGACTCACTTGGTGGTAAGCATGAACACCAGAGAATTCAACACAATCATAGCATCAGATTTGCAAGACATCTACATGGAAAGGTACCATATTGAACTGCAACACATTCTACAACTATTCAAAGTGTGATCAAGTACATGGAGACATGGCGACATGGTGACGACTTTTTGATGATGGTCAAGCAGAGCTTCAACATTGTGCAGGCGTTAGCAAAGGAATTGTGCAAGGCAATCCAATAGGCGTTAGATGGAGTAAAGTTTTGAGGCCTGTGCGCAATTATCATGCTGTCATTATCAGTTTTGTTGTAATAGAGTGGTGTTTTTCCTTGGGAGGTGTGTGAGCAACTATCCTATTATCTTATCATAATTTATCTTAATTTTTCTTAATTTTAAAGTTGATATTGGAATAGAGTGTTGTTTTTACGAATCAATAATTGTAGTTATTAACAATTTTGGTGAGATTGTTCATTTTAATTATATATTCGTATCATATGTTTCTAAGTAGGATTATTTTCATTTTAATAATAATAATATCATATATTCCCAAGTATGATTGTTTTTGTTTTTATAATAATAATAATAATAATAATAATAATAATAATAATAATAATAATAATAATAATAATAATTTCAGACATTGTTCTATCTAGTTTGTTGATGTTAAATTTGAGTTTTTATCAAGAGATTGATTGCATTATTGGTGAGATGTCATGGAGGCAAATTTAACAAGTGTTTTTTTTTTATTTTCTATAAACTAAGTTTTATATTTATTTCTAAAAAAACTAAAATGTTTAGCTTAGTATCATCAAAGAACCGGTTTAAATTTTGATATTATTTTTTTATATAATTGTGATAATATTAATATATTAAAATTATAAATAAATAAATTAATAAATTAAAGAATTATAATACTTTCGGATTTCTTTTAAAAATTAAAAATTAAGGAATAAATATATATTTATTACTAAATAAATAAATTATTATATATATATTTATAATAATAATTATTATTATTATGAATATATAATAATAGTAATAATTATTTTATTATTGATAGTGTAAATTATTATTTATATTAAAAGATGCCTACTTTCGCTGTGTGCCACTGAAAAATATAAAGTGGAGTATGATTTCATTTTAATTATAAATATTTCTTTTTGTGTTTTTGTCACTGTGAAAACAATTGTTTTTCCATCAAGATGAAAAATCAACTTTGTTTTTCTAATTCATTATATAAAGAGAAAATTACTGTTCACCCCTCGTAATTTTCAAAACTTCCCAAAAACCCCCTCCTACTTTTACTACACACCACTGATGCCCTTCCGTTAGTGTTTAACTTCCCTTTTACCCCCTACCGCTCACTTCAAATGGGTCCATGTTGTGAAATCCCATTTTTGGCCCCCGAAAATGGTGGGAAAGGAAAGCGCCAAATCACATCATGTTCAACCTTTTTGAAGGGCTTTTCACTTGGTTTCGATAGACAATGCCAGGAGTTACATTACATCTTGTTATTCTCCTCATTATCATACCCGAAAATATATAAATCGGTTTCTCGAACGAGAAAATGAAATTGATTTCCATCGGATTGGTCAAGTGCACTTCATCTTCAAAATGAGTCAGAGTCGATTTTATTGTCGAGGCGAGCATGTGCCATTGTCGCCTTCTCGCTTTATGGTTGTAAAGTTGTATTACGACGAGAAGAACGATGAATTACTGACTGAAGTTCATTTTCGTTGTAATGTTCTTCTCGCTTATGGTTATCTATTTGTATATTTTTAAATAATGTTTAACTATTTTGCTATTATCCGCTTTAAATATTTTACTAATATGTTTAATAATTGTCATATCCGTTTAATACTTCCCATCTCCGTTTAACATTATCTTTACATGTATAACTATTCATAAACGTGAAAATTCTCAAAGTCTCTCAGCAGAAAGCGGTGATCTTTTTCGCTTGATCCGAATTGTTGGCATGTGGCACGTGGCGGTGGCAAGAGTTATGGTATCCCGTACGTAGAATTAACGACGGCATTAATTCTTATGCGACTGAATATAAATTTCCGAACACCCGCTCGTTCTCATCGACCAATGTCGGCCATCGATGCGTTTAACTTTTTTTCTCTGGATCACGAAGAGTCAGCCCGCTTGTGGACTTCACACCATAAATAACCGGAAGAACCCTCCCCATGGACAACCACCTCGCTCGTCCCTCATCATCCTCCTCCTCCTCCTCCTCCTCTTCCTCCTCTTCCCATGGACAACCACTCTATCTGAAAGGATGTTTCGTGAGCCTTCTTCCTTATCTTGAGAATCAATTAGCCGTAATCACCGAACTAGTTAAACTATCTTTTCCTGCCCAAGCCGAAGTCCTCTCATAATTGCCTGAATGCAGAGGATTCTCCAGCGGTGGATGACGGGAAAGCAATTAAGAGAGCATTTCGACTTGGGTATGAAAAGAAAGTTTTCACATATTGCGTGATTGCGGAGGATTCTCTAGAGGAGGGAGATCATGAAACATCCTTTAAGACGGGGTTGACATTTACCACTTGAGACTTTCTGTTAACGTTTAAGAAAATGACGTCAGTGTACAACTGTTACGTTCTATGTTTAACTATCAGGATCGTCGTTTAAGTCCTACCATGACACATTGATTAATAGTCGTTTTCATGAATGTGTGTTGTTTAACCTTTTTTTAATGTTGTACGTTTTGCAGGTTCAAGTTGATGCGCTTGTTATGCAACCGCTGTGAGCATTCGAATGTACAGACACTTGTTTCGTTATACGAGGGTCGAGTCGTGAGTGTCCAAAGTCCGAGCGGACGTTGTAAATGTTGTAAATGTTGTAAATCTTTGTAAATGTTGTAAATGTTGTAAATCTTTGTAAATGTTGTAAATGTTGTAAATCTTTTATAAATAAAACGAAACAATCGTATTTGACTGTGAACTTCTGAAATTTAAACAGAGACCTAGTAAAAACAATGTGGGAAACAAAAAGACGTCATTGTAAACAATAGAAAAAGTTAAACAATACTCAAGTTACTCTTTAAACAATGACAACGGTGTTTAAGAAAATACGTAAATATGTTTAAACAGTGACCCAGGAGGTACCCATCTAGCAACGCGTTGTCAGTGAAAGCATTCAATTTAAACAATAACATATTATTTACATGATATAGACTTTAGTTAAACAGTTAACCGTTATTTTAAACACTATATGTATCTGTTTAAACATAAAAAGCTTGACGTTTACACAGAGACTCATGTTGAGTTGAGAACTTTCATTCGAACGATGACAACATGTCTTCCTCGCGACAATGACATATATTTCCCTTTTTGCCCTTGGGATGGAGGGAAAAATACCGCCCAATCACATCACGTCTAATCTAACCTCTATGCATACAACTCGCACTTTTTGTTTGCGCTCGATCTGCTTGTACTTTTACATCTTCTACTTCTTCTTCGTCGCTCGCTTTGTTTTGTTCTTCATTTCATTTGGTTTGTACGATTTGGTTTTCGAATCGATATATTATGGAGAGTTTTTTTGTGGTATTGCTAGATTCAACGGGGAGGGAAGAGTGCTAATGTTCACGGCTCGGACTTCTTGGGAATTGGTGTTAGACGAGATATGTGAGCGATGGGGTCTCAAGTTTCTCTTGTCGTGGGTTAAGTTCATCACACCGGATGGATATAAAAGCGGTTTTGCCCAATAGAAAACGATGTTGACTTCCATCGGATGTGTCACGTCCACTCCATCTTCAAATGTGTCATGAGTTGATCTTGTCGTCGAGACGTAAAATGTGCCATTGCCGAATCCTAATGAAAAACGAGGTTTTACTCGTTGTAAGTTCCTTTTCTTTTAATTATTTCGCTTGTCCGGGGTCATTATTGTTTAAATATGTCCGTCACTCGGTTAACATATTGTACTAGTCCTTTACGTTATTAGTTAATTGTTTAAGTATTTAATTTAACGTTTAACTATTGTCATTATCGCTAAACATTATATTCTCCCGCTTAATATATTGATCTTTTCATTTCGATCGAAGTGTTGGCAGGGGAATTGGATTCTGCGAGTGCTCCCATTCATCCCCATGGTGACCCTCGACGGTGTGGGATGTCTTCCTTCCTCGCCGATCATTCCAAGTGTTGTCGCTGGATATTGGTCAACGTTTTGACGGTGTCGAACATTTCAGGGATGTACTCGAAATCATGCAATCAAAAAGGAATTTTGACTTCAAATTCATAAAGAACGAAAAAACATCGGGTGATCGTGGAATGCACTGCCGATGGTTGTCGCTAGCGCCTTCATGCATCAAAAGAGTATAACAAAAAAATACTTTTCGTAATCAAGACAATCAACCCGTCACACACTTGCGGTGGTGGCATAGGTTCAAGGTCACATCCGAAAAGCGCCCAAAAATGGGTTAGCGCACGCAGTGATTCGAAGCTCAAGGACCGCCCCTTGTACAAGGCCATCGACATTCGAATGACATGTTACGGGAACATGGTGTCCACATACCATACAAGCAGTGCTTGGTTGGGAAAAAAAGCATGCCCGGGTGGTCCTCGACTGCAGTGACATCTCCAGCCTATGACTGCTTGCTTTTGGTATGTGGATAAGGTGGTCGAGACAAATCCCCGGCAGTAAGGCGATCGTGGAGAGAGACGGTGATCGCTTTTAAACGTGCATTCTTTTCTTTCAGCGCAGTGTATTGTGGGATTCAAGAGGGCTTGCAGGCCGCTGCTTTGTTTCTCGATGGTACCCACCTCCTTGGAAAATATCGGGGTACACTCATCGGGCTGCCACGAGGAAAGATGGTAACAATGGTTTTTCCACGCCGCCTTCGGTATAGTCGATAACGAGACCGATGCCAATTGGACTTGGTTCATATCTAAGTTGGGCGATGCCTTATACGAGGGTGGAGATTATCATGAGATAATTACCTTCGTGTCGGACGACGGTCCAAGGGCCTTGTGAGCGCAATTGCAGAGTCTTCCCTTCTTCAGCCACTACGCGCATCGCCTTCGACATTTGGAGGCCAATTTTATGAAAGCCAATGTCGGACTTGGGAAGGCATTGAGGGAGGAGTGTCTGGTCTATATGCTTCCAGCATTGCGTGGGCATCCACGGCTAAAGATTTCGATGATACCGTGAATGAACTCGCAGCCATATCACCCAAGCTCATCATCTGGTTGATTAATAAATCGGATATGGCACATTGGTCGATTATCTGTTCGAGGTGATCGTTGGGGTGAGATGTGATTCGAACGTCAGCGAGTCGTTCAATGCTTGGATCAAGGAAGCTCGCTCATTTACGGGTGGCGAAAATGGTCGACTCCATAAGGTCTGCGAATGTTGATTTACACTTAACATTTAGTATTACCCTTTAAACATTCTCAATCTTTGTTTAATTACACTTTTTCCGACTTTTAAATATTAATCATTTTCGTTTATTTAATTACAATAATGTTTAAACATGTTGACGAATTATTTAACCATCACTCGCCTTTGTTTAACCTTATTTGCCGTGTTCAAGTTGATGCGCATGTTATGTAACCGCGCGTGAGCAAGCGACCAAATGGGGAGACCCTACTTACGCCCTGCATATACATTCGAAGTTAGAGATCATTGTTGAGGACAGACCGAAATCTTAGTGTTGGTCGTTGTGTCGATGATCGTTACGGGTGATTGACCAATGCAAAGCAACTCCGCTGGGATCCTCGCCATCGAACTTGTTCACTGTCGAGGTGGCAAGTTTATGGTATCCCTTGCGAAACATGCTTAGCGACATGAATAATGCGATGACACCAAGCGACATCGATTTATGAGCGGGTACTTCACCAGTCGACAATTACAAACGCGCATACAAGGAAGCTATATTCCCCATACCCGACGATGACGAGGCCTTCGGACGGAAATCGTGAGCTTCGTCTTGCGCATCGCTGCGACTAGAAGGCGACTCGGGCGGCCTAGACAGAAAGAGGATCGAGTCGCAGCGTTTGATGTCCGCGAGTTACATTGCAGCCACGCCAAGGATCCGGTCACATCGACGATCTTGCAATGAAAAGCTGTCACGACTAGGCATTGTTAATAAACCGACGATGACAGGGAAACATTGTGTATTTATAACGAATTGAATGTATTTACACGGAGACATTGTTATTTTAAACGGATACACTGTAATTTGAAATATTTCAACTGATGTTTAAACGATATATGGTATATTTAAACAATGAAACGGAAATGTACACAACTACAACGTAAATTAAACAACGAAATGAAACTGAATGAAATTTAACCTGCCTTACAATTGAAAACAAACAAAATTTACATTGAGATATACAAGTCATGTTCTTCGAAAACAAAAACAATGAATTGAATTGTGTATTGATGGGCAACTTTCCGTATTTAGTTAAACAATAAGTGCATTCATTTAAACAGAGAAAGTGTTATTTTAAACGGGTACACCGTAATTTGAAATATTTAAAACTGATGTTTAAACGATATATACTATATTTAAACAATGAAAGTGAAATGTACACAATCACAACGTAAATTAAACAATGAAATAAAACCGAATGGAATTTAACCCGCTTTACAATTCAAAACAAACAAAATTTACATTAAGATATACAAGTCATGTTCTTCGAACACGAAAAACAATGAATTGAATTTGTCCAGTTACATTTGAAAAACAAAATTGATGTCGGATATACAAGACATGTTATTCAAAAATGCAAATTTAACCCGCTTGTGACGACCCCTTTGTCATGGACGCCGCTGCCCTCCCTCCTTAAGTATGCGGGTAACATACCGTAATCCGAGGTAAGGACGCCCGTCTGCGGTAGCCGTAACTTCTCACCCCACGAATTGTCTCGATAAACCGCATGACGTGAGCGGCGCAATCGGCGCTTCCTTGTTTTTGGCGTGGGGTTTTCGTGTACGTGCACGAGCGGGTACTTTGCCGTCGCCGACTCGCCAAACTCCATATCGACACAAAGGTCGAATAGATTCCGCTGTCGAGGATATGCAAGTCGAGATTAGAATACCCGATTTAAATACCAAACAGGATATTAATCGGACATAATTAAAGAACTTACCATGTCCAACGCCGTCCCTTATCGTCACTCGGACATGAAAAAAATAATGCCCCAGTATTCTTGTTTATCATTGTCGGTGACGACTGACATGGAAGTGGCCATTCATGATTATCGGGAGGATGACATTTGAACTTCATGCGAGGTTGCGCACGCATCCCCGATCATAGCCATAATTGTGTCATGTGCGTCGTCCTCGCTTTGACATAAACAGCGTAAGCGGTCTCGATGATGGAGGCGCTTCTTGTAAGGATATGGCTCTTTGCTCGCCGACTTTTTGTATTATGCATACGAAAAGCGCCCATCACATCATCGACGACCATCTCCTTCCCCTCAAGCGTGAGTATAACTCTGTCGCAGGTGAGCGGCAGATGGCCATTCTTCCACACACGATGTCTGTTTGAGGTTAAACGATAATGAGATATTAGAAGACCATATTGTAAATATTTAAATGATATTATCAATTGTTACATGATATTATATATAATTAAACGGTAAGGCGAAAACTTAAATGATAACATAATGGTATTAAACACTATTAGGTAATAGTTAAACACTATGAGAAACTCTTTAAACAATATCATAAAAACGTTACACTTACCCGTCCCATAGAGCGCTTGAGGAAGATCCTCATCAACTCCTCGTCAGATTTGTTAAAGACGACTCGAAAGCCAACCCATTTCTTCTTCTTCGAATAAAAAGCTTTTCCGAGCCAGTCTCGTCCAATTTTTTTGATTGGCCTTGATCATCTCTCTCGCTGCTCGGTCGGGGTCTTCATCAGCATCTTCCTTCGCGATGCGGGGACGATGGCGACGACGATCAATCGCAGCACATCCTTACATTGTTGTTCTTGTTGTGGGATTGTGTCCGGCTTCGATCGCGGGAGCGACGGCGAGCGAAAGCATCAACCGCAGACACTTCCTTACATGGTTCTTGTTGTGGTGGGATTGTGTCCCTCGCTTGGGTCTGCTAGATCTTGTCGGCCACGGCCACGACAACGGATTCGACGATCTTCTCAACCGTGGCCATGACAACGACGATCATTGGGGAGACACACCCTTAACTTGTTCTTGACCTTCAGGGATTGTGTCCATCTTTGATGCCGCAATCTCGGCAGCCGGTTCCACCGGGTCGACGATTTCATCGAGAAGAGAGTCAACGACCTTCTCAACCGCGGCAACGGCCACATCATCTACGATGTCCTCCATCGTCATGGCCATGTCATCAACGACGCGACTGCATCGATATGACGATCGACCACCGATGGTGTTGCTATTGTTTCATCGTCGACCGGCGGTGGAGACGAGCGAGATTGTTCTCCTCTTTTTCGCAAGTCTCTTCGAATGTGGCCGCCTTGGAATGACCTTCCCGATGATGTCGTCGTCGTCAAATTCCGGCGCCTCGCTCGTCCCGGGTGCTTCGGTTCTTTTCGAGGGATGGCGCAGGTTGTGAGAACGCCCTTCCAGCGCCTCACACGGCTACAAGCCGAGGAAACTTCGGTCATCAATATCTCGCATGCACGCATAAGAGTTGCGGTGACATCTTCGCCCAATGTTACCGTGGGGGCTGCCACTGGTCGGAGGGGCTGCCATGGTCGGGGGACCATCGTTGTCGTGGTAGGGGGTTGTTGCAATCGCCGGGTAGGGGAGGGCTTCTCCGGGGCTCGAGGAATGCGTCTGGCGTGGTGGGTGGAAGTAGGGAGGAAACCGGCGTCCAGCAGCGCTTACGATAGAGGTCGCCTCTCATCCCGCCTTCGAGCAAGTGGTTCGGGAGCAATGGCATCCATCCGTCGGTTAGGCGCCAACAAATATTTCTTCTTCAAACGATTCACGGAACCATCTCAGAAACTAACATATGTAAAACCAAACAATTTCAGCTGAGATCATTCATTTTTAAACTATAAAAAAACTATATATTTAAACGTTATAGAATATAATTAAACGGAGAACAAAAATATTTAAACGGTTATGAATAATAGTTAAACGGTAAATACTAAAGTTAAACGCTAAATAAAATGTTTAAACATTAAAGACTTATGTTAGACATTGTCCATGATTTATTACCTCTTTTCCATCGAGCGATGACAAGCTCGTTTCTCATCGCTTGCTTCCGTAAGTACTTTTCACCGTAGCACGACATCCTTGGGATCTTGCCGAAGCGGACTTTCTTCCCGTTCCGGTCAGCTCGTAGAAACCGGGACGTTAAGCGCGACCCGAGCAACCCTTAATGTACCTCGTGTTGGTCTTCTTCCGCGCGATCTATCTTGCACTCGGGCGGCTGCTTGTGGAATATCCTCCATAAGCCACTTGTACGTCGCCTGCGCCCATGCGTGTCGCCCCCATGGGTCGGTAGATCATCGACGTAATCAGCGATCCGAGTTCGGAACCGAGCATGATGTATTTGGGAAGAGGGACTGTCCCCCATGAGGTACACCATCGGGAGTTTGACAAAATTATCTTCTTCTCCTCTCGTCGAACAAGTTGCACCCGAGTGCTCTTGATGGAGTCTCGTGTCTCGTAGGGTCTTTGATAGATACCGACCTTCGACGCCGACCGGTTTTCTTCTTACGAAAGACCAGCTGCGTCGCCATCGCGACGCAGGACCAAGAACGAGGGCCACATCTTGAGGTGTCGAAACTCGAGCAGCTTTTCCCCGATCACGAATTTATTGGTGCGACCATCGCATACCTTTGCAAAAAGAGAATCAAGAAGGGCCCTCTCTTGGTATATGGCTTCCGACTCGAGTGAGCGCTGCAAGACGGTGTCCTCGAATAATCTCCAGTGTCGAGGGGTCATGTTAACTTTCAATTCACTAAGGTCTCCACAACCGGGTGTCAAATAGCAGCGCCCATTAACTAGGTTGACCGCCATAATCACAAGCCCTGCAGTATTGACAAAAAAGTTTAAGCGGAAATATAAGGTTTTAAAGCGGTAAACTCTCGGGTTATCAAAGCAGAGATATAAAATGTTAAAGCAGAGACCCATTTTGTTAAGCAGAGACGAGAATACTTAGCAGAGACAACAAATGTTAAACTCGTAACATCTCATTTCTTAAACGTCAACCTCGTTTGTAAAAAGCGCAACCATATCAAAGCGAAGCGGAAATGTACATTATAAATATTACACAAATCATAACAATCGAAGAAACTATTTCGATAGTGTATACATACTGAAAATGCAAAACAAAAACAAAAAACCCTAGCCAGAAATCTCCTCTGAGACTAACAAAAACCCGGTCAGAAATCCCCCTGCAGACTTCAATATCTTCCAACAAAAACAGGAGCACAAAAACAAAAAACCGAAAAAAATCTTTCTTTGTAGAGCAGTTAACATAAAACCATACTCAATACCTTAGATTGCAAGCGATGAAATGCCAACTAGTTCGCGGGGGACTTCTCCTTCGAGATCTCGGGTGGAAAGGGAAAAGCGATGAAATGCCAATTCTGAGGCTCAGCGGTAGAGACAACTCGGAGACGACTCGAAAATGGAAAAGTCAAGGCGTGAGTTGAGAAAAAGCAATTAAACGGCTCAATAAATTGGTCTCTTGGGGTTTACCCTCTACGGAAAACCCCCACTTCCTCTCAAATCGCCGAGATGGTCGCGACCCACGACTCCCCATGCAAGGGCATTTTTCGTCCAAAAATTTGAAACTCACTCCGTTCACATCCGTTCATGGGGTTTGGGGTTTGAAAAACATAGACTTTAAAAGGAGGGGGTTTTTGGGGATTGCAAAACTAACGGGGTGTTTTTGGCAATTTTACAAACTTAAAGGGTTTTTTTGGCAATTTCCACTTATATAAATCACATGCGTTCATTATATTTTAAACAATAGAGGCTTAAAACATATGGTGCATAAAAGCGTGAAAAATGACAGAGCACGCGCTTTAGCAAAATGCTAGTGGACTAATAATAGTAATAATAATATAAAAGCTTTGAAATTAAAGTTTGGGAAAAACCCTAGGGCTCCATTTGATACGCAAGATTTTGAGGGACAGCACAGGACAACTTCTATTGTTATGAGTTTGATTTATAAATGAGGCGGAGAAAACGGACAAACTACCCAATCGAGTACATCACAACTTCCTAATTTTTTGTACCGCTAAAAACCACAGATACAAAAAATTCTTGTAGTACAGGGACAATTTATGAGAAAATTGTCCATATTTAGAATTAAAAATTATATACTCATTAAGAAGTGATAACATGATTTATTTTGTTTTATTTATTTATCTTTTTAAAATTTAGTTGTTTATTTATCTATTTATTTATCTATTTAAAATTTTTATTTATTTATTTATTTATCTATTTATTTATATTTTAGGATTTAGATATTAATGAAAGTTTGTTGGTTGTGGATTAAATGTTTTTAAAATTATGTTAAATTTTTTTTAACTTATTGTTATTGTTGGGCGTTGTAAAATTTGATAAGATTTTCATAAAATATTATTGTATGTTTTTTATTATAAAATAAATATAGAATAATAAAAAAGTTATTATTGTAATTTACTATTTTGTGTTTCGTACTGTTCAATGAAAATCAAACATAAAACAGCTCAAGCACTTGTGCTATACTTTAACTATTTATACTGTACTGTACTGCTTGTGTTGTTCTCTTTAACGAATCAAACGGACCCTAAGTCTAGTTTTCCCCCAACTAGCTCAAAATTTCCCACTTTCTTTACTGGCCACCAAACACAAACCCACATCTCTCATCTTCTTCTCCTCCCATCACCGCGTGCCGACCAACCCAAACCCAACTCCATTTTTTTCCTCCATCCTCTTCTCCACTCATCACCGCCTACCAACCAAACCAAGAGCCCATCCGACAAGCTAGCGCCAAAGCCTATGATCCTTCAAACTCGGTGGCACTGACTCGCCACCCCCGTGGCCGAAGCCCCCCATCATTGTCACCCGTGACAACCCCAAAGATGCTTTCGCTCTCACATCCTTGAAGTCTCCAGCGATGCCGACGTTCTAGAAACCTTTGTCGAGTACGCACCCCAAACGATGGTCATGGCGCTTCCATGATGTCCAGTGGCGACGCTGTAGTCAACGTCGTGGTATGCCAGCCGAGGGCTTCACCTCCGGGGAGCATCATGGCGACATTGGGTGGTCAATTTGAGATACTATCCTTGACTGGAACTGTGCTTCAGCCTCCTCTCTTTTGCTCTTCGTAAAGATGGAAATTATTGGTTCAATCTAGGTCAATGCCACCGTCATTGCGGCGATCGCAATCCCTAGAAACCAATCATCATCTAAGGAGTTGTGTTTTATATTTGGAATCTAATTGATTTCCATCCATGTCGTTATTGTTATGCTTTTCATTGTTTAACTATTGTTAGTTTTCCATGTTGTTCTATTGGTATTTTTTATATGCAACGTTGTAGGTTGTGTTTTTAAATTTTTGGTATGGAGTTTAGCCTTTTTATAATTGATTTTATTGATTGTAGTGCTTTTATATTCCAGAGTGAAGAGTGTCATTGAGCATTTGGATGGTAGCCGAGAGTTTCCTCGTCTTTGCATAGGTTTGTTAATTGTTTTTATCAATTTGCTCTATGTTTGGCTTTTTTATTTCAAGTATTTAGTTAGATTCTCAAGCCCTGAGGTGGTGTGATCCATAGGCATCGACAATCCACCTAGTACTATGGATATGAGAGCATTTCTGCCTCCAAAAATTTCTCTAAATCTTTTGTGCCATATTGTGGTGATCTTTTTTAAAAAAATTAGTATTTATATCTATAGTTTCAATTTTCTATATTAATATTCTTGAATTCTTAGCAGATTTCATAATTTTTGATAAATCGATTTTGTTTCCATATAAAAAAATTGGGCTAAGAAAAGATATTTTGGAGCTGGCAACCTGAAGAGAAAGGTATTGCAAAAGGAATATCTTTGCAGGTATTGAACACAAAACTAATGTACCTGGATTTGTTCAAAGATTGTGATGAATTTTTTCTTTGATATTTCCTATCAATAGGTTTACCAAGGTCAACCTCAAAGCTTTGAAGTCCATGGAGATTTTTATCATTATTAAATAAAATAAATAAATAAAGAGTCTTATCAAACATTATCAACAGATGTGTGTTCAGTTTAAACAAATAATTAAAAGAAACAACAATATATGAAAGTGATACAAAGACACGATCAATTAGAAATATAAAAGTTATTATATATATATATGTATATATATATATATATATATATATATATATATTAGTAAGGTTTTGGAAATCATAATCTAATGGGATGACTGGTAAGATTCTATATGTACACATGTTTGGATGCTATATATAGTAATCGTATGGATGTATATAATTATGTTGAAGTAAGTCCATTTTGGTAGCTAGCTGGACAAACAAAGTATACGTACATAGAATTCATTAATGGCATGCAAATACGTGCATAAGCACACACCTCAAACACTACAAGAAAAAATACTATTTGCGACACATATATTTACGACACATAAATGTGTCGCAGATTTGCAATACAAATTGCAACCATTTGTGATAAAAAAACAAAAAATGTTGCAGATTTGACCAAATTGCGTTGCAAAAAAATGACCATCCAAGAATGTCGCAAATTGTTTCACAAAAGTTTTTGCACCTACCATGTAATGTTTTGCGACATAGATTGCGACACCTTATTAGCAAGATATATTGGCGTCACCAAATTTGTCGCAAACGTTGGCACATAGCATGCAATTGGTTTGCAACACAGATTGCGACACATTATTTGCAACGATTTTGTGGCGTCGCAAACTGTGTCGCAAAATTTGGGTGCACATGAAACTTATACATTGTTTATCTGCTCATTCTCGATATGAAATATTTTGTTGTTAGTTAGCTCATCTCAAGCCTCTTTCAAATTATACATTGTTTTGTTCTGATTGTTTGTTTTCATCCCTTTTCTCACCCTTTGGATAATTTTTATATGTTATTGGCAATGGCAAAGTTTTATATTTTTTTAGTGAGAGAGTTTTCACTTGTGATTTGGATTAGTGTAATTTATGTTCATTATCTGATTTTGTAATGAAGGGATAAAAGTCAAACAAATCCTAATTATTGAATAAACATGGAGTAGTTCTCAGTTTAAAAAATAAAAAAAAGGAACAAGATTAAAGTTACATGCAAATATATAAAAGAGTTTCTTTGGATATTTGAAGTTGTCATGATAGTCAATGTATCCAAGGAGGTTGTTGTGGCTTAAAGGAGGGTAAATATGTAATTTTGTAAAAATTTTAATAAATTTTATGAAATATCATGGACTCAAACGGGGATGTGAAATTCTAGAAGGGGTTAAAAATCATTTCAAAGGTCTGAATAGTCCAGTGATACGTTATGCTGGACTTACTAATATTCTCAATTATTTTCTCAAAATCATTTTATTAAGGACATGAGCTCAATCAAAATTAGAAGAAGACTGGCGTGTATTTCAACTTTCAAGGCATGCTATGCACGGAAAAATATAGTGCCATCAATACCAATATAAAAATAGATAAATTATAAATTTATTGATTCTCTTACAAAAACAACGAAACGCATGGTTTCAATGTTAAAATCAAACGCCCAGCATGTGTAATTAAATTCATATATCAAAAGTAATTTTTTTATAAAAAAATAGATAAATTATAAATTTATTAATAAATAAAAATATAATTAAAATAATTAAAAAATCACCGGTTGTTAATGTTGACATAGTACAACAATAAATCACCGATTGGAATTTAAAAATTATAAACCAAACATAAATAAATAAACGAGATATATATGTATTTTCTATCATATCAATATTTAAAGGACATTAATTATATCTTGTTGCCTAATAAATTTTGTACAAGATTGCTCAACTCTTAACTAGTGGCGATCATATGGCTTGCGTGTCGGTACACATGCTTTTTTTTTAATATGTTATAGAATTAAATAATAATTATTTAATTATTATTTTTTTAACTCCTGTTACAAAAATTAGTTCGAATAATGAAAAACACCAAAACGGATCGGTTTATTTTAAAAACACCCTGTCTTTTTCTTACTCGCTCTCTCACTTCTCTCTTGCGCCTTCAAGAATCGAAACCCTTGGTCAAGCTCTCGTCGATCTTCTCCCGGATCCGTGAGGTTTTTCCTTTTACTATTACTTCTCTCAATCGATTCAGTTGTTGTTTTGATTCTGGTGTTGTTCTCTTTCTCGTGAGATTTGTTCAGCATTTTTTTGAAATTTTAGTGTCTTTTAGGGTTAGGGTTCTTGATGTCATTTGAGCTCTTGTTTTTTTTTTTAAAGTTTTTTTGTGGTGTGGTTTTTTATTGTATGTATGATTTTGGGTTGATCGAGTGGGTTTCTTCATCTGAGATCCTATTCTTATATTATTAGAATGATTTCTTTGTGTTTGGATGAGTATGTAGCTTCTTTTTTCTGGATTTTTGATCAATTTTTGGTGCATTTTGTTCCATTCTAGGAGCTGAAACGGAGAGAAGATGCTGCAGCACGAGGTACATACTTATATTTGTGAGTGAGTTCTATTGGTGATGAGCCTCAAACCTGTGATTATCTATAAATAAAGCTCATTATTCCTTTTGTGGTCAGTTGGTATTCTGATAGAGGAGAAAAATTGGCCATCATTTTTCCCCAATTCATCACTTCTTTGAATGTCATGGTGTTTAGGATAGACCATTAGTTGAGTCTTTTCTTCATGTTGATTGGTGCCTTGGTGCATTCTCAGGTAGTTTGTTTTCCTCCCTCTTCTTTGATTGATCCTTCTAGCTTTCTTTTGATTTGATTATGTTTTGTTCTATGATTGAGGAGAAGATGGGGTTATTTGATGCATTAACAAATTGCATTTCTATGATTTCCATCTTATTGTATCAGGACACAAATTGGTAGTAAAGTATGGGCTGAGTTATAAGTTATGTTGCAAAATAGGTATTCAGTTATCTTAAGTTCGTTCCTTGGATTGAATGCCGAAATGCTAGCCTAATTAGGATAGATTATTTGTTTTGACTTATTTTCATGTTATTTGCTGGTTTCTTAGGCACTATGCTGATGAAAAGGTTAATTTGTTAGCACTGATTTTATTGAGATTGTTATTAGTTCTGTGTTATTATAGTTACCAGATACTTAGGGTTTACTTTTTTTTTTCTTTTTTTCTTTTAATTCTTGTCATTGTTTTCTTTTGAATTCATTATGTGCTACTTTGTGAATGAGAAGATGTGTATTTTATCACATTAACAAATGAATTGCTTTGATTCACCCATCTTTTTAAATTTTTTTGGGAATGCTGCTTCCATTTATTTAAGTCCTCTTTTTTGAAGAGTGTGTGTTATCATTGGATGATTCCATTGCTCATTGGTAACAGTGCAGGATCATTGACATTAACCAAATATGTTTATCCTTCTTTTTATGAATAGTGTTTGTTCTTAAGAATTATTCTAATGTGTCTGATGTGGGCTACTGCTTTTTCTGTGTTAGCAATATATATGAGTTGCACTGTCTTGCAACCTCTTATCCTGGCCTAAACAAAATTTTCAGATTTTGCTTTCCAGGGAGCTGAATCCTTTTTTTTGCAAGTGGTGCACTTTTGGTTTCTTCGTTCTTCTATTTTTCCCTCAAGGTTTGATTTTTTTCTTTTGTCATGAATTGTATTATGTAAATTTCCATATTGGCAAAGGCCAGGATATAAAAAAAATTGTAAATATTTTTATTTGTTTCCATGCTATCATCATTACTGGATAGTGTGACTAATCTTGATTATTTTCTCAATTTTCTTTTATTGATGGCAAATGAATTGATTTAGACTGCAACTCTGTAAAGTTTTAGTACATGTCTCAATTCATGATGTGTGATTTTTTCAGACCATTGTACCAATCATGATTTGGTTTATTTGGCCAATTTTCTTTTATTGATACAAATTAATCTAGATTGCCAACTCTGTAAAGTTTTCATATATATGTGCTTTTGGTAGGCCATTTGTTAGCCATTCTAACAAGAGTCTGCTATTTTTAAATGTACTCTCAGATATTAATGCACGCATACATATTCTTGTGGACACTTTATTGCCTCTGCTCACATTGTCTTTATTCGTTTGATACAGTTTGTGTTATAGTTTTTAATGACAATTTGTTCTTTTTTATTACTTCACACTCATGACATTGCATTACACTTCCTGTAAGAATGAAATAACCCTTGGACAGCATTTATTTATTATTTCATTAGGTTTTTTTTTTCTTTTTTTTTCTGACAGTGTTTTAGTGGATCTTGTTAGATCTCAGGACAATTTATTTAAGAACCCATCCAAGGTTTTTCATTAGCTTTCTTTTCAAAATTATTGGAATTCTTGTCAGATTTCTAGGAGTGACATCAAATTTCTGGAAGTGTAAATAATAAGCAACTTATCGTGCTGATCTGTCACAGGCATTAATATCTGACTCCTAGAAATTTTTCATATCATTCCTTAGTATAGGATGAGCTTTCTATTTTGTTTTATTTTTTCTTTATATTATCATGTGTGAGCACTTATGACACCGAAACATTATCACATGTCAGAAATTTATAGTGAAACCCTATTATCTCAAGTAGGAGCGACGAAAGGCTGCTGAAAAGATGGAGATGTCATCAACTCAGGTAGTTGATAGTAATTTATATTTGTGACTTGAAATCAGTGTTCTGCTAACTCCATAGCTTTCATCATCTCTTCATATAAACGTTAGATTCATGTTTGGCAGGCATACTTTCCCTCTCAAATGTCTATATGTGCATCTTTTGCTTTTTGCAGATAGTGTGCAATTGTTAGATAGTAAGACTTTTATCTTTGGACAATAAGTTGCTAATAAATTTAAATATAGTATCAAAACATTGTGGAAATTTGATCTCTAATTTTTAAATGATGTTATCAAGTCCAATTCCTGATTAGATTGAATTTGATTTGATTCTGTGTGATTCTATTTTATTGTTGCAAGAAGCACGGCTTAAAATTTTTGTGTTTTAGAAGTTTAATCATTGATATATCTAGCAACAAGGAAATGCTAAACCTTTATTTGTTATTCCTTTCAAAATCTTGACATATTGCGGTAATGTTGACAGTAATAATTTGACTTTGCCAGCTTTCTCTACCATTTGGGATATGTCATGTCAGTGCAAGTATTGTCTAGTTCTCATATTTTGTAGAGGCTTAAAAAATCAAACAGCTATGCGAAGTTTGAGTATGTAAAAACTAGCTTTGGTTACAAGGAAAAGCCTTCTTGGATAATGATATATTATCAACAAATTTTCATTCCTTTGAATCTGTGACTCAACAAGAAGAAGCATAATTTTTTGGAAAATGGCAATAAACTTTAGTTGGGTTTAAATTGAAATTTGTAATTACTTAAGTGCTTTTGATATCTTCCCAAGGCTGTAAATTTTTCCTTGTCTTTGTTTCTATGCGATGACTAGACTTAATACCGTCTAACTCTTCATTTTGTTTTGTTTTGACTGTGCTTATTTAGATTCGGGAGGCTAGGGATGTCTCTGAGAAAGCTACTGGCCGATTTGTTGCGTAAATGTCTCAAACAGGGAAGAAAAATAACAGATTTGAGAAAAGCGGATTAGTTATTACCGAGGGCAGTTTATGGAAATCGTGAAGCAATCAAAAAGAAGTGGTGAACAGATCGAACCAAATGGCGGGACTACACCCTCCTAGATGAGTGGGTTAAATTACGTTCTTATTATGTTGTACTTTTTCCATGTGTTGCGACTTCACAATAGAACCGGAATATACACTGCACTGTTTCTAACTTTGTATTGATACATAACTGTGTTGTTTAGTTAGATATTGATTAATACATAAACTGTAGCTCTATAATACAACCATGGTACTTGAACCTGCAGTCTAGTGATGCATAAACAGACATTACGACTTCATAGATGCAACCATGGTACTTCTGCATGACCTTCTAGTGATATGAATTTGTGCATGCATGATCTTCCATAAAAAGCGCATTCTTTGCTAGTGTTATTTTCAATGATGGTTTAAATTACCTTCTTATTCTTCTTTTATTTTTTTAACCATGTGTTGCATCTTCATAATACAACCATAGTAGCTCTGCCTCATTGTTTCTAGTGATACATAAGAAGGAAATGGTACACGAATGCATACCATGGATTATCAACACATCATGGATTCTCTGGTTTAGTTCATGTTATAGTTCTAGCTTGCTTTCATATGTTAGATTTTTGATTATGCAACATTAAACCTAACATGCTAGATGGTGCATAGAAGTTTAATTGAATTCATGGTTATTTTCTTGGATCGACTTCATGAAGGCGTGAAGAAGTCCGGCATTATGGGCTCTGTGATGTGTGCCAGGAGAACCCAAGCAATTGCTTGTGGAATATACATATGGTGGCGAGAAATTTGAGGGTTCTACTTCTAATATTCCTATGTATATGAGTATAATCTTAAGGTTATACACGTTCTTTCGGTTATGTGACTTGTGACTTTGTGCGGTGATAGTTGATGACACCGGAATTATTGATTCCTCAAGAGCGGACACAAATTTAGTTCATGTTAAAAGAGTGCTAGACGTGAGCAGGCTGCCTCGGATAATTTTGCATGTCTCCATGCCATTGAGGCTCTGACCTGCGGCATAAGGATTCGAATATGCTTTACCTGTAGACTTGGATCTTATTTAAAACTTATTTGCCATTTGTAATTGACAGAAACTGTCATTAGTGTCACTATTACATTTTGGACTATTACATTTTGTATTTGTTTGTTGTATTAGATGTTTGAACTATTATATTTTGTAATGCATTGTTATTCTAGATATTTATCGATCGGAATTTTATTTTGAAAAATATTATAAAAGTTATTGTTCAGGATTGTAAATTAGTCTTTAAAACAGGTTTGTGAAAATAATTAAAAAATTATTATAAATAATCATGGTTATGAATAATTAATTTGCGACATAATTTGCGACAATAAAATTGTGTCGCATAATATCTCACCAAGATGCAACATAATTTGCGACACAATTTGCAACAATCGAAATGTGTCTCCAATTTTGTTGCAAAACATCGCACACATTTGTAACACAATTTGCGACACAAAAAGTTTTGCGACGAACAAAATGAGTCACAAAATTTGTTGCAAAAAGACTCAATATTTTGCGACACAATTTGCGACGTGTAAAAGTTTTTACGACAATTAAAAATAAGTCGCCAAGAATGTTGCAAAAAGTCTCAAATAGTTGCAACATTTATTGCGATCTGAAAGATGTGTTGCAATAAATTGTCGCATATCGTTGTAAATTGAATGCCAAATATTGTTTCAGAAGATCCATGAATTGCGATGAAATTTGCAACGTTTTCATTTTTGTGTCAAATTCGCGACACGCTCTTCAAAAGTGTCACAAATATTTGCGACATCTGAAACGCGACACATTTTATTGTGTCACGAGTCGTGTTGTAAATTGAGATCTGCACATGACATTTTTATTTTTTTATGTCACAAAAATGTGTCGCAAATTGCGTTTTTTGTTGTAGTGAAACCGTGCAAACATGACCCTAATGTGGGTGACCAAGTTGATAGAATAATATATATGGAGATGAGTGAGTTTCCATGATGCTTCTTCACTTACGTAGATATATCCTTTGGAATATTATTGCAATGACTGTATATATGAAGAACATGGACGTTGTACTTCGTAGATTTTGGTTTTTTTTTTAACTTATGTTTGTCAAAATTTTTTTTGTTTTTTATTTCTAAATTACAACATCCATGTTATTGTATAAATTAAATTACAATGCAAAAACCCTAAATGTATATCTCAACTAGGTAATGTTCCACAAATAATTATTATTGAATATAATATTAAATTCCAAAATATTTTAATAAAAATCAGAAATACCATGTTATTGTATAACCCTTTAGTTATCTCTGAAAAAAAAATCACTTTTTTTCTAAAAATATGTAGCATTAATGTGTGGATACCTTTTGTTCCCTATATAGATATATATATTAAAAATGTAACATTTTTATAGATACCTTTTGTCCCCTATATATATTTAAAAAAAATGCAAACTTTTTATCTTATGTCTCATGTTAAAGACAAGTAGTAATTGTTGTTATTAGTAGTATTAATGTGTGGGTCTTGTGTTGGTTAGTGGTCTGGTTAGTAGTATTAAGTCAAAACAATGGTGTTCCAATAGTGGTTTGGTTGAGCTTCTTGACATGCAATTTAACAAAACAAACTAATTGTTGCTTATTTGATTAGTTATTAGTTGATTAAACAAATGATATTAGCTTATTTTGATTTTTGCATTTATTTAATTTCTCGTTGTTTATACTTATTAAAAACAATTAGTTAAATTTCATTGTTGGTCTGACTTAACAAGCCAATTCTATTTTCTTGTTGTATGATATTTGTCGAATGACAATTCTGAATAAGTATTTAAAAATATTGTATGTGACCTAATTAATGCAAAACAATAACCATATGTAATTTTGTTCATAGGCCCAAAAATGTTGTCAAGAAAGTGGATGTGTAATAGAAATATACCTGGACGAAAAGGATTGACTGATGAATTTATTGCCAGGGTGGATGAATTCATCCAATTTGCAGTTAGTCAAGATGACTCTTATAAAAATGGAGAGAATATTAGGTGTCCTTGTTTCAATTGTAGAAATACACGATTTCTAGCTCTAGAAGATGTAGTCTCGCATTTATATTGTCGTGGGTTAAAACAATGTTATTGGAACTAGACTTGTTATAGGGAAGAATTGTTCCCAGTTGATGAGGAGCTGAATGAGGATCGTTACCAAAGTGTATAACATGTGATGAATTAGGGTGCCAATGAGCAGATGACTTGGGATCAAAGAATGGTGTATGATTGTCTGCGTTCTTGTGTTCTACCATGGGACCCATCTCATTGTAATGATGAAGCTTGTCCAAGTGTGTAACCAACGTTAGATGAGCCAATTTATGGTTTCAAATTGATGAAAGAAGTCAATTATCTGATAGATTCTTTAATGGGTTAAAAATTGCTGACCAACCCCTAGATAAAGGATGTGAGAATCGCTCCCAGTTGTCTTTTATTGCTAGGATGCTATCTATTAAGTCCGATGCTAACATGTCTAAGGCTTATCTCAATTCCATGATTACTGCAATTAAAGAAGTTCTTCTTGTAGATAATACAATGCCAACTGATAATTACCATCATAGGAAAACCATAAATGAACTGGGTTTGCCCGTTGTTAAAATAGATGCTTGCAAAATTGGTTGTATGTTGTATTGGAAACATGATGCTACGGAAGTTTCTTGCTAGTTTTGTAATGAGCCAAGGTATAAACAGATCAAGGGTCAGCATAGGCTACCTAATAATGTGTCTCATAAAAGGATTGCACAAGCAATACTAAGATACTTACCGCTAACTCCAAGATTACCAAGGTTGTATGCTTCTAATGCTATAGCCACGCATATGATTTGGCATGTTACTCATATTAGAAAAGAGGGAGTAATGCAACATCAATATGATGCCAAGGCATGGAAACATTTTAATAAAACTTATCCTGATTTTGTTGAGAAACCTCGCAATTTTTGTTTGGGTTTATGTGCTAATGGCTTTGCACCATATGAGAAATTTGGGAGAACTTATTCATGTTGGCCAGTGATTGTGACTCCTTATAACCTTCCACCAGGCATGTGTAAGAAAACACCTTATATGTTCTTATCTCTAATTTGTCCCGGGCCTAAGAACCCGAAGAAGAACATAAATGTTTTTCTACAACCTTTGATTGATGAGCTGAATAATTTATGGGTTTCTGGTGAAATGACTTATGATATTTCTAAAAATGAATATTTTCGCATGAGGGCTGCACTTTTGTGGACAATTAATGATTTCCCTATATATGAGATGCTATCTGAGTGAAGTACTGCCAGGGTTTTAGGATGTCAAAATGTATGGAGAACTCCAATGCTTTTCATCTACAACATGGTAGGAAGGCGAACTATTTTGATTGCCATTGAATGTTCTTACCACAGAATCATTCGTACCGTAAGGACAAGATGTCTTTCATTCAGGTCGATGGATGGTCCACCACCAAGGCGTCGGGGATGAAATTCTTGATCGGGTTATGATGCTCCCAACAGACGTGGGAGGACCCTATTAACACTCCCGTGGTATTGAGCGGATCATAAATGGATGAAAAGGAGCATTTTTGGGATCTACCATATTGGAAAAACTAATCTGATTTGACATAATCTCAATGTGACTTTACATTGAGAAAAATGATTTTGATAATGTGTTTTGCTATCGTGATGGATGTGAAAGGGAATAGCAAGGACAACATTAATGCAAGAAAAGATGTTGGAGTTCTTTGTGAACGAAGGGAGATAGTAGTTCCTTCAAGTAGCACATGTCGTTCTATTCCTAAAGCACTCTACACTTTAACCAAAGCACAAAGGAGGGTTATTTGGGAATGGATTCACCAATTAAGATTTCCAGATGGTTATGCTTCTAATCTTGGAAGGTGTGTTGACATGAATGAATTAAAAATGACCTGCATGAAAAGCGCGACTACCATGTGTTTATGCAGTAGTCTCATTCTCGATTGCTTTTAGGGAATTGCGCCATAGTTTTATTTGGAATTCATTGATAGATTTAAGCTTTATTATTCCAAATTATATGTTTTGTTGTGCTTGATATTGACAAAACTTATTGATTTAGAAGAAAAAGGTTGCAGATGATTTTATGTAACTTGGAAATGATTTTTCCACCAGCATTTTTTGATTCTATGGAGCATCTTGTTGTTCATTTGTCTTATGAGGCTAGAATTGGAGAGCTTGCTCAATATAGATGGGTGTATCCTTTTGAGGGGTAATATCAAAGCCATAATCTAATTTACAAGCTACAATATATATATATATATATGCTTTTGCTTTAGTTTATATAATGTTTTGTTATTCTTATAACTGTAGATTTCTTCAAGAACTAAAGAAAACTTTAAAGAATAAAGCACATGTTGAGGGTTCAATTTGTTAAGCATATATTGTGAAGGAAATCAACATTTTTGTAAAGCATTACTTTGAACCTCACATATCATGTAGGAGGAGGAGATTGCGGCAAAATGATGAGGGTGCAAGCAATGACATTTTTCCACCTTTCTCCATATTCAATTACATTGGTGGAGGTCAAGGTCAAGGTCATCCAAAGATTAGGTGACTATTGGAAAATGAGCTACATGTAGTACAAACGTACATATTGCGAAATTACTGGAAGTACAACCATATTACAAGCAAGCTATTATTATTAATTAAAATGTATAATCATACAACGTATTAAATATTTAACTATTATTACATCGCATATTCTTAGGATATTTGTCAACTATTTGTAAGTGAAACCCTACCGATGCCATCAATAAGGCGATTGGCAACCATTTTGCAAAGTGGTTTGAAAGTTTTGTAAGTAATGACACGAATATGTTGAAACTATATAAAAAATTAGTGAAACATTTCACGAATAATTTTTGGGATGTAGGTTGCAAATGAGGTCAATCAAGTCATGGATCCTCTCTTATAGAGCTTAGCTTGGTGTCCATCTAAGAAAGCAATTACAAGGCCGGGATATTTCATTAATGGTTACAACTTTCAAACTGTCACACATGGCATGGAGAAGGCCATTGTGAATAGTCGTGTTTGTCTACAAGGGACCATTGTTGATGATTCATCTACTGATTTCTATGGTTTACTTGAAGATATAGTCCAACTTGAATATCATCGTAGTAGATGGAATCATGTCATTCTTTTTGAGTGTACATGGTTTGACCCAATAAATGGAACTAAGGTTCATCCTATATACAAGTTGGTCGATATTAATCATAAAAGGATTTATCCAAAGTATTATCCATTTGTGTTGTCACAATAAGCTATTCAAATGAACTACGTTGACTACCCAAGCACAAAAAAGGATAAGGTTGATTGGTTGGCTGTGTGCAAGACCAAAGCTAGGAGAGTGGTTAAGACAACTTCGCTATAAACAATCCATGAATTGTTCAAATGTCACTATAAAGAGCCATGGACCGGATGGGGGAAAGTGCCCAAAGATGTGTGGCAAAGGATATTCACCTCTTTTTGGGTAAATATCATTTAAACAATTAAATTCATTAATGGTTTTCAATTATGCATGTGAACTATGAAAAAACAATAACTTGGTTAACCCTTTTCTTTCCTAGGGCATATACACGTGGGAGGCGCAACATGAATCTTCAGTGTTACGACATTTCAACCATGAGGCTAGTGAATGGTCGAAGAAAAATTTATATCTTGCTTATAATCTTTACAAGGCTCCATTTCCATGGATGGCTCCTACAGTTTGGGAAGGTTTATAGAGACATTGGGAGTCAGAGGAGTTTAAGAGATAAGTGAAAATAACAAATTTAATAGGGGAGAAATTGAAGCTCCTCCATCGTTATTTATCGTGGTGGATCCACGATCGACTGGCCGAGCATCGGCTTAGGCGGTAATTCCCCTACTCCATATAAATACCATTAATATTATTATTTATAATTTACCATAACTTTTAACTTTTCTTAAATATGTTTTTCTAGGCGGAGGAATTAGGTGAGAGCCAACTCTAAAAAGAATGCTTTATCCGCACTCCACAGGGTGGCACACTCGAGGGTTGAGTCTCACCACACAAATTGTTGTAAGTATGAGATAACTTTCTCAAAATAAAATGCATTTGAAATTAAACTTAGGGGTTTAGGTTTTGTGTGAATGGTAGGGATTGTTGTTTTTATATTTTATTTTTGGAATTTAATTAAAAGCTTTGAAATCAGTTATATATCCCTTCATTGTTTAGATTAGTTTGCAACATAATGATTTATTTAGAAGTGTGTGGCATTAGTTTCTTCACTATTTTTACTCTATTCTTAATCAGGTTCAATGGCTTTTATAAAAACACTTCTATCATGCAATGTCAAATAAATAATAACAAATTCTTGGGTTGAGAAGTAAAGTCAAAACTTAGTTGGGAAAAAAAATCTAAAAACTTTGTATAAGTTTATTATATGTGTATATATATATATATATTAAACAAAATAACTCTTGCACAAGTATAGCTTTATTCTTCTCCTTTTACCAGTTTGATATATTTTGCATGTATTCCCATAACCATCTCTTGTATTCTCCTTCTAATGAACTTGAAGTGGAACATGAACATCAAGACATGCATGCAAACTGATTGTACTGTCTAGCTAACCTATTGACCAAAGTAATAAAATCCTACATGCATGCATGTATGTTAATCTTCTAGGGTTTCCATTATGTATAAGCTTTGCAGACAAGACCCTTTACATTACCATGCATCAATTCCCATTTATATAAGAACCTGTTTCTAAACAAACAAAAAATACTATATTTTTTTTTTCTTTTCAAACTTCTTCTTGTCCACCTCTTGAGCAACAAATGATTCATTGAACAAATGAAGTGAACTTAGTTTATATTAATTCCCTGTCAAATTGTTTCTCTTTAATTAATATATAAAATTATGAAACAAGTTAAATTCCCTAATTAATTAGTTTGCACATATATATTGCTCCCCATATGCATGATTCATTTGATAAGCCATCCAAACACAAGGAGATATAGATATAATGATCAAAACTGAAGCTGTAATATACCTCACCGATGAACATAATCTTGTTCGTATGTACATCTTGATGTGATACTTACGGCAGTGTCAGTCCCATGTACTTTTATTTTTCTTCTTTCTTCACTGTAATTGCACTAGTGATGTCTAAAGTAGTCCATTGCTTGATACTAACATTCCTAATAATTAACCATGCATTATTATGGCATAAAAAAGTTCTACTATATATGTATATATTAATGATATTTGAATTAACTAGCCAAGTCTTTCAATCCACAATGATGTTCTCAAATGCTTTCTAGGACCAGAATATATATAGGCTATGAGCATATATATATAGATACTATACTTAAAATTATCACTGCTAATACTGCATATCTGATAATTTCATTGAATTTCATGCTTTCGTAATAGTTACAAAACTTTTGTGAGATATATACTATATTTAAACTCGACAAACACTTAATCGCTGCCCTAACCCATTGAAGCTTTTTTTGTCAACTCATTGAATTTCATGCTTTTTGTAATAGTAATCTATTTTTTTGGAATTTCTTTTAAAAGACACTCACTATTGTCTGATGGACGTAGATAGGGACATGAACATTGCTTTGGTAAATGTATTGAAATTTGATAATTTGATTTATAAATATAAATCTATAACATAGTGTAGATAGATGGTGTAAATTGTACTACATTAGTTTTTCCCTTTGAAGTTTGACCATAACCATAGGAAAGAAAAAGATTGTGTAAATTGTATTACTTTAAAGCATGAAGCATATGCTTCTATTCATCTTGACTTTGATCTCTAATTTGTTTCATTTATTCTTCTTTATTTTAGTTAGGATATTGTTCTCCATTGGTTGTTTCTGCATTCATTTTGTTGCCTAAATAGTGCATTCATGTGCCATAGTGTCACATTTAATGCATACCTCACTTTAAATTTTTATGGATTTTAAGTCTTGATGATGTATTTTTTTTATAAAATAATATTGTTTACAATTAAAATCTAATCACATGTCTATAAGATTATTTATTTTTTATTAGATGTAGGAGGAATTTGACAAAGCAATAGTAGATAAATGCAGTCAAGGGGTAGATAAGAATTCTATTAACCAAGATGAATTATTAGGCGAGATAGCCATCGAAGTCATAACGAGTGGTAGGAAAGGGTAAAAATTGTTAGGCGGATGTCTTCATCCACTTATAAGCCACGCTTGGGATCTTCTGAATCAACTGAACAACTTCATAACAGAGTTAAGGAATTGGAGGAAGAGTTTGCTAGGTCTCGTGCTGAGGTTGATGATTGGTTATAAAGTCGAGTCCGCTCGTTGTGAGTTATTTGAATCATCATTGCTTACTGCACTTTGTGGCCAAGGTATTGACCTTCTAGCATGCCTATTTTTGCTCATATGCCACATGCCCCTCGAGCACCGACAAGAGAGTCACAAACACATGCCAATGAGCACTCTCTAATGCCGAAGAGAGTCCATATTTCTCCATCTAATGATGATTCTCTTGAAGACTTGGAGGATGATGTATAGGGTTTTCGATAATATACATGGTTTATGTTAAGAGTTTTGTGGAGTTATGTTAGAATTGACCATATTATTGTCATGCTATGATTGTAATAACAATTTTTCTTATTTTGCAAGTATTGCAAAGACATATTTTGATAAAAATTAAATAAAGGTTCTATTATTAAATACATACATTTTGTAATTTTTAAAGAAAAACGTACAAAAATCCATGACAAAAACCATGCCAACATCTTTACTAAATTTAAAACCGCGCCAAAAAACGTGACAAAAATTTGCCAACAATTATATTAAATTTAAAACTGTGCCTAAAAACGTGACAAAAATATGCCAACAACTATATTAAATTTAAAGTCATGCCAAAAATCATGACAAAAAATGTGCCAAAAACCATCTCCGTGCCAAAAACCGTGACAACCGTGACATTATAAGCCACACCAAAATCGGTGACAAACTAAACCGTGCCAAGTATTGTGACAAATACTGTGGCAAAATAACCGTGACAAAACCCGTGATAACTTAAACCGTGCTAATAACCGTGACAACCTAACCATGACAATAACCATGACAAAACAAAACTATGCCCAAAATGGTGCCAAATAAACCATGCCAAAAAAAGTGGCGACACAAAACCGTGCCAAAAATGGTGCCAAACAAAGCGTGCCAAAAACCGTGACAACCCAAAGCCATGCCAAAAATGATGCCAAAAAACCGTGTTTAAAACAGTGACAAAATTGGCACGGTCTAGTAAAGCGTGATAAACTTTGGCATTGTTTTAATTTTCCGTGACAAATTATATTTGTCATGCATTCTATAGCAGAGTTATATTTCCGTGCCAAAAGCAGTTTGTCATGGTTTTTTTGGCTCAAATCCGTGCCAAATTCCTATTTTTCCTGTTGTGCAATGTCATATTGACAGTTTTGAAAAAAAATTTATTTTTCAATAAAACTTAATTTTTATTTTCTTTTGGAGGACTATCATCTTAATGTATGCATCGTATGCACAACATTCACTTCCAACATGAGGCAAAAAATTTTGAGGGTCTAGAATTGTGAAGGAGCAAAGAAATAAATAAAGACGATGTTTACAAGGGCATTAACGACTCGGAGGGACTCTTTATCATTCCTTTCACTACCTCGACCATCAAATCTACCATATGCTTTTGAAACACATGGCAAATTTATAGACTCAATGTAAGTCACCCTGTGAGTCAATAGAAGATGTTGTCTTGTGATCATCTAATAAAACACTTTACTCTCAGCCAATGAGTTTGAAGGTCCAAAGTATGCATATTTCATGCAATACCAACTTTAATCCAGTCAAGATAGTGAAATATAAAACACAATTTTCTTCTTTATATCTTGTGATACTTTAAAAGATATTCATTCAAGGTCTGCGACAAGAGTCACTTATATAACTTAGGTAGTCATTAGTACATAAGCACTAAGAAACCCATGATAAAGACAGAAACCTCAAACCTTAAGAAAGGGTTTCTCAGTAGTACTTTTCTATCACTTCAAGGTTAGACTTCCACTAAGCTTCTTGCTTAATCTTTGATGAGGCTTTTCACTCAACCTTGAATGGAGGTTTTCTGCTCAACCTTCAATAAGGGTATCTTGTTCAACTTTCCACATAATTTCTTACATGGATGTAGATCTTCGCCATTAAGGCAACAAAGAAAGCTTTTGTTATGGTGGAGTGCTTGGATAGAGGCCCTAAAGGATGAAGAGAGATGATGGTAAAAAGATGCTGATGGGTGAATGATAAAAAAGGAGAAAAGAAGCAATGTGGCTTATCATATATATAAGATAAGAAGATAATCCATGCATGGGTTGCTAGGATCTGGTAGCAAACTTCCCTCCAAAAGATACCTAAGGTTATTTTGGGTATTTTATGTATATTATGAATGTCTCACGTTGTGGCTTAACGGTAGAGAATGGTAACTATGAAAGTTAAAAAAAGTGGGTATGAATAGTATATCAAATTGTTAGAGAAACTAATTAGGATTATTAAAAAGTAGGGATTACTAAATAATGTTTCTTAATATCCATAGTACTTACACTACAACAAAAAAACGCAATTTGCGACACATTTTTGCGACACAAAAGATCAAAAATGTGCCGTAGATTGCAATTTGCAACATAATCTGCGACACAATAAAATGTGTCGCGTTTCAGATGTCGCAAATATTTGCGACACTTTTGAATACTGTGTCGCAAATTTTGCGACACAAATTAAAAACGTTGCAAATTTAATCGCAATTTATGAATCTTCTGAAACAATATTTTTCATTCAATTTGAAACGATATGCGACAATTTATTGGGACACAATTTCTGTGTCGCAATAAATGTTTCAACTATTTGAGACTTTTTGCAACATTCTTTGTGACTTATTTTGATTGTCGCAAAATTTTACGTGCATCACATTGTGTTGCAAATATTGAGTCTTTTTGCAACAAATTTTGTAACCCATTTTGTTTGTCGCAAAACCTTTTGTGTCTCAAATTGTGTTGCAAATGTGTGTGATTTTTTGCAACAAAATTTAAGACACATTTCGATTATCACAAATTGTGTCACAAATTGTATTGTATCTTGGTTAGATATTCTGTGACATAATTTTATTGTCGTAAATTATGTCGCAAATAATTATTCATAACAATTATTATTTATGATAATTTTTTAACTATTTTCACAAGCCTGTTTTAAAGCCTAATTTACAATCCTAAATAATAAATTTTACAATATTTTTCAAAATAAACATTCCGATCGATAAATATCTAGAATAACAATGCAATACAAAATATAATAGTTCAAACATCTAATACAACAAACAAATACAAAATGTAATATTCCAAAATGTAATAGTCCAAGTATCTAATGTAATAATCCAAACCACCACATTCATTTTGTTGCAATATCATCGACAGGCTGAGGTTGTTCAACATCCTCTAAAGTGTGAGGGGCATGGGAAACAGACTCTCCAGTCCTGGCTGGAGCGTGAGAAGTACGACGAGTTGTCTCAAAGTTTACCTGAATACCTCGAGATTCTAATAGAGAAAGGATGTACTGGTTCTGTTGTTTATGCTCCTTATATGCTTTCTCTAAAAATTCCAGCTTACTCATAACCTCTGTAGGCATAGAAGGAATAGATTGTTGAGTTCTCAAAGTGGACCGCTGCGATTGCGAATGAAAAATAATCGAAGCTATCTCCTCAAAAAGGTTTCCCATGCCATATTTTTTTTGCAACCCCGAATATGTCACACCATAGTTTATCATCATCAATTTGTACCCCCTGGCCTTCTTGAGCCAATATGTCTTGTCGAGCTTTTGACAAATTTCTCCTACATAATATAAAGTTAATTATTATTTATATATTATGATAAATAAAGTATTAAGTAATTAAGAATAAAATTTAATTTTACACATACATGTGTTGACCACTCGCTCATTCTAACTCCCATCATCTTTTTGATAAACTTCTTTAAAAGCCTCCACCATGGATACCTTGCGGCCTAATTTGGCTTCCTAAAATATATATATATATATATATATGTGTGTGTGTGTGTGTGTGTGTGTGTAAATAGTTAGCTACTAGAAAAATTTTAACTGTATATATTAAGAAAAAAAATGAAAAAACTTACCGACCTATCTCTATGTTCAATCATAGAGATGGAGCTACCATGATAAATTGTTGTAGATCCCTCAGTTTTCAACTGCCGGCTCTTTTTATTCTTCTCACAGTATTTTCTATATTTTGCATCATTCCAAATCAATAGCAATCGCTCCCGGACATTGTGCCTAATACCACTATGTAAACATAAAAAAACAATTAGACAACATCAAGAAATTTTTCCGAATAATTAACAACAAACTCAAGCTTATATTAAAAGTTGTAAGTTGAGTTTTTCTATAAATGAATAAATAAACATTTGTTGTAAACTTATGCCACCAATCCATTGCACAATATTCATAGAACAAGATAGTTCCATGTTTTGTATTCTAATATTTGAAGAATTTCCATCATCATCCATGATCATCGATAATCCATTCCATTGTATTCTAATATTTGAAAATTTTCAATCATCATCCATGATACTGAAAATCCATTCCATTGTATTCTAATATTTGAAGAATTTCCATCATCAAAATGCCACACTCTTGTAAAACAACATAAACCAAATTAACCCATGTCATGTCAATAATTTTAGATAAAATTTCTATTGAATTTGCTACAGAGTAAAATAACTTTGATAATTCTAATTACCATACCTGAAACCTGAAGCTCCCTAGCAGCAAAATCTAACAACCCACCTAAGAGCCTTGTTTTGCAAATAGGTAATGATTCTTATCACATATGCATATAAGAAAAATTAATACAGAAATCAAAGGCTAAGAAAATGAATAAAGAATATAGAAAGGTTCCCGTTCTCTTTATGTGTTTCAATAAAAAAAATATATTAAAATCAAATTCATTTCAGAATAGTGAGCATGAACAAATAACCTAATGTAATTTTCCCCGAATACTACCCAAACATATAATTCATTGTTGATGGGCATAAAAAACATTGAAGGAAATTAAACATAAAAATATTCACGTAAAGAAAACTCCATACTCGATAGAAAAAGTAGTTGTACTCACTGTAAGCTGAAAATCGAAAAAAAGACATTCAATTCAAGTATTAATAGCAAAACCAATGAATAGTAAACACAAGGAAACCCATCAGATGATTCAAAAGATAAAAACTTACACATAAGATAATGAATGCACAAGCTCCTACAAGTCATCGACAGAGAATCCAATCTCATCCAACATAACATGATAATGTGTGGATCTAGTTGTTCTCTGATGAGGTATCAGGAAATGTAAGTACTACGAAAGAAAGATAAGATGAAGCTTAATATAAACCAAACCAAAGGTAAGCAACCAACTTCAAGACTTCATCATAACCTGAGAGGGAAAGTGATGAACAAAAAGCAATAAAATAAACCAAACATAAGAAAACCAGAGCAAAGATTAGGAAACATAAAGTCATCCCAACATGTGAGCACATGTAAAAATCATAGGATGACAAAGTTTACAGTCGATAACTATGCCTGCAAAATCAAACAAGGATGATTTTTAGAGGAGATTCCTAAAAAAACCATAACATAGCAATTACATGAAAAGGTTGTACGGAACTAAGAAACAAAAAAAAGTTAAAACAACAACAAAACAGTAGAAAACTCACCAGGTGGAACATTTTCAGGTGAATTAGGCTGGAAAAACTTAGTGTGGTGATTCTTTTGGGCCACAATGACTTGGTAGACCACTTCTCATGAAGGAATTTGCATGTCTGGAACAAATGACAACTTGCACACTCAATTCCCTTGCAACATTAGATAGCCCTTAACCATTTATGGATACTAGCATAATTTTCTACGAAAATCAACAAGGAAGAAAAGAACCTCAATGATTTGATCCAACTCAATATTTAGGACCTGATTGAACTGTGAATCATTGACTCCATCCCTAGAAAAGAGATGGAAAGTAAGAGATCAACTCAGAACATAAAATGCAATTTAGTTGCTCATTTTTGTTTAGACAGTGATTGCTCATAGTTCAGCAAACAGCAATTGCTCACTGCTCAAACCGACAGCTTTCATAAGAAAAATCAAAAACAAAAAAATACCATATGTCAAATCCTAATTTAAGGTACATATCATACCCAGTTTTCTAGATAAAAAGGAATATGAATCTACATTAACACTTTAGCTCAGCATTGCTGGAAAATAAAAATCTGATTTAGTTTTCTCTTCCCAGAACTTGTATAGAAAATAGAAATCAATCAGTAGTTCCCTGAATGATAAAAATGACATAGCATTAATAGATCTGCACACCTTTGAAAACAGAAAAGATATAATAGAAGAATTACAGAATTCCTTAATCCTCAGTATCTGATATTGGCTTGAACAAAGAGTCAATCATCTCAACCTTTTGAGATTGGGTTCGAACTAATGCCCTGTATCAAGATATTAGGGGCCCATGCTTGGGAACTCACAACCTAAAGAACAAGAATAAAACACTGAGTGGACAAAATCATAAACATGACTTAAAAAGAAATCCACATTCATGTAATAAAATATCTAGGAAGAGCATCCAAAGATGTGATATATAAAACCATTTATAAAGTTACCGCAACAATTGATGGAACATCTGATTGCCCAGGAGAGCCATGAGATACATCCACCCCCAGTATAATTGTTGGAATCTTGGAAATCAGAGGCATCGCAGGCGACTATTCAACTTGCAAAAATGAATTCATGCCACCAAGTTGCAGACCAAATAAAGGGGGTAAAAAAAGAAGTGTCAAGAAAAAATTTATAGAATAATTTTATGCATGCACAACTTGGCATTAATTTTCAAAAACACATTTGTTATGTATTGATCATTGACTCTTGTTGGGGCCATGTATTAAGTAAGAATACCAAAGTCAGCAAGACATTTTTGTTTCCAAGATCCTGATAAGAAGTTGTATAGATAATAATACCATACTTCCAAGATTGTATATAGAGTGGAGCAAAAGAATGGTAGAATGAAATCAAACTGTAGATGTTAGAATTCTATCTTTGCAAGGAGACAAAGGAGAAATCTGGGAGCACTTGGAAGCTTGGACTTAACCTTCTCAAACATATCTTCTACTCTAGCAATGGGTGGACCACTCCTCATAGAAGGGTTCTCATCAAACACATCAAATGGCTATTTTATAGTCTGAAACAATGAGTAACATACCTCCATATGAACATCTAAACTACATAAGGAATTCTTAAGTAGTTGACACGACCGAATATGCGTGTAAACCGTAAGTGCACGGGCGTCGAAGTAATAAAATCCCAGGTGAGTGGGTATCGTATCCACAGGGAGTATGGAATAAAAATACTTAAATTATTTCTTAAGCAAGTGAAAGATAAATAATGGTTTTGTTAACAAGATGTAATTTAAACAAGAATAAAAGAGACAAGAAAGAGAAGAACAAGTAAAGGAGAGGTAAGGTAATCGATATAAATGGGGTACTCGGATATTGTTCCGCTTAGGATGATCGCTTCAAGTGCAAAACCCTCTATTATGCTTCCTAACTAATGCATTAATGAGTCACAGAAATCCTTCAATACACGGTCCCAAATCTTAGGTCAACCGTGACTAACTCTATACCATCTCTCAAGGAGAAATCGAACAATCTCAACACCTCGCACTTAGATAGAATTGCATGGAGTTCTA
>NC_052473.1:13947666-14065099 GCF_009730915.1 Dioscorea cayenensis subsp. rotundata
GTAGTGTTTTGCATGAATAAATAGTGGAGTGTTGGTGTCTTGATTTTTAGATGCTTGTGCTGATTTTATTGTGGGTTTTAAAGTCATCGTGTGTTTTCATGTGGAATTGGCTAAGTTTGGTCGTTTGAGCTCTATTTCATGTTTTTCACTGGTAAAATTTGCATAATAGGGCAGTGCTCGATCGGTAAACATGTTCGAGATTTTCTCGCAGAGCCTCGCGGTGTTTTTCTAAGGCATCCAGGTGAGACGCATGGCGATGTGGAATTTCCACACGCCCGTGTATGTATTAGCAGCTCATGCGAGAAGACACAAGGGTGTGCGGGGCCGTGAATGACTATGCGATCGTCACACAATCTGTTTCCAGCGGGCGTAATTCTCGCACGAGCATGGGCGGATTCTCGCAGAGCAGCGCAGATAGCCGTCGAGCACTCGCCGCCTTGTGGCCGACCTGTGAACCACACACGGGCGCACTTCACACGCCCGAAGAAATTCGGCAGGAGATATCTCCATCTCGAGGAAAACACTGGGGCGGTGGTCGCCTGTGAGTTGGGCATGTGAATGTCCACGCCCGTGTGGAATTTAAGCACGGGCGTGTAGAACACTTGGTATTTTTCTCGGATGTCCAGGAAAGTCACAGGAGCGTGCAGCTGCCACTATGGGTCGGGCGCACCGGCGTGGGTAATTTCCCCACGCCCGTGGTTGTGCATTTAGAGATAGTCTGAGTTTCTCCTGAGAGCGCGCAGGGGCGTGCATCGGCCCCTATGGAGTTCTCTTGATGAGGCACACGGGCATGGGGTACTTCGACTACGGCTGTGGGGATGCAATGGGAATTCCAAGAGACACGATTTTTCCTTAAAAAACCTTAGAACCGCTCTCTTTCCTCATTGCCAGACGCCTGAAAACTACTTCTGATCATCTTCTCGACCGATCACCGTTGTTTTGGAGGATTTTTCTTCGCATATCATGCCAATTTTCAGAGTGTTCTCATTTATTTCATCGGTTACCTTTTTTTTTTCTTTGCCAACTCTTGTTTTTCGTGGATTAAATGTCTTCATGAGCATGAATTTTCAATTAACAATGCATGGTGCACATTTAGAAAGCGTCTAGAAGCATTTTTAAAGTTAAATTTTTGAGAATTATTGTGCACCCGCGCGGTTTTTCACGCTCGGAGATCCACACGAGCGTGCGGTAATTTCCATGGGCCTGTGTGGAATTTCGCGAGACACCGCTCTTGAGCTTCTTTGATCATTCTCCTCTTGTATTATAGGTATGGTACCGTGAGTGCGGAAGAATGAAGTTAAGCGTCTCAGAGTCACCCCACCTGATCCAATACACATGGATTTCTCAAATCCCGAGCATCAAACTCGATTTGAGAAACTTTCAGCACTTGGTTTTGGTCAGACTCGTTTTGTGGATTTGCAAGTGCTAAGAGATATTCAGCGAGGTGACGAGCTAGCTGATGAGATTGATGAGATGCTAGCAGTAGGAAACTGGAGGAGGCTACTGATGATCAGTGAGCCATCTTACCGCGCATTGACGCTTGAGGTTTTAGAGTCTTTTGAGTTTCATCTGATGCATGGGAAATTTGACACTATGGAGGCTATATAGTTTTGGGTATTCGGACATCCATTTTCTATGAGTGTCACTGAGTTTTCGATTCGGATGGCCCTGTACGATGTTGCATACACAGGTACAGTGGAGTATGGACGTTTACCTGCAGATTTTCCAGTATTAGTGACTCCACATCATGTGTATAGGATTTTGTGTGGACATAGGGAGTATGAACCGGGGATGTCAAGGCCACTAGCCTATCCCAGTTGAGCTACTGGTATTTGCACGCAGTTATCAGCAGGCCTGTGTCAGGTCGAGCCGATAACACAGCTGCTCTGACCAAGCAGGATTTGTTCTTTTTATACTCCATGGCCCGCAATGTGCCGATTCACTTGGGGTGCATATTAGCGGATATTCTGAGGTACCAGGGCCAGTCTGTGAGAGTATGATTACTTTTTGCTGGTCCTGAAATCACCAGACTCATCCTGGGGATGGGCTTGTGATAAGTGCTTGTGTGATATTAATGCGAAGTATTCTTTCCTTATGTTGAGCATTACTCTTCTCGGGTTTTTACACTAATATGTGTGTATTTATATTACTTTCGTGTAGGTAGGGTTGTGAGGCCGAATAGGAAGGAAAGAAGCCAATGTGGATCATAATGCACTGATTTTGGGGCAAATCTTGCTAAAGTTCAAACGCGAAGACATAGGTCGGGTGTGAGATGCTAGAGTGTGTGCCAACCTCCTTGTATTTGAGTTTGGAACATCCATTTGGAGGGGCACAAGGCAGTGACACTCGAGCATTCAGATTTATGCACATAGAACAAAAGCTTAACCAACTTGCCTATCATTGAAGAAGCAAGTGATAAACGGCGTGAACGTGTGCACGTTTGTGTTATCCCGATGAAACATGGATTCGGGAAGCTATTTAGGCTGACACTGTAGCAGAGTATTGTAGAAGCACTGTTCATAGCCGGCCGAGAAAACAGGAATTAAGAGAACCCACACGGGCTTGTGAAAATTATCCACGCCCGTGTGGAAATTCCACATGGGCCTGTGAAAGATCCACAGGCCCGTTTGGTCGCCCGATTCCAGCCCTATTTAACGCCGATTTAGCCTCGATTTCAGCATTCTTTTCTCCATCTTTTCCCAAACTTGTGAGAGGGTTTCGACTAGGGTTTTGAGGGGTATTGGCTAAGGTTCTACGGCTTCGACATTGCATTCCTTAGGAAGAAGGTTGGTAGGGGAGCTTCCGTCGAGGCGTATCCCATACCGGACAAGAAAATCCTTGGACAACGAGTAGAGGACTTTCCACAAGACCATCGACATTACTATCGAGGGGGTTTTCTATGGATTCATTGCATTAACATTCTATTTCTTTGATTGTACTTAGCTCCATGGAGCTAAACCACTAGTGGGTACTTGGGTATTTGTGAACCCTAGGATGTATTTGTTTTATTGAATCTCTTTATTAGGCTTTCAATTAATTGATGTTTATTGTGAGTTCCAACATCGAATGCTTGATTGTATGAACATTTCCCCTAGAGTGACACTATGGTTAAAAGTTCTTGGTGGTAACCTTGTGAGTGAGTGACACACCACAAGCGTTAGACAAAGCTAGGTTGGAGAGGGTTGAGAGGGTGAGTCGAGAGATACAGGAGCGTCCATTTCCCCTCTGACGTGATAGATTCTACCTCCGTTCCTCGAGTTCTTTGCGGCCATAATAGAGTGAATGGTCTAATAGATGACCTTCCGCTGGGGCTTACTTGCGCTTGCAACGGAGTGAAGCGTTGAGGTGATCTTAGTATCTAGGGCTTAATCGTGGTTAGGGACCTTCCACCTGGACCAAAGGGTTAGGTCTATAATTAGGAAGAGATTTATCACCTGGAATCCCTAGAGCTCATTACAACTCTATGCGAGTGCGAGGTTGAGTGGTTATCTATTTTCTCCTCCGGGATATGTATAGAGTTAGGCATAGTTGACCTTAGATTTGGGACTATGTAATCAAGGATTTCCACGACTCAACATTGCATTGATTAGGAAGCATAATAAAGGGTTCTCCTCCGAGTACCCCATCTTTATCGATTGCCTTACCTCCTCCATTACTCGTGCTTTCTTACTCGTTGTTTTTACTTTTGTGAATTGAATCATTGTCACACTTATCACTATTGATCTTTCACATAGCTAAGAAGCGGATTAAGTGTTTTTATTCCCTACTCCCTGTGGATTCGATATCCGCTCATTCGGGATTATTACTTCGACAAACCCGTGCACTTGCGGGATATACGCAAGGGGACCTTGTCAATGGGTTTGGGGGATGCTTTACGTGTTGCTAAAAGGACATTTGTGCCTACCCCTCTTGCGTTTGAGATGACCAGGATGATGGGGTTGGTACGGAGATGTGGGTCACGGGTCTATATTATTGCTACAGCTACCCCAGAGACCGCCAGGAGCCAAGGAGATACTGCGTAGGGTTCCCAACAGATTCCTAGACCCTCGCAACACACGGTCCTCAAGCTTATGACTGTATTGAGAGGCTTGAGAGCGATGTGGGTGAGATTTGGACTGAGATAGCGGAGCTCCGAGCTATCCAGGCAGTGCAGTACGCTGAGATATTAGACCGTTTTGACATGATACAATGGCTACTGATGGGCAGGCCACTGGTTCCCCCACCACCTCCTCCGGTATCTCCCTCACCACTTCCGCCAGCACCCTTTGATTTAGCACCACCAGCAGCAGCAGTTGAGCCAGAGGATGACGCCGACACCTGACTTTTATTTCTTTTACTTTTATGCATTTCATTTTAGACTTGTTCACTCAGAAAGGATTCTCCTTCTGAGTTTATTTTCATTTTGCATCTCGAGTTGTATTCATTGCTTTATCTTTTATATACTCGGGTTGATTTTGTTTTTATTGAGCTTCACTGAATCCACTCGTGTATGCGTGCAGATGGTCTTGTCATCATGGGAATTGAGACTTTGTCATGGACACAGCCAAGGTGCTTCGGCACTTGCCCGTATGAGCTTCACAACCTGTCGGAACATCACTCCCTAGGACTTAGCTCCATCAAACGTAACACTAGGAGTCAGGGGAGTATTGTTTTGATTGCATCTCCCACATATATTCTTCATTGATATACATTATGAGTGAGATTGCATGTGTACATTGGGGACAATGTACAACTTAAGTGTGGGGGGGAGTTTCATAGTGCACATATCTTTTATATTAGTTTTGATTGTTATACATGCTCACATAGCCAATGGCGGTTCACCTTTATTGCAATAATTGTATTCTTGAGTTTAGGAGAATTTTTAACATTGAATATTTTCATGCTCTAGTTTTTCTTGAATTTCTACGATTTTTTGCCCGATTTATACTTGTTACACTACTCACTTATTAGACTCTTTTGGAAACTCAAGTTTGATGTTAAAGGGACTAGTTATAATTGTTGCTTGTGTTAAATTCTGAAAAAAAAATGGAAAAAACGAAAAAGAAAAAAAAATGGAAAATGAAAAGAAAGAACAAAATAGTTTTATTGTTAATTTGTGCTTGTTGGGTGGAAAGAGCTACTACCTATGAAGTATGAAGCTACTCTCATAAGTCAGATACTAGGTATGCCCTAATGAGAGAAAGAGCTATCTCATAGGATGAGTGAAAGCTACCACTCCGGTAGAAAGAGCAACCACCTCGAAAGTGTGAAAGCCACCTTAGCGGCCGCTTTGGAAAGGACTACCTTAGAGGATGTGTGAAGCTACTACCATCTTTGAAATTGTTGTTACTTTTGTAGATAAATAAGTCCCTTGTACTTAGAACTTCGAAAAGTATACCTTGGGTTGTTTTGAGTGAGTTCACACACGTACACGATTTCAGGTTTATTGTCCTTTTTGATTCAAGGTTTTAGCTCGAGCTTTGATTTTTTTGTATTTATTGTTGAAATTTCCCTTACTTGTAGAATGCTCTCTCTGTACACTTTGGTGAACATAAGGCTAAGCACTTCCAAAATTTCCTTCATCTATGCACCGAATGTTTAAGTGTGGGGGAGTTTGATAAGTGCTTGTGTGATATTAATGCGAAGCATTCTTTTCTTATGTTAAGCATTACTCTTCTCGGGTTTTTACACTAATATGTGTATTTTATGTTACTTTCGTGCAGGTAGGGTTGTGAGGCCGATTTTGAAGGAAAGAAGCCAATGTGGATCATAATGCACCGATTTTTGGAGAAATCTTGCTAAAGTTCAAACGCGAAGACATATGTCGGGTGTGAGATGCTAAAGTGTGTGCCAACCTCCTCGTATTCGAGTTCGGACATCCATTTGGAGGGGCACAAGGGCAGTCACACTCAAGCATTCTGACTTATGCACATAGAATAAGAGCTCCACTAACTTGTCTATCATTGAAGAAGCAAGTGATCCACGACGTGAACGTGTGCCCGTTTGCGTTACCCCGATGAAAGCATGGATTCGGGAAGCTATTCAGGCCGGATACTGTAGTAGAGCACTGTAGTAGCACTGTTCACAGCCGGCCGAGAAAACAGGAATTCAGAGAACCCACACGGGCATGTGGAAATTATTCACGCCCGTGTGGAAATTCCACAAGGGAGTGTGAAAGATCCAGAGGTCTGTGTGGTCCCCCGATTTCAGCCCTATTTAAAGCTGATTCAGCCCCGATTTCAGCATTCTTTTCTCCATCTTTTCGCCAACTTGAGAGAAGGCTTCGGCTAGGGTTTTGAGGGATATTGGTTAGGGTTTTGGAGAGGTACAATAGCTCCGACATCGTCCATCATTTGGAAGAAGGTTATTGGGAGAGCTTTCGTCTGCACCGATACGGCGAGATGTATCCAGGGCCGGACAAAGGATCCCTTGTGACGAGTAGAGGACTCTCCACAAAACCTTCGACATGACCATCGAGACGGTTTTCTATGGATTCATTGCTTTTACATTCTATTTCTTTGATTGTACTTAGCTCCATGGAGAGCTAAACACCTAGTGGGTACTTGGGTATTTGTGAACCCTAGGATGTATTTGTTTTATTGAATCTCTTTATTATGTTTTCAATTAATTGATGTTTATTGTGAGTTCCAACCTTGAATTCTTGATTGTATGAACATTTCCCCTAGAGTGACACTAGGGTTGAGAGTTCTTATTGGTAACCTTGTGATTGAGTGACACACCATGAGCGTTTAACAAAGCTAGGTTGGAGAGGGTTGAGAGGGTGAGTCGAGAGGTACATGAGTGTCCATTTCCCCTCCGACGTGATAGATTCTACCTCCATTCCTTGAGTTCTTTGCGGCCATAATAGAGTGAATGGTCTAATAGATGTCCTTCCGCTGGGGCTTACTTGCGCTTGCAACGGAGTGAAGCATTGAGGTGATCTTAGTATCTAGTGCTTAATCATGGTTAGGGACCTTCCACCTGGACCAAAGGGTTAGGTCTATAATTAGGAAGAGATTTATCACTTAGAATCCCTAGAGCTCATTGCAACTCTATGCGAGTGCGAGGTTGATAGGTTATCTAATCTCTCCTCCGGGACATGTATAGAGTTAGGCATGGTTGACCTTAGATTTGGGACTATGTAATGAAGGATTTCCATGACTGACTATTGCATTGATTAGGAAGCATTATAGAGGGTTCTTGCTCTTGAAATGATCGTCCTTGGCGAAGCATTATCCGGGTACCCCATCTTTATCGATTGCCTTACCTTCCTCCTTTACACGTGCTCTCTTACTTGTTGATTTTACTTTTGAAAATTGAATCATTGTCATACTTATCACTATTAATCTTTCACATAGCTAATAAGTGGATTAAGTGTTTTTATTACCTACTCCCTCTGGATTCAAAACCCGCTCATCCGGGATTATTACTTCGACAAACCTGTGCACTTGCCGGATATACGCAAGGGGACCTTGTCAGCTTGATGGATGCTATACGTGGTGCTGAGAGGACGGTCGTGCCTACCCCTCTAGCATTTGAGATGGTCAGGATGATGGGGTCGGTGCGTAGATGTGGGCCTGGGATATATATTATCACTACATCCACCCCAGAGATCGCTAGGAGTGGTGGGGATGCAGAGGAGGGTCCCCGATAGTTTCCCTGGCCTCAATTTGCACCGATGGGTACCAGAGCACCCCTTGCAGCACAAGAGACATTTTGGCATTCAGAACCCAATTTTTCACCTCCTCGAGCTCATGATCGTATCGAGAGACTCGAGAGTGCAGTGGGTGAGCTTTGGACCGAGATCATGGAGCTCCAGGCTATACAGGCAGCCCAGTATACCGATATGGTGGCCCGTTTCGACGCGTTATGCCAGCTATTGATTATCAGACCACCGGCCCCTCCGGCACCACCATCACCATCACCACCCCCACCGGCACCTTTTGATTATCCAGCATCAACAGCAGAGCCAGAGGATGACATCGGCACTTGATTTAATTTTCCTCATCTTTTACTTCCGCATTTTATTTTGGACTTGTATACTCAGAAAGGACATTCCTTCTGAGTTTATTTTCATTTTGTATCTCGAGTTGTATTCATTGTCTTATATTCTATATACTCGAGTTATGTTTGTTTTTATTGAGCTTCACTGAACCCCATCGTGTATGCGTGCAGATGGTCTTGTCATCATGGGAATTGAGACTTTGTCATGGGCACGGCCAAGGTGTTTCGGCACTTGGCCGTGTGAGCTTCACAACCCGTGGAAAAACACTAGGAGTCAGGGGAGTATTGTTTTGATTGCTTCTCCCACATCTAAATTTAATTGATTTACATTATGAATGAGCTTGCATGTGTACATTGGGGACAATGTACAACTTAGGTGTGTGTGTGTGTGTGGGGGGAGTTTCATAGTGCACGCATCTCTTTTGTAGTAGTTTTGATTGATATACATGCTCACATAACCAATGATGGTTCACCTTAGTTGCATTGATTGTATTCTTGAGTTTTGGTCATTTTTTTTTAACATTGAATGTTTTCATGCTCTAGTTTTTGCTTGAATTTCTAGGAATTTTTGCCCGATTGGCACTTGTTGCACTACTCACTTTTTGAACTCTTTTGGAAAGTCATGTTTGATGTATAAGGGACTAATTATTGTTTTTTCTTGTGTTAATTCATAAGAAAACAAGAATGAAAAGAAGGAACAAATAGTTTTATTGTTTATTTGTGCTTATTTGGTGGAAATAGCTACCACCTATGAAGTATGAAGCTACTCTCATAAGTCGGACACTAGTTATGCCCTAATGAGAGAAAGAGCTATCTCATAGGATGAGTGAAAGCTACCACTCTGGTAGAAAGAGCTACCACTTCGAAAGTGTGAAAGCCACCTTAGCGGCCACTTTGGAAAGGGCTACCTTACAGGATTTGTGAAGCTACTACCATTTTTGAAAATTTTCTTACTTTTTATAGATAAATAAGTCCCTTGCACTTAGAATAGTGAGGAGTATACTTTGGGTTGTTTTGAGTGAGTTCACACACTTACACGATTTCGGATTTGTTGTCTTTTTTTATTCAAGTTTTTAGCTAGAGCAATGATTTTTCGTATTTAGTGTGAAAATTTCCCTTACTTGTAGAATGCTCTCTTTGTATGCTTTGGTGAACCTAAGGACAAGCACTTCTAATATTTCCTTCATCAATGCACATAATGTTTTAATATTTGCTTGAGGACAAGCAAAAGCTTAAGTGTGGGGGAGTTTGACAAGTGCTTGTGCGATAAGAATATGAAGTGTTCTTTCCTTGTGTTGAGCATTACTTTTCTCGGGTTTTAACGCTAATATGGGTGTATTTATGTTACTTTTTATGCAGGTAGGGTTGTGAGGCTGATTATGAGAGAAAGAAGCCAATGTGGGTCGTAATGCACTAATTTGGAGAAAATCTTGCTAAGGTTCAAACGCGAAGACATAGGTTGGGTTCCAGATGCAGGAATGTGTGCCAACCTCCTCGTACTCGAGTTAGCACAACTATTTGCAGGGGCACAAGGGCAGTCACATTCAAGCATTCTGACTTGTGCAAATAGAACAAGATCTCCACCAACATGCCCGTTATTAAAGAAGCAAGGGAATCCACGATGTAAATGTGTGCCCATTTGTGTTACCTCAATAAAAGAATGGATTCGGGAGTATTTCAAGCCGGTACTGTAGCAGGGTATTCTAGAAATCACTATAGCAAAAATACTACAGTACCACTCTTTACAGCCGGCCAAGAAAACTGGAAAACAAAGAATCCACAAGGGCGTGTGGAAATTCCACAAGGGCGTGTGGAAATTCCACACGCCCGCGTGAAAAATCTACAGGGGCGCCCACATGGGCGTGTGGATTCTCGATTCTAGCCCTTTAAAAGCCGATTTCATCCCCGATTTTAGCATTTTTTTCTCCATCTTTTCTCCAACTTGAGAGCGGGCGGTGGCTAGGGTTTTGAGAGGTATTACCTAGGGCTTTGGAGAGGTTCTACGGCTCCAATATTGTGCGCAATTTGGAAGAAGGTTTGTGGGAGAGCTTTCGTCGGCACCGATCCAGTGAGGTGTATCCTAGGCCGGACAAAGGGACCTTTGCGATGAGTAGAGGACTCTCAAAAAACCATCGCCACGACTAACAAGGGGTTTTTCTATGGACACTTTGCTTTTACATTCGATTTCATTGATTGTATCTAGCTCCATGGAAAGCTAAACCCCTAGTGGGTACTTGGGTACTTGTGAATCCTAGGATGTATTCGTTTCATTGAATCTCTTTATTATGCTTTCAATTAATTGATGTTTATTATGAGTTCCAATCTTGGAGACTTGATTGTATGAATACTCCCCTAGAGTGACACTAGGATTGAGAGTTCTTCTTGGTAACTATTTTGAGTGAGTGACACACCATGAGAGTTAGACAAAGCTAGATTAGAGAGGGTTGAGAGGGTGAGTCGAGAGGTAGCGGAGCGTCCCCTTTCCCCTCCGGTGTGATCTATCCTACCTCCATGTTCCAAGAGTTCTTTGCGGCGATAGTAGAGTGAATGGGCTAAGGATGACCTTACGCTGGGGCTTAGTTGCGAGTGCAACGGAGTGAAGCGCTGAAGTGTTTTTAGCACCTAGGGCTTAATAATCTCTAGGGATCTTCCACCTGGACCAAAGGATTAGATCTATACATAGGAATAGGGTTTATTACTTGGAATCCCTAGAGCTCATTTCAATTGTATGCGAGTGCGTGGTTGAGCGGTTATTCAATCTCTCCTCTGGGACATGTACAGAGTTAGGCATGGTTGACCTTAGATTTGGGATCATGTAATTAAGAATTTCCATCACTCATTGTTACATCAATTAGGAAGCACAATAGAGGGTTCTTGCACTTGAAACAATTGTCCTAGGTAGATCAATATCTCGGTACCCCATTTTATCGATTGCCTTACCTTCTCCTTTACTTGTGCCCTCTATCTTGTTGTTTTTATTGTCGTTATTTCATATTTTGTCACACTTAACACTATTCATCTTCCTCATTAGTCAAAAAACAACTTAAGTGTCTTTATCCCCTACTCTCTGTGGATATGATACCCACTCATCTGGGATTATTACTTCGACACCCGTGCACTTGTGATTTATATGCATATACGGACGTGTCAGGCATTGTCAACTACCACCTCGAAAGTGTGAAACCCACTTGGGAGGCATCTTGAGAAAGGTCTACCTTAGAGGATTGTGTAAAGCTACTACCTATTCTTTTTGTTTAAATAATAAGTCCCGTGTTAATAGGAACTTTGTAGTGGACATAGTGTTGACATGAGATGAGTTTTTTACACACACACGCATTCAGACTTCATCACATTCATTTTTGATTGAATTGTTTGCTAGAGCATAGATTGTTTTGTCTAGTGTTTTATTTTCTCCATAACTTTAGAATTTTATTCTTGTACTCTCTTGGTGACCCTAAGGCCTAGCACATCCCATTTCTTTCCATGAGTTAAATGATTAATTTTGTTTGAGGACATACAAATCCTTAACCGTGGGGGAGTTTGATAAGTGCTTGAGTAGACATATTTTCTATATATGTTTTACATGCATTGAGCATCATGTTTACCATAGTTGATGTCTCATATTGTGTATTTGGTGTCCTTTTGTGCAATTAGGTTGTGAATGTCTTGAAGATTGAAAGGGAGCAAAAATAGGCTATAAAGGCACAATGTTAAGAGTTCTTGTGCAATTCAAAGACCAAGACATGAGAGGAATTCATGAATGCGAAGATGTGTGCCAACTTCCAAGGAGATCCAAGTCAATTCCCTATTGTAGTAAATACTGTAGCAGTACTGTATCAAAATTATTGTTTATGATCCCGTGTGGGAATTTTTTGCTGCCCACGCGGGCGCGTGAAAAATCCACATGGGCGCGTGGGGGTATGTGACAGACAAAGTCTAAGGCCTATAAATAGCCGTTTTGCCCTATTCTTTCTCATCTTTTGTGCGGCTCTTGAGGAGTGAGATGGCTAGTCTTTGGAGAGGAGGTCTTTGTCGATTTGGAGGGTGTTCTTTTACCAACTTTGATAGTTTCCTTCGCCGTCATAGTACTTGGGAAGCCACTGGGGACCTAGCTTCGGAGAGTAATCCTTTAAGATGTTGGACTACCTATCAAGGCCAATCATCACGAATTCAAGGGGATTTTCTCTATGGTTTTTGTTGCTTTTTATTGTATTAATAATTGTTTTGTAACTTGCCCATGGAGGGCAAAACCCTAGTAAGTACTTGGGCATGTGAACCCTAAGATCTATTCTTTTGTAGTGATTCGCTTTATGTTTCTAGTTAATCCCAGTTGATTTGAGTTTTAATCTTGAGATTTCATTGCTTGCATGTGTTATTGATCTTGGTGGTTGATTTACATTGCATAATTTGTTACTTTGATGTGAGAGTTCTCCATTAGAGTTAGAACTTCAAGGTTAAAGAGTGTTGAGAGGGTGAGTCATGAGATAGTGGAGCATCCCCTTTATCTTACGATTGAGTGTTTCCAATCTCTGTAATCCGTAGACTCTATGAAACCATATTTCGTGTGAGACACGAGATTAAGAGATTTCTCCGCCGGGACCTTGTATGGGGTTGGGGATCCTTCGCCGGGAATTAGGGTTGCATCTATCTTTAGGAATCGGTTTCACTCTTAGATATCCCTAGAGGTCATTGCGGTCATATGGGGTGTGAGGTTTTGAGATTGAGCGATTTCTCCACCGGGACCATGTAGGGGATGATAAGTGTCTAAATGTAGGTGTTTTTGTATATATATCGTATTCACTTTGCATGTATTTTGTGAGGTTTGATGCCCGTTTTGCGCTTAATCATCTGATATTTGCTTTGTAGGGCATAAGGAAGCCATGGAGAACAAGAAGATATCATTTAGGTGAAAAGAGAAGAAAACATGAATTTCATACCACCCGCATATTACCTAGTATGGGGGCCGTATGCACTATAGCAGCGGAATGATTTCGAGTTGTCTGCCCAGATTTCCATACTACCCAGTATACATGGCCATATGGAGGCCGTATGCACCCCGTATGAAACGCGAATCTAGGGTTTTTGAGTGCTATATGACCCCTATACGACCTTTATATGGCTCGTATGTCATGGGGGGGTATAAATACTAACTTTTAGGGCAGAACAAGGGACCTTTTCCTTGGCCATTTGGGCCGCCGCCACAACACTTTTTTGGGGCCTTTCGGCCATCTTTCCTCGGAGATTCTTGGGGGAAACGAGCATACATCATCACCAAGAGGGAGAGGAGAAAAAGAGAATGTGTTGGAGTGAAGATCTAAGCATTCATCGACAAACTTGTGAAGCTTCATCCATTCAAGGGGATCACGACCTAGAGGGGGTTTTCATTACTTCTATTATGTTTTTGTCTTCCTTGTATGTTGTATAAGTGCCCCTTATCATGAGGGGTTAACTTATTGTTGTGTTTGGATTTGGATGAATCCTAGGGTTCATCTTGTGCAAGAACTTGGGATGTTATTCGTCATTTAATTTGATGGTTGTTTGAGATTCAATCTTTCGTGCCTTGATGCTTAGAATTACATGTATGGATTGAAAGGGGATACTTGTGCCTACACGCTGAGAGATCGGGTATTGGTAGCCCTCCATTGCTAGGTTTAAGCAAAAGAAGAGTAGGTTCACTCCTATTAGAGAACTCCTAGAACTTAATACGATCATAGGTGTGTTGATCCGGAAGAGATTTTGATTGACATTTGTTTGGGATTAGTGGTTAGTTGCCGAGAAATTGGGGCTAATCTACTCACGAGGTCTCTAGGTCTCAACTATCATCAATGCATCATTAAACCATCATAGTTTGGGCCTTAACAACAACCCTAGGTGGATTCCTTGTCCAAACACTACCTTTTCATGCTTGATACTCCCTTGTTTGTTTACATCCATGTGCTACTTACCCGTCCATAAGATTTGCTTAGCTTAGTTTACTTTATTTCATTTGTTGTTCTTACTGAGAATTGTAGGCTAGATAATAGATGAGGAGTGAGTAATAATACTTGCTTGGCCCAGTGGAATACGACCCCTGTGTCACTCACAAGGTATTACTTGGCGATCACGTACACTTGCGGGGAAGCAACCAAGTTTTTGGCGCCGCTGCCGGGGACATTCAAGGAATATTAGGAAAGCTTGTAATCTATTGCTCTAGCCATTTTTATTTTACTTGTATATATTAATTTTTGTGCATTTTTTTTAATTAATTTAACTTTGTTCTTTACATATCCTCTTTTGTGCAAGGTATAATTTTCTTGCCAAATGCAAGGGGCTTACAATCGGTCAAGGTCTTGGTGTGAGCAACTACAAGGAATGAAATTTAGCACCGAGGATGTTTTTGCCGCATTCATGCGAAGCCCTGAGGCCCAGCTTTCACCTAAGGACATCAAGCTCGGGACTCATCCCAAGGTCACAAACACTTGCTTGGTTAATATAAACACCCAGCTTGAAGGACAATTTAATGAATTGAGCACTATCTTAAGAGATGTCCAAGAATCCTTCCGTAGGCTAGAGAGACGGGTTGAAGAACTTGCTGAAGTAATGACCAAGAAACAACCAATTCATGAGTAAGAAATAGATAGTCCAAGTGCAACTAACAATGAAAATGTAGAGAATAAAAATGAAAATGAGGTGGAAGAAATCTTTGTTGTTTTGGAGGTTGGAATCATAGAAAAAGTGGCATCAATATCCCTTGAGCACGCCCTTGCCATAGAAGTGAATGAACACACCAAGCACAAAAGAGAAATATCCAGGATAGTTGAAGATGTGGGTAGGAAGTAAAAGCCATTTAAAAATCCACCTATGCCGGGGTTGGATGATTCTCGACCAAACAGTTTTCCATGTAAGCCCAAACAATGTCTATGGGCAATTCGAGAGCATCCAACATTGGTTGGGGAACAAAATTTGGGTAGGTCATTAATGCCATGCAAGAATCCACCCATGCCTTGCTTAAGCATTTCCCAACCGGAGCTATTTCCTTGGAGGCCCAAACAATTTTCTAGACTGCTTGAAGGAGATCTTACCAAGGGTGGAATAGAAGCAGAGAGGATGCTTAAGCTGTCAAATGGCCCGCCTAAGCCACGATTGCATAACTACCGGCCTAAAATTTTCCCTTGAAGGCCTAAAGGTACCATGTTCAAAGTTTTCACAAGCTCATCATCCTAGAAGGTAATTATTTTCTTTCATGGAAGTAGATATGCTACATGTAGCCGGGATGACACACCATTTTCAAGCCTCCTTAGGTAAGAAAAATGTACGTCAAGCTAATGACGTTAAACAAGCGCTTCTTGGGAGGCAACCCAAGCTTCAATTTCTTCATTTTCTTCTTTTTGTATTTTTAGTTTGGTGTAGATTATGTTTTTGTTGAGTGTTTTTGTGTTTCTTTTATGTTTTTTTTTTGTTGTTTGAATAAGTTCATGCTCACTCACTTTGCACATTGCACTCATCGATTTAATTGTGGTATATTTGTGCAATTTCTTGAGAAACTCATGTTTTGGTGTCGTTTCATGCTCTAGATCGTGGTTTTATTCATTTCAATCATTTTGGAGAAGTCCTCGAGCTTGCCATATCATTTTTACATCATTTGAAGCAGGATTTCGGAGTTTGGAGAGCATTTTTAAGTCATACGGCCTTCCATAACCCGTATGGAGGCCGCCTGGGGCAAACACAGAGCCAAACCAGTGGCCTGGTTCTACCCCAGACGGCCCCCATACGGCCTCCATACGGGGACATATGGACCCCGTATGGGGGCCGTATGGGGCGTTTTTGCCCCTTTAAACACCCCCTCTCTTTTCTCCCTTCCATTCTCTCATTTCTCTCTTCTTTCCACCTATTTTCTCTTCTTTCTCACTCATTTCTTGGCCTAATCCTCTCATTTTTTTTTATCCTAAATCTTCTCCTCATCCATTATAGACGTTGATCTAGTAGTTTTCCTCAAGTTTAACGCTTGTTTTCTCAAGATTTCATCAGTATGCTCTTTAATGCCCTAGTTTTATCTTCTTCATTTTTCTTCCATTCTTGGAGCTTATTTGTGGGATTTTTCAAGTATTTGCTTCATTTTTGTGGTGTGATTGTTGTGGATGAAGTATCCATTGAATTTATATAAAAAAGTTTCAATTTTAATGTTTTTGGAGAGGTTCTTTCGAAGTGAACAGTACCCAATGGCCCCCATACGGCCGTATGGACACTATACATCATATTTTCCATTGTTTCTTCATCCCATGGACTACATTTTGAATTATATTGGATTCATCTATGCTTGATTGGGTTTTTCATGTTTCATAGGAATGTTGTGGATGAAGAAATTGACAAGCAACCATGGAGTGATATTTACACCACACGGGTGACCACATGGAACAAGATGTCATGTTGTGATGAGAGACCTAATTCTAAGGACAAGGATGAGCATGGACACTTCATTTTATTGTTTAGACTTTATTTTCTAGTTTTTGTGTTCTCTTTGTTTTTTGTTTTAGTTTTTTCATGATTACTCCCCATCTCTCCTTTGTAAGTTTTTGTGGAGTGATGATGTCCCCTTTTTGCCAAATAAGGCATTAAGGGAATTTGGTGAGATTTCCTAGCTTAGAATGGAGGTCGGATCCGACATGTACTGCTCACCACACCTTTTGTTGGGTCATATCTCACGACGAGCACAAGATGAACCGGGGATGTTTGTTTTCACACTCCTCTATTATTTTCATTGCTTATTCTACCATGCTTTTCATGATTAGTGTACATTGAGGGCAATGTACAACATTAAGTGTCGGGATGGGTGTGTTTCATGTATTAGGACCATTTGTTGCATGCTAGTATTACCTATGATGGCTTTGTTCATTCTTGTAAGATTCTTTTAGCTTAGATTAATGATTAATGTAAGTTACTTGTTTTTATGCTTTATTGAGTCATGTTTTACCCCTAGTATTGTTATGTGTAATGAATTCTCTGTCGATGCCCTAGGAATAGCCAATGTGACTACTCTAACTCTCTTGTATGCTTCACACAATACTTTGAGTACATGGCCTTAAAACACTAAGTTCTATCCTTCAATGTTTTCTTAAGAACTTCTAAGTCTAGTTGAGCTAGTCCTAGTTTTGTGTCATGTAGAGTACTCTGAAGATGTGATCTAGGGTGAATATGAAAAAAAAATGAAATGAAAGAAAAAAAAGAGAAAAAGAAAAAAAAATGAGTCTATGTCAGTATTCCTCTGCTACTGAAGCATGAATGCGTCTATGTAGACTGTAATCGAGTAGTTGAGTGGCTCTTGAGCCTAACCAGCATGTGCACCATCCAAAAAGATTTCAAAATGATGTTGGTGCAGTCTACGTTAGTCGGACTCAAAAAAAAAAAACGATAATGAAATGAAAATAAAAACCCTAGTGATCTTTTTTAGTACCTACCTAAGGTTTTGAGAAGAAAAAGGATTCAGTTTCAAGCTAAAGATTTAGAAGGATCTTATTTAGCCATTGAAGTAGCACTTAGTATTTTAAGACATAGTATTATTTGTATGTGGAGTGATTAGCATCTAGAGCTATACTGATTGAAGTCCTTAGGCTAGACCAGATCAGGGCTAATGAGATATAAAATTCACTTACACGGCACATACATATAAGGGTTGAGACAGGATATTTCTTATTATGCTTATTGACTATAACTCAACATCTATGTATCATTGTCCACTTCTTTTGGAGTCTTATATTTGCTTGATGCCAGAGGTAATGCATTTAGCCACTTTTCAGTCTCTTTGTTTTTCATGAGTTGATTGCTTGGGGACAAGCAACGCTTAAGTGTGGGGATATTTGATAAGTGTCTAAATGTAGGTTTTTTCGTATATATATCTTATTCACTTTACATGTATTTTGTGAGGTTTGATGCCCGTTTTGCGCTTAATCATCTATTATTTGCTTTGTAGGGCATAAGGAAGCCATGGAGAACAAGAAGATATCATTTAGGCGAAAAGAGAAGAAAACAATAATTTCATACCACCCCCATATTACCCAGTATGGGGGCCGTATGCACTATAGCAGCAGAATGATTTCGAGTTGGATGCCCAGATTTCCATACTATCCAGTATACAGGGCCATATGGAGGCCGTATACACCACGTTTGAAATGCGAAACTAGGGGTTTTGAGTGCTATATGAATATGACCCCTATATGACCCGTATGTCATGGGGGGGTATAAATACTGTCTTTTAGGGCGGAAGAAGGGACTTTTTCCTTGGCCATTTGGGTCGCCTCCACCACACTTCTTTGGGGCCTTTCGGCCATCTTTCGGTGGAGATTCTTGGGGGAAATGAGCATACATCATCACCAAGAGGGAGAGGAGCAAAGGAGAAGGTGTTGGAGTGAAGATCTAAGCCATTATCGATAAACTTGTGAAGCTTCATCCATTCAAGGGGATCACAACCTAGAGTGGGTTTTCTTTACTTCTTTTATGTTTTTGTCTTCCTTGTATGTTGTATAAGTGCCCCTTATCATGAGGGGTTAACTTATGTAAGAACTTATGTTTGGATTTGGATGAATCCTAGGGTTCATCTTGTGTAAGAACTTGGGATGTTATTCGTCATTTAATTTGATGGTTGTTTGAGATTCAATCTTTCGTGCCTTGATGCTTAGAATTACATGTATGGAGAAATCCATGATTCAATTATGAGTTGTATGCATAGATGTGACATACTCACGCATACTAGATATAGGAAAGATTGAAAGGGGATACTTGTGCCTACACGCCGAGAGATTGGGTGTTGGTAGCCCTCCATTGCTAGGTTTAAGCCAAAGAAGAGTAGGTTCACTCCTATTAGAGAACTCCTTGAACTTAATGCGATCATAGGTGTGTTGATCCGGAAGAGATTTTGATTGACATTTGTTTAGGATCAGTGGTTAGTTGCTGAGAAATTGGGGCTAATCTACTCACGAGGTCTCTAGGTCTCAACTATCATCAATGCATATTTAAACCATCCTAGTTTGGGCCTTAACAACAACCCTATGTGGATTCCTTATCCAAACATTCCCTTCTCATGCTTGATACTCCCTTGTTTGTTGATAAGTGCTTGTGCGATATGGATGCGAAGCTTTCATTCCTTATGTTGAGCATTACTTTTCTCAGGTTTTTACACTAATATATGTGTTTTTATGTTACTTATATGCAGGTAGGGTTGTGAGGCCAAGTATGAAGGAAAGAAGCCAATCTGGATTACAATGCACCGATATTGGAGGAAATCTTGCTAAGGTTCAAACGCGAAGACATAGGTCGATGTGAGATGCTAGAGTGTGTGCCAACCTCCTCGTATTCGAGTGGGCACATCCATTTGGAGGGGTACAAAGGTAGTCACACTTGGGCATTCCGACTTATGCACATAGAACAAGAGCTTCACCAACGTGCCTATCATTGAAGATGCAAGTGATCCACGACGTGAACGTGTGCCCATTTACGTTACTCCGATGAAAGTATGGATTCGAGAAGTTATTAAGGCCTGATACTGTAGCAGAGAACTGCAACAATATGGCAGAAAGTACTGTAGCAGCATTGTTCACAGCCGGCCGAGAAAACAGGAGTTCAGAGCATCCACACGGGCGTGTGGAAATTATCCACGCCCGTGTGGAAATTCCCCATGGGCGCGTGAAGCATCCACGCCCGTGTAGTCGCCCTATTCCAGCCCTATTTAAAAGCCGAATCAGCCCCGATTTCAGTATTCTTTTCTCCATCTTTTCCCTAACTTGAGAGAGGGCTTCGGCTAGGGTTTCGAGGGGTATTGGCCAAGGTTTTGGAGAGGTTCTATGGCTCCGACATCGTCATTCCTTAGGAAGAAAGTTGGCAGGGGAGCTTCCGTCGAGGCGTATCCTATACCGGACGAGGGAATCCTTGGACGACGAGTAGAGGACTCTCCACAAGACCATCCACACGACCATCGGGGGGGTTTCTTTATGGATTCATTGCTTTTACATTCTATTTCTTTGGTTGTACTTAGCTCCATGGAGAGCTAAACCCCTAGTGGGTACTCGGGTATTGTGAACCCTAGGATGTATTTGTTTCTTTGAACCTCTTTATTATGCTTTCAATAAATTGATGTTTATTGTGAGTTCCAACCTTGAATGCTTGATTGTATGAACATTTCCCTAGAGTGACACTAGGGTTGAGAGTTCTTATTGGTAACCTTGTGAGTGAGTGACACGCCATGAGCGTTAGACAAAGCTAGGTTGGAGAGGGTTGAGAGGGTGAGTCGAGAGGTACAGGAGCATCCCCTATCCCCTCCGGTGTGATAGATTCTACCTCCATTCCTCGAGTTCTTTGTGGCCATAATAGAGTTAATGGTCTAAGGGATGAACTTCCGCTGGGGCTTAGTCGTGCGTGCAACAGAGTGAAGCGTTGAGATGATCTTAGTATCTAGGGCTCAATTGTGGTTAGGGACCTTCCACCTGGACCAAAGGGTTAGGTCTATATTAAGGAAGAGATTTATCACTTGGAATCCCTGGAGCTCATTGCAACTCTATGCGAGTGCGAGGTGTTGAGATTGTTCGATTTCTCCTCCGAGACATGTATAGAGTTAGGCATAGTTGACCTTAGATTTGGGACTATGTAATTAAGAATTTCCACGACTCACCATTGCATTGATTAGGAAGCATAATAGAGGGTTCTTGCACTTGAAACAATTATCCTAGGTGGAGCATTATCCAGGCACCCCATCTTTATCGATTGCCTTATCCCCTTCTTTACTTTTGCTCTCTTACTTGTTGCTTTTATTGTTGAGAATTGAATCATTATCACACTCATCATCATTGATCTTTTACATAGCAAAGACTCAAATTAAGTATTTTTATTCCCTACTCCCTGTGGATTCGATACCCGCTCACCCGGGATAATTACTTCGACAAACCTGTGCACTTGCAGGATATAGGCAAGGGGACCTTGTCATTTGTTTACATCCGTGTGCTACTTATCCGGCCATAGGATTTGCTTATCTTAGTTTATTTTATTTCATTTGTTCTTCTTACTAAGAATTGTAGGATAGATAATAGATAAGGAGTGAGTAATAATACTTCCTGGGCCACGTGGAATATGACCCCTGTGTGACTCACAGGGTATTACTTGGCGATCCCGTACACTTGCAGGGAAGCAACCAGGGGACTAGTACAAGTCGCTTGGAGCCAAGGACCGATTGATCTTAAATTATCTCAACTCATTAGACTCGGTTTAGAAGCATTTAGCAAGTCTTGAACTTCATGTTAGATCCTAGGGGGAGCATTGCCTAGGTACATCATCTTTATTGTATGAGATCTCTCTCCATTTTACCCCTGCATATTCATCTCCAGTATTCATTTCTTCGCACAAAGATCACCACATCTTTCCATTTATCATTAGGCTAGAAAACAGAGAAGAATTTAGTACTAGTAGCCTTGTTCCCTGTGGATTCGACTACCGAAGTCACCGGGTATTTTATTACTTTGACACCCATGCACTTGCCGTACACACACACAGATTCGGATGTGTCATGGATCCATAAAGTTTGTATGCACAGTGCAAACTAACTTAGACAAGGAGAAAAGGTAGGCTATTCTATTGTTTATCCAACACAACCCAGTCTAACATCCCAGTCTGAGAAAGAAGAAAAGAGAGTGGTGAGTAACAGATGTTACCCAATGAATGGTGACACCATGGATATAATAGAGTAATAAAGCATTTCCAATAGTAATTACCACAATAATAATAACTTAAAAAGGTAGCTCCAAGTGTTCAGCCGATTAACAGTTAATGTAATGATTTAGAAATAGTACAGGTAAGTCACATTTTCCAACACAGAGAGCACCGCTCAAATTACAGGCAGGCCTCAAACAATTCCCAAGCTAATCGTGGTCATGACTAGCTACAGAACCACCAAGGTGGTTTAAGACTTTTAAAATTCACAATGCTGCCTTCCTTGGTGTTGGCCACTCAAATTCCTGTGTGGTGGCCCCTGGTTTCTCACATAAAAGACCCCCTGTCAATGGCTTCACGCATCTCTTGATCAAAGAAAACTCAGGATTTACAACACCACTTCCTATTAGGCCAGACCGTGGAACCACACATTGCAGTGTCGGATAAAAGTCCGTTGTCACCATCAAAATCAAAATACAACAATTCAATTCCTTTTAATTCCAACTCAAGGAACCCAACACCCAAATGTCCAAATAAATATATATACATCAAATCATATTCCATGTATACATGTAAACATGCTTCTTTCAAGATACATATGTGTAAGTATACTAGAATCATCTTTACCAAATAATTCCATGCTCAAAATATCTATATATATTTATCTATCAAATGAAATTTGATTTATCATCAAATTTACGTTATGAAACACATAAAGAAATACTATAATACTCTTAATAAATCTATGCAATTACGAATTGAACCACTCACAAAACCAAACGGCTCGCCTCGAGGCATGCTCACGGATTGCCGATTTTTTTTCCCTTAGAGGATCCTTCGTCACCTAGAATCGAGTAGGGAATCCAAGAACCAATTAACAGAAGAATGGAAACAAAATGCATGCGAATGCATTGTTACATGTTCATGTAACTCTAGGGTTTTAGGGGAAAATGATGTCATTTTGGACCCCAAACGATCTTAAACCGAAGTAAAACTAGTTCCAATGGATTTCAATCAAGAAGGGCTTTGATTTGGACCAAAGAAATACAAGAAAAGCCCAATGTTTTTTGGTGCTATAGTAACTTCGGGTTTGCTACAATAATCACAAACTTACTATAGTAAACCGAAACTTATTTGATGTTTTCATGTTGATTTACAACACCAAATAATGAAAAGTCTTTACAAACATTCACACAAACGACTAACAATGACACTGGCTTCGATTTGAGCCTTGATCAGATTTTATCACTTATTCGATTAAAGTATTCTATTCTTACATTGAGTATTACTCTTGTGTATATGTGTTCTTTTGTGCATGTACGGTTGTGGAGATAATTATGGAAGAAAGGAACCAAAAATAGATCATGGATGCAATTTTTGATGAAGTTCTTGCATTGAACAAACGTGAAGACACAAGTTATGCTCAAAGACATTTGGCCGTGTGCCAATCTCCATTGTGTTTAAGAAAATATTCAAATTGGAGGGGCAGAAAGACAGTTATACTCATGTATTTCGACTTGTGCAATACTGACAAGATTTTCATTTATGTGATTTCATTGAAGATGCAACACAATCTACCCTATGGATGTGTGCCCATTCATGTGGGCTAAATGAAAATTGTGGATTCGGGAGTATTTTGGTGAAGTACTGCAGTAGTTTATTATAGCAAATCACTGTAGCAAAAACAAAGTACCAGTTACTGTTCACAGCTCGCAGAAAATAACCTTTTAGAAATTCACAAGGGTTGGTGGAAATTCCACACGCCAGTGTGGATGCCCGATTCCAACCCTTATAAAAGCCGCAATGTGGGATTATTTTCCAATCTTGTTCTCATCTTTTCCCCATCTTTGCAGGTGACAAGTTCCCCTTGCTTATATCCCGCAAGTGCACGGGCTTATCGAAGTAATAATCCCGGGTGAGCGGGGTCGAATCCATAGGGAGTAGGAAGTGAAAATACTTAATTTGATTCTTAGCTATGTGGAAGATCAATTGTGATAGGTGTGAAATTAATTCAATTCTCAACAATAAAATCAACAAATGAAAGAGCAAAAGTAAGAAGAGGGTAAGGCAATCAATAAAGATGGGGTACTCGGATAATGCTTCACCTAGGATAATCGCTTCAAGTGCAAGAACTCTCTATTATGCTTCCTAATCAATGCAATGGTGAGTCGTGGAAATCCTTACATACATAGTCCGAAATCTAAGGTCAACTATGCCTAACTCTATACATGTCCCGGAGGAGAAATCGAACAATCTCAACACCTCGCACTCGCATAGAGTTGTAATGAACTCTAGGGATTCCAAGTGATAAATCACTTCCTAAATATAGACCTAATCCTTTGGTCCAGGCGGAAGGTCCCTAGCCACAATTAAGCTCTAGATACTAAGATCCTCTCAACGCTTCACTCCATTGCACACGCAACTAGGCCCCGTGGAGGTTCATCCCTTAGACCACTCACTCTATTATGGCCGCAAAGAACTCAAGGAACGGAGATAGAATCTATCACGCCCGGGAGGGAAAGGGGACGCTCCCTGTACCTCTCGACTCACCTCTCAACCCTCTCCAACCTAGTTTTGTCTAACGCTCGTGGTGTGTCACTCACTCACAAGGTTACCAACAAGAACTCTCAACCCTAGTGTCACTCTAGGGGAAATGTTCATACAATCAAGCATTCAAGGTTGGAACTCACAATAAACATCAATTTATTGAAAGCATAATAAAGAAGTTCACTGAAACGAATACATCCTAGGGTTCACAATCATCCAAGTACCCACTAGGGGTTTAGCTCTCCATGGAGCTTAATACAATCAAAGAAATCGAATGTAAAAGCAATGAGTCCATAAAGAAACCCCCTCGATGGTCGTGTCGATGGTCTTGTGGAGAGTTCTCTACTCATCGTCCAAAGATTCCTTCGTCCGGTATAGGATACGCCTCGATCGAAGCTCCCCTACCAAACCTTCTTCCTAATGGAATCACGATGTCGGAGCCATAGAACTTCTCCAAAAACCTTGGCCAATACCCCTCGAAAACCCTAGCTAAAGTCCTCTCACAAGTTGGGGAAAAGATGGAGAAAAAGAATACCAAAAATCGCGGGCTGAAATCGGCTTTAAATAGAGTCGGAATCGGGCGATCGCACGGGCCGTGTATGATGTCACACGCCTCATGGAATTTCCACACGGGCGTGGATAATTTCCACAAGCCCCGTGTGGATTCTCTCGTTTCTCGATTTCTCGCCGGGCTGCCACAGATTTGTTACGTTGTTTTGCTACAATACCGCCATACTATGCCGGAAATACTCCCCGAATTCCATACTTTCATTGGGGGTAACGCATAACGGGCACACGCTTACGCCTTGAATCACTTGCCTCTTTCAATGATGTGCACGCTGGTGGATCTCTTTGTTCTTATATGCATAAATCAGAATGTTCGAGTGTGACTGCCTTTTGTGCCCTCCAAATGAATGTGCTCACTCAAATACGAGGAGGTTAGCACACACTCTAGCATCTCACACCGACCTATGTCTTCGCGTTTGAACCTTAGCAAGATCTCCTCCAAAAATAGGTGCATTATGATCCACATTGTCCTATTTCCTTCATTCTCGACCTCACAATCCAACCTGCATAAAAAGTAACATAAAAAACACATATTAATGTAAAAACCCCGAGAAAAAGTAATGCTCAACATAAGGAATGAACGCTTCGCATTCATATCGCACAAGCACTTATCAAACTCCGCCACACTTAAGCTTTTTCTTGTCCTCAAGAAAACATTAAAACATTATGTGCATTGATGAAGAAAATATTGAAAGTGCTTGGCCTTAGGTTCACCAAGCTATACAAAGAAAGTATTCTACAAGTAAGGAAAAATTTCAACACTAAATACGAAAAAAATCAATGCTCTAGCTAAAAAAACTTGAATCAAAAAAAGGACAACAAACCCGAATTTCGTGTATGTGTGTGAACTCACTCAAAACAACCCAAGGTATACTCCTCAAAGTTCTAAGTACAATGGGACTTATTTATCTACAAAAAGTGACAAAAATTTAAAAAGATGGTAGTAGCTTCACACATACTCTAAGGTAGCCCTTTCCAAAGCGGCCGCTAAGGTGGCTTTCACACTTTCGAGTGGTAGCTCTTTCTATCCCGAGTGGTAGCTTTCACTCATCCTATGAGATAGCTCTTTCTCTCATTAGGGGCATAACTAGTATCCGACTTGTGAGAGTAGCTTCATACTTCATAGGTGGTAGCTCTTTCCACCCAACAAACACAAATAAACAATAAAACTATTTTGTTCCTTCTTTTCATTTTCAAAAAATATATATATATATATATATATTTTTGAGTTTAGCACAAGAAAATAAACCTAACTAGTCCCTTTAACATCGAACATGAGTTTCCAATAGAGTTTCAAAGAGTGAGTAGTGCACTAAGTGTAAATCGGGCAAAAATTCCTAAAAATTCAAGCAAGAACTAGAGTATGAAAACATTCAATGTTAACATTGGGAGTAGTGTTCCAACGGGTTGTGATGCTCGCACGGCCAAGTGCCAAAGCACCTTGGCCGTACCCATGACTAAGTCTCAATTTCCAAGAAGAAAAGACCATCTGCACGCACACACGAGGGGATTCAGTGAAGCTCAAGAAAAACAAAAATAACTCGAGTGTATAAAAGATGAAGCAATGAATACAACTCGATAATGCAAAAATAACATAAACTCATAAGGAAAAAAATCCTTTACGAGTGAACAAGTCTAAAAAAACAAGAAAAATAAGATAAAAGTAAAATGCATGAAAGTAAAAGGAAGGTCAAGTGTCGAAGTCGCTCTAGGTCTCCGCTAACTGTCTTTGAAGTGGAATATAGTGGGTCCTCCGTGCTTTGGGGTCGAGGGATGGAGGTCTTTGGAGGTGACTGGGCGGTGCATCGAAGAGTCCCCTCAGCTGCAGGATGAATGATGAGGCAATGTCTCGCTCTAGGATCTGCTGTAATATGTCAAAACGCGCCATGAACTCTTTGTACTGAGTGGCCTTCGTAGCCCTAATCTCAGCAATCTTTGCTCGAGCTTCACCACCTCTCGTCCGTACCACTCCCCACGGCTCTCGAGCCTTTCAAAAATGATCATGGGCCCCGAGATGGTGGGCCCGACGCACGGGGGTGCTTCCCACTCTGCGGGAGGTTTCCGATCTCCATCGGTGTGGGTTGTAGCTCGGGGCCCCGAGATCCCCGCTAATCTTGAATGGTATGTTCGAACATAGACACCATTTGAATATTTTTGGGTCAACCCCATGAGCCTCATGGTCTCTAACCCAAGTGGTGCTTTGGGATTATCGCTTTCTCGGTTCCACGATTTTTGTCTCGCAAACCCATTCCCACAATGAGTCTGGTAATATATGGACCTGAGAAAATGACACCCAATCGAGGATATTGTCCTTGATGCTTCAAATACTACTGCTAAAATGTGTCCCGAGATGGACCGGTTTGTTCGAACCATGGAGTACAAAGTACGAAACTCTTGCTTGTTGTTGACTCCCGTGCTATCACCACGCCCATTTACTGACCTGCTTATGATGGCGTGAAGATATCTGTAACTAGGTCGAGATAAACATGAAGCCTTAGACACTCCACGGTTCATAATGCCCCTTTCCACATAATAAAGAATACGCCTTAATGGGAGATAAACCCGTCATGTCAATTGGAAGGTTCTCATACTCCTCAGTTTCAATATATTCGTCATCATATAGACCAAGTCTAGTGGAAAACTGTGTGACACTCATACTATGATGCGTCCCAAAAGCTCTAAACTGAATCGCGTCAACACTATCAAAGTGAGCATAAGAGCGGTCGAACTCAAATGAGCATAGCAGGGTCACGAATGTTCAGTAACCTGTGCCAATTTAATACCAATAGTAATTTCTCGACCTCGTCAGCCATATCATCTGCTAGTTGTACCTTCCTGAGTAACTCAATATCTGGAATTCGCGTTTGACCAAACTTAAGCTTCTCTAACCGCTCAAATCGAGCTTGATGCGCCGGTAGTGTGAATCCCACAACTTCCGGTTCAGGGGCAGGCTTTCGAGGCCGCTTAGTAACTGGTTTCTTTGATTTGGTAGCCATGCCTGCATGTATTAGAAAAGGAAAATCCATTAGTTAAATTCAATCTGTAGGAAAAATGTGAAAACACAGTCGTGCGAAAATTTCGCACGCCCGTGCGCTTCCACGGGGCATGGAAACCACACGCTCTTTGTAGCCAATCTCCACGCCACCTCTCTGTTTCACTTCCACATCGTCTTAGAAACAAATTATAATTAGTTTAGCAAGAAAACGATGCGTATTAACCATTTCAATCGCAGATAATGAGTTAGAATCCAAAAAAATCGAAGAAAAGAGGAAATCAATGTTTACGAATGAACTGCACGTAAACACTTCTACAATCCACACAATGCTCTATCAATCGACGCGAAGACGACAGTAGCAAGGGAACAAGAATGTCAGAAAAATGCTCTTTGATTGGTTTAGGGTTATTTGAGGAGAAGGGTGTGACTCTTGTATTAGGAGAGCGGATGGTCTTTTAAAACCTGAGGAGCCACACGGGCCTGCGGGAGTCCTACACGCCCGTGCGCTTGCAAATAACGGGTTCACAGGGGTGGACGCACGCCCCTGTGGCCTTACTAAATGTCCAAGAAAAATTATACACGCCCGTGTGGAATTCCCACACGGGCGTGTACCTTCACAAGCCGAACTCACAGGGGTCAGCCGCACGCCCCTGTGTTTTCTCGGGATGGAGAGAACAACCTGCAGAGTTTCGCACGGGCGTGCGGAAATTACCCACGCCCGTGCGTGGTTCACAAGGTCGCCCACAGGGGTGAGTCCACGCCCTTGTGTATTCTCGGGAAAATCTACCCAACTCTGCAGGAATTCACACGCCCGTGCGGAAATTACCCACGGGCGTGCATCAGTCGCATGGTCGTCCACAGGGGCAGCCGCACGCCCCTGTGCCTTCTCTGGATGAGTTTGCAGTACACATCCATGGGCGTGTGGAATTGCCACACGCCCGTGTGTTTTCTCTGAATGACTTAGACAAACCTGCAGGCTCTGCAAAACTAGTCTGAACATGTTTACACACTCAGAGCCTGCCCTATTGTGCAAGATATACCTGAAAAAAAACACAAAATAGAAGTCAAATGACCAAACTTCGTCAATTCTCAACAAAATATATAAAGAATTCTTTTGAAAAAGACAATAGGATCACAGCACAAGCACTCAAAAATTGAAACACCAACACTTAACAATTTATTCATGCAAACAAACTAAACTAAATGGTACGAGAATAGTAAACACTTGGGTTGCCTCCCAAGAAGCGCTTGTTTAACGTCACTAAGCTTGACGTATCTTTCTTACATCACGGGGGTTCATGGAGGAAAAATACTTCTCTATTATCACTACAAATCTCTCCGCCATGGTATGGTTTCAGCCTATGTCCATTCACCTTGAATGTGCCCTTCTCTGAATGATTAATCTCAATGGCTCCATGAGGTGAAACTTCGGTTACAGTATACGGACCATACCATCTTGATTTAAGTTTCCCCGGGAATAAACGTAGATGGGAATTAAATAGTAGCACCTGATCGCCGACTTTGAAATCTTTTGGGATTTTAATATGCTTGTCATGCCACTTCCGAATTCTTTCCTTATATATCCTCGCATTCTCATATGCCTTCATCCTCCATTCATCTAGCTCATTGAGATGTAGTATTCGTTGCTCTCCAGATTTGCACAAGTCGAAATTCATCAATTTAATTGCCCAATATGCTTTGTGCTCTAACTCCACCGGTAAATGGCAAGATTTTCCATACACCAAATTATAAGGAGTGGTCCCTATTGGTGTTTTGTATGCTATTCTATGAGCCTAAAGCGTGTCGTCCAACCTTTTAGACTAATCTCGTTTACCTTGATCCACTGTTTTGGTCAAGATTCTCTTGAGCTCTCTGTTTGTAACTCCACTTGCCAACTCGTTTGTGGATGGTAAGGTGTCGCGAGGCGATGATGAACTCCATAACGCTTTAACACTTTCTCTAATTGTGTGTTACAAAAGTGTGTTCCCCGATCGCTAATGATAATTCTTGGAGTTCCGAATCGAGCGAATAGCTTCTTAAGAAATTTTACCACAGTTCTTAAATCATTAGTTGGAAGAGCCTGGGCTTCCACCCACTTGGAAACATAATCAACTGCTACCAAAATGTATTGATTGCCATTGGACTTTGGAAATGGTCCCATGAAATCAATTCCCCATACATCAAATACCTCGTAAAATTGCATAGGATTTTGACGCATCTCATCCCTTCGTGACAAGTTTCCAGCTCTTTGACAACTATCACATCGTAAAACGAATTCATGAACATCTTGGAATAAAGTCGGCCAGTAGAACCCAGCAGCTAAAACCTTCTCTGCAGTTTGACTTGACGCATAGTGCGCCCCCACTGGGCCTGAGTGACAATGTGCAATGATGTTCCACCGTTCCTTCCTAGAAACACACCTTCGCACCACCTGATCTGCGCAAATACGGACCATCTACGGATCTTCCCAGAAGAAATTCTTTAGATCATTGAAAAATTTCTTCTTCTGTTGTAAGCATAAGCCCTGCTTCAATACCTTTCCTGACAGATAATTTGCAAAATCCGCAAACCAGGGAGTATCTTCCGATTCTGATTCCTGTACCACATACAAGTATTCTTCAGGGAAGAAATCATTAATTTCCTTGCTTGCCGGTTCTTGCCCCTCACAACCTTCTAATCTCGATAAATGATCGGCAACCACATTCTCCGTCCCCTTTTTATCTTTGATTTCCATATCGAATTCTTGCAATAATAATATCCACCGAATCAATCTCGGCTTTGCATCTGCCTTGTTCATGAGATAACGGAGTGCAGAATGATCTGTGAACACGGTGACATTAGATAGGATGAGATATGACCTGAATTTATCACAAGCAAATACTACTGCTAATAATTCTTTTTCAGTAGTGGTGTAATTCTGTTGTGCACTTGTGAGGGTTTTGCTAGCATAATAAATCAGTTGAAATTGCTTATTTCTTCTCTGCCCCAAAACCGCTCACACTGCATAATCACTCGCATCACACATGACTTCGAATGGCTCATCCCACTTCAGTGTTGTCAGGATTGGTGCTTGCACTAACTTCTCTTTCAATACATTGAATGCATTCAAACAGTCATTCCCGAAGTCAAAAAGGGTATCCTTTTCCAGAAGTTCAGTCAACGATTGAGAGATTTTCAAAAAGTCCTTAATAAACCTTCTGTAAAAACCCGCATGACCCAAGAAACTGCGGATCCCTTTTACATTCGTAGGTGGTGGAAGCTTGTCAATTATCTCAATCTTCGCCTTATCCACCTCCATACCTGCCTGAGATATCTTATGTCCAAGAACGATGCCTTCTTGTACCATAAAGTGACACTTCTCCCAGTTAAGGACGAGATTCGTTTCTTCACATATCACTAATACTCTTTCTAAATTGTTTAAGCAAGCATCAAAAGAGTCCCCAAACACTAAAAAGTCATCCATGAAAACTTCCATAATATCTTCGAGAAAATCATCAAAAATGGTTGTCATGCAACGCTGAAATGTTGCAGGGGCGTTACACAACCCGAAAGGCATTCATCTATAAGCAAAGGTACCATAAGGGCAAGTAAATGTGGTTTTCTCCTGATCTTCTGGGGCTATCGGAATTTGAAAGTATCCAGACATGCCATCAAGGAAACAATAGAAATGATGTCCTGCTAATCTCTCCAACAATTGGTCAATGAAGGGCAAAGGGAAGTGATCTTTCCGAGTGACATCATTTAGTCTTCTATAATCAATTCATACTCGCCAACCAGTCACTGTCCTCGTGGGGATTAACTCATTCTTCTCATTCCTCATTACTGTTATTCCTCCTTTCTTCGGGACAAGTTGGGTCGGACTCACCCACTTGCTGTCGGATATGGGGTAGACGATCCCTGCATCCAAAAGTTTTATTACTTCCGCCTTAACAACCTCCTTCATATTCGGGTTTAATCTTCGCTGAGGTTGGATTACAGATTTATAATCATCCTCCATTAGGATCTTATGAGTGCAAAATGATGGATTTATACCCTTAATGTCAGAAATCTTCCATGCGATAGCCGATTTGTGCTTTTTCAACATGCTAACAAGCTTATCCTTTTGCTCCGCAGATAAGTTCGACGCCACAATTACGGGGAGTTTAGAGTCTTCCTTTAGGAATGCATATTCCAAATGTGCTGGAAGAGTTTTAAGCTCCAGTTCTGGTGGTTCGACAATTGATGGCCACAAGCTACCCTCTTTCAATTTATCAATCTCCTCAAAATCATTCGCCTCATGTTCACATTTACTTTCTTCCTTATCCGCCTTGACATCTATCTCTTTACAGTCTGCAATGGATGTCAACTTGTCTATTCCACCGAATTCCAAATTTGAGATAGTAACGCCAACTGAAAAGAGTTCTTGCCTCTGATCTTGAAAAGAAGACTCAAACCTAGCAAGGATTGCCTCTATACTGTCATCAAATTGGTCATTCATTGACACTGACATGGATTCCTCAAACTGCTTTATCACCCTATCCAACTCGCAGTCTTGCCCTTGAATCCTGGCGATGTACTCTTCAACCGACTCTTCCAAGGGATGTTGAGCTGTACATTGTCCATGATAGGAACAACATGATGTATCATTCCATGCTATTGTTTGAACTTTCTGCTCTACGTGTTCGACCAATCTCATGATCGTGTTAAACTATTCAAACATGTTAATCATTTTCTACAGCAAGAAGAAATATGGAAAGATTAGAGTAATGATGGAATAAGAAGATATGAAATAGAATGTGTAGTGGAATAGCTAAGAAAACAAAGTGCAAAGTATCTCTAAATGCCTAACTCGCCGGCAACGGCGCCAAAAACTTGACAAGTTCCCCTTGCTTATATCCGCAAGTGCACGGGCTTATCGAAGTAATAATCCCGGGTGAGCGGGGTCGAATCCACAGGTAGTAGGGAGTGAAAATACTTAATTTGATTCTTAGCTATGTGGAAGATCAATTGTGATAGGTGTGAAATTGATTCAATTCTCAACAATAAAATAAACAAGTGAAAGAGGAAAAGTAAGAAGATGGTAAGGCAATCGATAAAGATGGGGTACTCGGATAATGCTTCACCTAGGATAATCGCTTCAAGTGCAAGAACTCTCTATTATGCTTCCTAATCAATGCAATGGCGAGTCGTGGAAATCCTTACATACATAGTCCCAAATCTAAGGTCAACTATGTCTAACTCTATACATGTCCCGGAGGAGAAATCGAACAATCTCAACACCTCACACTCGCATAGAGTTGCAATGAACTCTAGGGATTCCAAGTGATAAATCTCTTCCTAAATATAGACCTAACCCTTTGGTCCAGGCTGAAGGTCCCTAGCCACAATTAAGCCCTAGATACTAAGATCCTCTCAACGCTTCACTCCATTGCACGCGCAACTAGGCCCCAGCGGAGGTTTATCCCTTAGACCACTCACTCTATTATGGCCGCAAAGAACTCAAGGAACGAGGTAGAATCTATCACACCGGAGGGGAAAGGGACGCTCCTATACCTCTCGACTCACCCTCTCAACCCTCTCCAACCTAGCTTTGTTTAACGCTCATGGTGTGTCACTCACTCACAAGGTGCATTATGATCCACATTGGCCTATTTCCTTCATACTCGGCCTCACAACCCTACCTGCATAAAAGTAACATAAAAACACACATATTAATGTAAAAACCTGAGAAAAGTAATGCTCAACATAAGGAATGAACACTTCGCATTCATATCGCACAAAGCACTTATCAGCAGGCACTCGTAGCTATGGTTTGGAGAGGGCTTTGGCTAGGTCTTTGGAGTAGTTGTACGGCGTTCCACACCGCATTCCTTCGAAGATAATTATTGGGGGAGCTTCCATTGGCATGTGCCCTAGGCTTGATGAGGTAACCCTTTGAGAAGATGAGACAACTCTATAAGACCATCAATACGGACTATGAAGGGGTTTTACTTATGGATTGCATGATTTTAAATTCGATTTCATTATTGATTGTATCTTGCTCCAGGAGAGCTAAACCCTAGTGGGTGCTTGGGCTTGTAAACCCTAGGATGATTTTGTTTCAATGATCTTTCATTATGTTTCTTTAATTGATGTTTTTAATTGAGTTCCAACAATGAATGCTTGTTGAATTAATTTTCCCTTAGAGTGACACTTGGGTTGAGAATCTATTTTCATAATCATTGTGGATGAGTGATACACCATGAGGGTTAGACAAAGCTAGGTTGGAGAGGATTGAGAGGGTGAGTCGAGAGATAGCAGAATGTCAGATTTCCCTTCCGATGTGATTTATCCTACCTCTACGTTCCAAGAGTTCTTTGTAGTCACAATAGAGTGGAGTGCTAAGAGACAAACTCCATGACACACCTTTTTGCGTGTGTACCGCAAGTGCAGGATTTTGTTTAAGTAATAATACCCCGGTGAGTGGGTAGTCGAATCCACATGGAATAGTGATTAGAAACACAAAGCTTGTTATTTAACTAGACCGAAAATGAATTAATAGTGATGTGAATAAGAATCAATGCAAATAGAAATATGGAAAGAAGGAGGAGGCGCAAATAAAAAATAGGAGAGGCAATCAATGATAAATGGCCTACCCGGACATTCCTCACCCTAGGACTATTGTTTCAAGTGCAAAACCAATCATTATGTTTTCTAACTAATGTATAAAGAGTCATGGAGATCATTGACACAACCGAATATTCGTGTAAACCGCAAGTGCACGGGTGTCGAAGTAATAAATCCCAGGTGAGTGGGTATCGAATGCACAGGTAATAATGAATAGAAACATAACGATTGCTATCTAACTATGATGAGAATAAATCGATGGTATGATGAATGAGATTTATATAAAAAGAGATAAAAGAAATAAGAACAAGAGGCACAATAAAATTGAGAGATAAGGCAATCGATATAAATAGGGTACTCGGATATTATTCCGCCTAGGACAATCGTTTCAAGTGCATAACCAACTATTATTCTTCCTAACTAATGTATTAATAAGTTGTGGAGATCCTAAGATACATTGTCCTAAATCTAAGGTCAACCATGACTAACTCTATAACAAGTCCCGGTGGAGAAATCAGTCAATCTCAACACCTCGTACTATGTACAGTTGCAAGACGCTCTAGGGATTCCAAGTGATAAACCCTATTCCTATATGTAGACCTAACCCTTTGGTCCAGGCGGAAGGTTCCTAGTCACAATTAAGCCCTAGGTGCTAAAATCACTTCAACTCTTGGAATGTGGAGGTAGAGTAAATCAAGTCGAAAGAGAAAGAGGATGCTCCGCTAACCCTCGACTCACCCTCTCAACCCTCTCCAATCTAGCTTTGTCTAACCCTAATGGCGTGTCACCCATCCACAAAGGTTAACAATATAGACTCTCAACCCTAGTGTCACTCTAATGGAGAAATCATTTAACAAGCATTCAAGATTGGAACTCAATTAAAACATCAATAAAGGAAAGCATAATAAAAGGTTTTACAGAAATAATACCATCTTAGGGTTTAGAAATCCATGTACCCACTAGGGGTTTAGCTCTCCATAGAGCTAGTTACAATCAACAATGAAATCAAATATACAAACAAGTAATCCATAGAAAACCCGCTCTATAGTCATGTCGATGGTCTTGTGGAGTGGCCTCATCTCCTCCAACGGTCCCCTTGTCCGGCCTAGGGCACACCTCACTCGGATCGGTATTGACGAAAGCTCCCCAATAACCTTCTTCCAAGTGGAGCGCAGTGTCAAAGCCAGAGAATCACCCTAAAAGCCTAACCAAACCTCTCAAAACCCTAGTCGCTGCCTAATAAATATCTAAAAGTACATATTTTGTATGTATTTGTTTAGTATTACTCTTTACATTTATTTGTTGAATCGATGCCCTTTTGGTTTAAATTGTGTTCTTTTTGTATTTCAGGCCTAATAGAAGCCCTGGGGGACTCGACGATGCAATTGGAAATGAATTCGGCATCAAAACGAGCGTTTCCGAGCCGGGATTATTGTAGCACAGGACTGCAGCGGTTCACTGTAGCAGTTACTATGGCTCATCACGGGCTTCTCGACAGAAAACTAGAAATCCTGAGGGATCGGCATACTACCGGTATGCTGACCCATTTACCCATCAGGATCTGGGTGTTTAAAGGCTAAAAGTGGGGGATCGGCTAGGGTTTGAAAACCACTTCCACACCACCTTGAACTCGGGCTTTTGGAGGGCAAAAAAAGAGGAAATCCAAGCATTCTTTGGCGGGAAAAGCAACATTGAGGAGGATCCACTTCAAGGACTTCATTCCTTGGAGGTTGAAGACAACGGGAAGCCACCCCATAGAGTGGTGTCCTCGGAAGGTTTTCTCCTGGGATTCAAGCGTCATTCGGTCTTCACCTTTTGAGGGAGTGTTCCTCATGTTTCTTTTAGTTTTTTGTATGGATTGTTTGGTTGCTTTGTTGAACATGAACAACTAAACCCCAAGGTCACTGGATGTAGGTGAACCTTGGGGGTGAACTTGTGATGTTTTGGACAATTTGAGTAATTTATGCATGATTAGCTTGTTGTGATTCTTGTTTGGTGTTCTTGATTGTTTTGGTACATTTGATCGAGTGATGTATCAAGGTCTTGGTAGCACTTTGTAGTATGACCATTTCCTTAGTGCTAGACTCCACCAAACTTGGAAGGGATTTTTGTATAAATATATGCCATGACCATGGGGTATTTGTACCCCTCTAATCCTAGGGTTGAAAACTACTAGTGTTTCTACCCTAACTTGTGAAAACCATCATTGTCCTTGAAACCATGTGGGAAGTTGGGTGGAAGGAATTCCATACTCAACACTTGCATCAGGTTAGGGGTCGATTGCCGTGACCATCAGGTTGACCTAAGTTTTGGTTTTCTCGGTCCAACTAACCACATGCTTAACTTTTCGAATATCCTACTCACTTTAGTAACCCCTTTGGGGACCCACATCCGTGATCGTTTTCCAACCTTGAGCATTTCCCGTGTTTTGATTTTCTCATACTTCTTAATATTTTCTCTTGCTTTTCCATTTTTTTGTTTTCTCCTCCTTTCTTTTCTGTTGAATTAGAATCGGTGAGCTAAACAACAAGTAAGAAGTGAGTAAAGTAGCTCCTCGGGCCCCTTGGGAATACTACCCACTCGTGCATGCGCGAGTGGTTTATTACTTGATGACCCCATGCGCGAGTGGTTCACACTTTGTGTTGATCGCCGCCCTCTTGAAAGTTGGGGAAAAGATGGGGAAAGGATGGAGAAAAGAATTATGAAATCGGGCTAAAAAAACGGCTTTAAATAGGCTCGCAATTGGGCATGCACACTGGCCCCACCCCAAATAGAATTCTGATTCCACCCCAGGTGGCTGTGAACATTAACTGCTATCGGCCCGGCCCCAAATAGAATGAGCAATCAAAGTATGAATGAAACTATGTGCCGGGTTTGCCATGCGTGAGGCCTTTCGGGTCTGATCACTACCTGCCAAGGTCGCCCAATAGTTGCTTCTACCCACCTCACTTGGGAAATCAAGCTTAAGACATTGACCGGGCATGGAGTTGATAAACTCATCATTATAGATCCCCAAGTACTTGGCAAAGTCCAAGTGGTGCATAGTACACTTTTTTTCCAAAAGCATGAAAGTGGATGGTGATACATTTCCTATCCCACACGGATTATGCATCTTGTTGTGCCTTAAATGAGCTCAAAATCTCCAAGGTTAATTGGCGGAAGGTTGGCTCATTTATGGCAAAAAGCTTGTCCCAACAATTATGTGATAACCACTCCTTGACTTGATTTGCTATCTCAAGGTTCTCCACAAGCCCCCAATCAATATAGCACAATGTCCCAAATGGCTTTGTCTACAATCTATCATATCTCTCTCGATAATGGGCTAACTTGAAGACGGGTTCATTTGGTGTAGATGAGGGTGCGGTGGTTCTTGGGCGCTTGGAGGTGAGTCTTTTAGTGTGAGGAATCTCTACAATGAAGACAACAATTGTTCAAGCTCATAAAGATACAAGATAAATCAAAATAAAATGCAAAAGATAGAGGAAACAAATGAAAAATCAAATTTTTGAGGTCATATGGCCGTATGGGGCCGTATGGTCACTATTCATGCAGCAAGAGTTTCCCTTATATTCATAGAATCAAAAATTTTTTACATAAGTTTGAATGAAAATTCATCCATGACATTGACAACATCCAAACCAAGCAAAATTCTAAAGAAATCCCACCCGAAATCTCCAAGAATGTCCAAGAAATGAAAAAGATAAAACTAGGGCATTGAAAAAGCATACCGGCAAAATCTTGAGAAAACAAGCTTTGAAACTCAGAGAAAACAACTAGATCAAAGTCTCCAATGGATTGGGAGAAGTTTTAGGTGAAAAACGGAGAAGATTTGGCCAAGAAATGAGGGAGAAAGAAGAGAGAAATTCGGTGGAAAATGGGAGAGTATAGAGAATGGAAGAGAGAGAGAAAAAAGGGGAATATAAAGTCGGTCGGCCCAGTCCCATACTGCCCCCATACGCCTTGGCCAAGAAAAACAACCATCTCAGATGGCCCTGTATGGGGGCCATTTTGGGAGGGCTGTCGAGATGGCACAAAGCATCGAGTTTGGCACTAAGTTTATCTCAGACGGCCTCCATACACCCCAGTAAGGCCATATACCTTTTAAAAACATTCCACACTTTGAAAACCTACTTCAAAATGATGTAAAAATTATATATCATGTTCAAAGACTTCTCCAAAAATGAGTGAAATGAACAAAATGATGATCTAGCACATGAATTAGCACCTAAACATGAGTTTCTCAAGAAGTTACACAAAGACACCACAATTAAGATGATGAGAAGAATATGCCAAGTGCGTGAGAATGAACTTATTCAAACACAAGCAATTCTGAGAAATATGAAAATTAAAATGAACTATGATCTAAAAATATGAAAAATGAAAGAAAACACCCCCGAACGCTTGGGTTGCCTCCCAAGAAGCGCTTGCTTAACGTCACGAGCCTGACGTACCTCATTCCTTACCTCATGGTGGCTCAAAGAGTTGGAATCCACCCCCGGTTTCCCTTAGAGTGTTGTTTCTTCCCGGCAAATTCAGTGATAACATTGAGAAGACCTCGAAATGTTTATGAGTAGAGAGGGGTGAAAAATTTACCTTTCTTCCAGGAGATGTGGGGTAATGAAGCTTGGTACCTTTCTTTTTTTCTCCTATGAATCTCCCTCCACATTTTCTTCACAAATGATTCTTTTTTCTCTTTTTTCGTTAGCCTTAGTGCAGGACACCCTCTTTTTTGGTTGCTTCAAGTTATGAAATTGAGGATGGCAGTGAGGTTCTTCTTGTTCTTCATTCTCCAACTCTCCCAAATACTCATCCAAAGGGTTTATAGAGAGCACCTCCTGCACACAATCAGAAATCAACCTATCAGTTTCATCAATAAAGTAAAGTGTGTCATCATGATCTAAAGAATGTTTCATAACAGCCGGCAAAGTGTACACCACTTCCTCTTCTCTGACTCATAATGTTAGCTTCCCTCATTTCAAATCAATTAAGGCACCTGAGGTGTTGAGGAATGGTCCGCCAAGAATCAGTGGTATCTCCACATCCTCATCTATGTCCATGATGATAAAATCCACATGAAAAACAAATTTGTCCACTCAAACAATCACATCTTCAACAATCCCACGAGGTTTTCTTGTTGATCGATCCACGAATTGTAAGGTCATCCTCGTGGGCCTCAACTCATCCAAGCCAAGTTTCAAATACATGGTGTAAGTCATGACATTTATGCTAGCCCCCAAGTCTGCTAGAGCATTTCCTTGGACTCCACCTTCAAACATACACTGGATAATGAAGCTTCCTGGATCTTTCAAATTTTGTGGGAGTTTCTTTTCTAAAATAGTGGATCAATTCCCCATAAGTGCAACCGTGCCTTCTTCCTCCAAATTTCTCTTATTCGCGAGGAGCTATTTTATAAACTTGGCATATTTCGGCATTTGAGTCAATGCTTCAACTATCGGGATGTTCAAGTGGAGTTGTTTGAAGATGTTGATGAATTTTCTGAAGTGAACATCCTCCTTGTCATGCTTCAATTTGGTTGGATAAGGGATTGGAGGCTTGTACTCGGATGATTTTGACGGTCCTTGTTGTTGGGGCTTGTCATTTCTTCCATGATTTTTGTATTCACTATTTTCTTCAACTAGCTTGGCATCTTCCCTGGAGGCTACCCCACTTTTCTTGACACTTGGGCCAATTTCGACCCTTGTCTCCACTTGCCTCTTGCTCCTAAAGCAATGGCTTTTAAGTGCTCCCTTGGATTGTCTTCCGTTTTGCTTGGAAGGCAACCTAGAGGATGTTCAGGATGTGCCTTCACGAGTTCCCCTACTCGATGCTCAAGAGATTTTACAAAAGCTTGGAGGTTTCTCAAAACAGAACCTATCTCACTAAACTGTTTGCCGTGCTGGGTGAGCTGAGTATTCACCTCGCCAAATTGTGCATCCATGCTACTAGTTAGGCTATTGAACCTATCATTGGTACTGAGCATGAAATTAGCAAGGACCTCTCTAGTAGAAAACTTCTTCTCAAAGGCCGGTTGTTGAAATTGATATCCTTGAGGTGGTGCACCTCTTTGTTGTTGGCCTTGATTCCATGCAAAATTTGGGCGGTTCTTCCACCCCGGATTGTAAGTTGAGCTATACGGGTTCCCTTGATTTCGTTGCCCTCCAATGTAGTCAACATTCTCAATGGACGCAACGGATGAGCTAGCAATTGGACATTGGGCCACATCGTGCCACCACCACAAGTGCTACATATTCATTACTGATTTTGACCTCGAACTACTGCCCATAAGAAGATCAAGCTTTCGCGTCAACACATCAACCTTTGCAGCCAAGGCATTATTGCTACCATCTTCATAAAGCCCGGAAGTCTTTTGTGTAGATCCTCTTGAGGCCCAATGCGATTCTGATAAGTTGCTTGCGTGATAAGATTACAAAGTATTCTATCCTTTGTGTTGAGCATTACTTTTCTCGGGTTTTAACCATAATATATGTGTAGTTATGTTACTTTCATGCAGGTAGGGTTGTGAGGCCGAATATGAAAGAAAGAAGCCAATGTGGGTTGTAAATGCATCAATTTGGAGGAAATCTTGCTAAGGTTTAAACATAAAGACACAGGTCGGGTTCGAGATGCGGGAATGTGGGCCAACCTCCTCGTATTCGAGTTAGTATAACCATTTGGAGGGGCACAAGGGCAATCACATTCAACAATTCCGACATGTGCATATAGAAGAAGTTCTCCACCAAACATGTCTGTTATTGAAGAAGTAAAGCGATCCATGATGTAAATGTGTGCCCGTTTGCGTTACCTTGATGAAAGTATGGATTTGGGAGTATTTCGGGCTGGTATTGTAGTAGAGTACTGTAGAAACTGTAGCAAGAATACTGTACCAGCACTCTTCACAGCCGCCAGAGAAAACAGAAAAATAGAGAATCCACACGGGCATGTGGAAATTCCATACGCCCGTGTGAAAAATCCACAGGGGTGCTCACACGGGCGTGTGGATTGCCCGATTCCAGCCGTTTAAAAGCCAATTTCAGCCCCGATTTCAATATTCTTTTCTCCATTTTTTCCCCAAATTGAGAGAGGGATGTGGCTAGGGTTTTGAGAGGTATTGGCTAGGGCTTTGGAGACGTTCTATGGCTCCGACATTGTGTGCCATTTGGAAGAAGGTTAGTGGGAGAGCTTTCGTCGGCACCAATCCAGCGAGGTGTATCCTAGGCCGGACAAAGTGACCATTGCGACGAGTAGAGGACTCTCCATAAGACCATTGCCACAACTAACGAGGGGGTTTTCTATGGATGCTTTGTTTTTACATTCAATTTCATTGATTGTATCTAGCTACATGGAGAACTAAACCCCTAGTGGGTACTTAGGTATTTGTGAACACTAGGATGTATTCGTTTCATTGAATCTCTTTATTATGCTTGAAATTAATTGATGTTTATTGTGAGTTCCATTCTTGTATGCTTGATTTTATGAATACTCTCCCAGAGTGACACTAGGGTTGAGAGTTTTTCTTGGTAACTCTTGTGAGTGAGTGACACACCATGAGAGTTAGATAAAGATAGATTGGAGAGGGTTGAGAGAGTGAGTCGAGAGGTAGCGTAGCATCCTATTTCCCCTCCGGTATGATCTATCCTACCTCCACGTTCCAAGAGTTCTTTGTGGTCATAGTAGAGTGAATGGGCTAAGGGATGACCTTCCACTGGGGCTTAGTTACGAGTGTGACGGAGTGAAGCGTTGAAGTGATTTTATCATCTAGGGCTTAATTATAGCTAGGCATCTTTCACCTGGACCAAAGGGTTAGGTCTATACATAGGAATAGGATTTATCATTTGGATTCCCTAAAGCTCATTTCAATTCTATACAAGTGCGAAGTCTTGAGATTGTACAATTTCTACTCCGGGACATGTATAGAGTTAGGTATGGTTGACCTTAGATTTGGGACTATGCAATTAAAGATTTCCCCGACTCACTATTACAATAATTAGGAAGCATAATAGAGGTTTTTTGCACTTAAAACGATTGTCATAGGCTAAACAATACCCGGGTACGCCATCTTTATCGATTGCCTTACGTTCTCCTTTACTTGTGCTCTAATTCTTGTTGTTTTTACTCTTGAGAATTGAATCTTGTCACACATATCACTATTCATCTTCCACATTAGTTAAGAAACAATTTAAGTGTCTTTATTCCCTACTCTCTGTGGATACGATACCCACTCAGCTGTGATTATTACTTCGACATCCGTGCACTTGCGGTGTACATGCATATTTGGACGTGTCAGGTTTTTGGCGCCATTGCCGGGGATGCGCAGAATTCCAAGAGACGCGAGTTTTTCTTTAAAAATCTTTGTGGATTCTCTTTTTCTTCATCTCCAATCACCCAAAAACTACTCCTGATCAACTTTTCAGCCCTTTACCATTGTTTTGGAGGATTTTATTTCACATTTCGTGCCGATTTTCTGAATACTATCATATATTTCATCGGTAACCCTTCTTATCCTCTTTTCATCGCGAATCCTGGTTTTCATTGGATTGAGAATCCTGAGTTGTGCTAATTTTCATGATTTAATGTCTTATGCATGTTTGGGAAGCCCTTAGGGGCGGTTTTGATTTGAATTTTTGGAGAATTGATGCACAACCGTGCGGTTTTCACACATCGCAGATCCACACGAGTGTGGGTAATTTCCACAAGCCCATGCGGAATTCTACAATATGTTGTTCCTGAGTATTATTTAATCGTTTCCTCCTTATTTTTTACAGGAATGACACCACACTCAATGAGGCACGAAGGCAAGCTGCCCTAGGGAGCCTTCACCCGAGCTAGCACAGATTGTATTTTTGAATCCTGAGCATCAAGCTTGTTTCGAGCATCTATCAGAGCTTAAGTTGGGCCAATCATGGTTCGTGGACCTAAGTGTGCTAAGTGGGGTCTAGCGGGGTGATGAGTTAATCAGGGAGTTGGAGGCGTTGATGGCCGTAGGAGGCTGGCAGAGGTTATTGTCTATACGAGAGCTAGTTTTCAGGATGCTGACTCTGGAGGTACTAGGGTCTTTTGAGTTTGTGGATGACATACAGTTTAGAGTGTTCAGTCATCAATTTGGTATGAGTATTTCTAAGTTTTCAGTTCGCATGGGCTTATACGATGAGGCATATATAGAAATGGAGGAGTATGGACGTCTACAAACAGATTACTTTGGTACCTTAAGTCCATATCAGGCTTACCAGATTTATGTGGATAGGGGCAGCATGAACCGGGAATATCCAAGGCCACATGTCTGTCTCAGCTGAGCAACAGATATTTATTTGCTGTCATTAGCAGATATATGTATGGGCAAGGTGATAACACTAGTACTCTAAGCCGATAGAGTCTGCTTTTTCTGTATTCCATGGCTAGATCCGTGCCTATTCATCTGGGGCACATTGTGGCGGATTATATGCGGTGCTAGGGCCAAAATGGGAGAGTAGGAGTATTATTTGTTGGTCCCTACATGACTAGACTTATTCTGGGGATGGGTCTCGGTGATGGTCTTCGGGAAACCGATCAGACAGTTATCCCCTCTCCTCTTGGACTCGATACTCTCAGGATTATGGGAGTGGTGCGTAGATATGGGCTCGGAGCTTACATTTTAGCCACTACCACCACTGAGAGGGCCGGTGGCGCTAGGTATGCAGTAGAGGGTTCCGCACCGACGGCGACTGAGACCTTAGGAGGCCCAAGTACTTTTTTAGGAGCCTATTATCGTATTGAGAGGCTCGAGAGCACTGTGAATGTATTACGGTCTGAGATCATCGAGATGCGGTCGATATGGTCAGCACAGTATGTCAATATGATGGCCCATTTTCGACTTTCTTACGACAGCTATTGAGAGGCAGACCCCCAGCTCCACCAGCACCCTTTGATCTAGCACCAGCAGCAGAAGAGGATCCAGAGCGCGACATCGACACTTGATTTTATTTTCCTCATCTTTTATTTCCTCATTTTATTTTGGACTTGTATACTCAAAAAGGACTCTCCTTCTGAGTTTATTTTCATTTTGTATCTCGAGTTGTATTCATTGTCTTATTTTTATATACTCAAGTTATTTTTGTTTTTATTGAGCTTCACTGAACCCCTTGATGTATACATGCAGATGGTCTTGTCATCATGGTAATTGAGACTTTGTCATGGGCACGGCCGAGGTGTTTCGGCACTTGGCCGTGTGAGCTTCATGACCCATTGGAACAACACTCCCAAGGACTTAGCTCTATCAAATGCGACACTAGGAGTTAGGGGAGTATTGTTTCGATTGCTTCTCCCACATCTGAATCTAATTGAGTTACATTATGAATGAGCTTGCATGTGTACATTGGGGATAATGTACAACTTAAGTGTGGGGAAAGTTTCATAGCGCACGCATCTCTTTTGTGCTAATTTTGACTAATATACATGCTCACATAGGCAATGGCGGTTCACCTTAGTTGTATTGATTGTATTCTTGAGTTTAGGAAAATTTTTAACATTGAATGTTTTCATGCTCTAGTTTTTGCTTGAATTTCTAGGATTTTTTGCCCGAGTGACACTTGTTGCACTACTCACCCTTTGAACCCTATTGGAAACTCATGTTTGATGTATAAGGGTCTAGTTTTAGTTGTTTCTTGTGTTAGTTCTTAAGAAAAATGATGAAAAAAATGAAAAGAAAGAACAAAATAGTTTTGTTGTTTAGTTATGCTTGTTGGCTGGAAAGAGCTACCACCTATGATGTATGAAGCTACTCTCATAAGTCGGATACTAGTTATGCCCTAATTAGAGAAAGTGGTATCTCATGGGATGTGTGAAAGTTACCACCCCGGTGGAAAGAGCTACCACCTCGAAAGTGTGAAAGCCACCTTAGCGGCCGCTTTGGAAAGAGCTACCTTAGAGGATGTGTGAAGCTACTAGCCTTTTTGAATTTTTGTTATCTTTTGTAGAAAAATAAGTCCCTTATACATAGAACTTTGAGGAGTATACTTTGGGTCAACTTGAGTGAGTTCACATACTTACATGATTTCGGGTTTGTCGCCTTTTTGATTCAAGTTTTTAGTTACAGCATTGATTTTTCGCATTTAGTGTTGAAATTTCCCGTACTTATAAAATGCACTCTTTGTATGCTTTATTGAACCTAAGGCCAAGCACTTCCAATATTTCCTTCATCTTTTCTTTAATATTTAATTATTGCTTGAGGACAAGCAAAAGCTTAAGTGTGGGGGAGTTTGATAAGTGCTTGTGCGATAAGAATACGAAGTGTTCTTTCCTTGTGTAGAGAATTACTTTTCTTAGGTTTTAACGCTAATATGTGTGTAGTTATGTTACTTTCATGCAGGTAGGGTTGTGAGGCCGAATATTAAAGAAAGAAGCCAATGTGAGTTGTAAATGCACCAATTTGGAGGAAATCTTGCTAAGGTTCAAACGCGAAGACACAATTTGGGTTCGAGATGCGGGAATGTGTGCCAACCTCCTCGTATTCAAGTTAGTATAACCATTTGGAGGGGCACAAGGGCAGTCACATTCAAGCATTTTTATTTGTGCATATAGAACAAGATCTCCACCAACATGTCCGTTATTGAAAAAGCAAAGCAATCCACGACGTAAACGTGTGCATGTTTGCGTTACCTCAATGAAAGCATGGATTCGGGAGTATTTCGGGCTGGTATTGTAGTAGGGTAGTGTGGAAAACTATAGCAAGAATACTATACCACCACTGTTCACAACTGGCCGAGAAAATAGGAAAACAGATAATCCACATGGGCGTGTGGAAATTCCACACTCCCATGTGAAAAATCCACAGGGGCGCTCACACGGGCGTGTGTCGATTCCCGATTCCCGATTCCAACACTTTAAAAGCTGTCAGCCCCGATTTCAACATTCTTTCTCCATATTTTCCCTACTTGAGAGATGGCTGCGGCTAGGGTTTTGAAAGGTATTGGCTAGGTCTTTGGAGAGGTTCTATGGCTCCAACATCATGCGCTACTTGGAAGAAGGTTAGTGGGAGAGTTTTCATCGGCACCGATCTGGCTAGGTGTATCCTAGGCCGGACAAAGGGACCCTTGCGACGAGTAGAGGACTCTCCACAAGACCATCGCTAGAACTAACGAGGGGGTTTTTTATGGATGCTTTGTTTTTACATTCGATTTCATTGATTGTATCTAGCTCCATGGAGAGCTAAACCCCTAGTGGATACTTGGGTATTTGAGAACCCTAGGATGTATTTGTTTCATTGAATCTCTTTATTATGCTTGAAATTAATTGATGTTTATTGTGAGTTCCAATCTTGTATGTTTGATTGTATGAATACTCTCTTAGAGTGACACTAGGGTTGAGAGTTTTTCTTGGTGACTCTTGTGAGTGAGTGACACACCATGAGAATTATACAAAGCTAGATTGGAGAGGGTTGAGAGAATGAGTCAAGAGGTAGCCGGGCGTCCCCTTTCCCCTCCGGTATGATCTATCCTACCTCCACGTTCCAAGAGTTCTTTACGGTCATAGTAGAGTGAATGGGCTAAGGGATGACCTTCCGCTGGGGCTTAGTTACGAGTGCGACGGAGTGAAGCGTTGAAGTGATTTTAGTATCTAGGGCTTAATTATGGATAGGGATCTTTCACCTTGACCAAATTGTTAGGTCTATACATAGGAATAGGATTTATCATTTGGAGTCCCTAAAGCTCATTGCAATTCTATACAAGTGCGAGGTGTTGAGATTGTTCGATTTCTACTACGAGACATGTATAGAGTTAGGCATGGTTGACCTTAGATTTGGGATAATGCAATTAAGGATTTCCACGACTCACTATTACATTAATTTGGAGTCCCCATCTTTATCGATTGCCTTACCTTCTCCTTCACTTGTGCTCTGTTTCTTGTTGTTTTTCTCTTAAGAATTGAATCTTGTCACACATATCACTAGTCATCTTCCACATTAGTTAAGAAACAATTTAAGTGTCTTTATTCCCTACTCTCTGTGGATATGATACCCACTCATCTGGGATTATTACTTCAACACCTATGCACTTGTGGTGTACACGCATATTCGGACGTGTCAGATTCATTGTTTGCAATAGACTCAAGTAATTGCTCAGCCTCATCGGGAAACTTGTTGCTAAGGGAACCACCCGCTGCGGCATCAATGAGTTGGTAAGTGGCATAATTCTGCCATTGTAAATGATTTGTACTCTCATCCATGTGGCAAAACCATGATGGGGGTACCTTCTAAGGAGATCTTGAATCTTTCATAGGCTTCAAACAATGTTTCGGACTCCCCTTGTATAAAGGCTGAAATTTCATGCCTCAACTTTGCCGCTTTGCTTGGCGGAAAATACCTCCCAAGGAATTTCTCAACCATATCCTTCCTTGTTTTTATAGACCTCGGAGACAATGATGTAAGCCATCGATAAGCTCCGTCTCTCAACCTGAATGGAAATAGTCTCAAACCGATAGCATCATCTGATATCCCATTAATCTTGAATGTAGAGCAAATTTGGAGGAACCGGGAATGGTGGTCATGTGCATCTTTATTTGCAAGACCATTAAATTGAACTGAGTTCTGGACCATGCTGATTGTACTTGCTTTAATTTCAAAGTTGTTGGATGCTATGGATGGTGCTTGAAAACTAAACTCATCACCCGTGAATTGGGGTCATTCATACTCAGATAGAGTGTGTCGCTCTTCGGCCATGATTGAAGACTCTTTATACTCAATTTCAATGTTCTGTGTACCCAATCCTTCACCAACTTCTCTCAATCTCCGATGTAAAGTTCTTTCAATCTCACTATCCGGTGTAATCAAGGTCGATGGATTTGAAAGTGTTATGCACAGTACCTTGCAAAATTGCCCTTAGTGTAGCAATTAGCATGAAAACAATGGATTAAATCTCAAAATTACCCAAGCATGGAATTAACAAGTAATCATCTAAAATACATGATAAAACCCCCCAAGTTTCACCAACACCCGGTGGCCTTGGGGTCTAGTGTCTCATCATCCCCTAACAAGCAATATAATCAAGTGAAACACAAAAGAAAAGCATAAGTGACACAACCTAGATGAAATGGTGGAGGAGGAGGTAGAATATATGCCAAATGATGCTTCCCCCGCAAAAGGAATGCCGAATGACGCTACCTCTAGCCGTGGGTCTCCTTTCTTCACAAATCGTGGTAGATCTCTCCTTGAATGGTGTTGCCTTCTTGCCTTAGGAGTCTTGGATGTTGGCCATGATTGATCTCCTAGCTTCTTTGCCCTTCTTCTCCTTCCCAAGGTCACCCAAAGCCTCTCAAGTGGTCTCCCAAAATAAGCCCAACAAAAAGTCCTTTGTTCTGCCCTAAAAGTTAGATTATATACCCCCCACGACATATGGGCCGTATAGGGGTCTCATGGGGTCATATAGAACTCAAAAACCCTAGATTCGTGATTCATACGGGGTGCATACGACCTCCATATGGCCCACTATATTGGGTAGTATCGAAATCTGGGCAGACAACTCCAAATCATTCTGCTGCTACAGTGCATACGGCCCCCATACTGGGTAGTATGTGGGTGGTATGAAATTCCTGTTTTCTTCTCTTTTCGCTTAAATGATATCTTCTTGTTCTCCAAGGCTTTCTTATGCCCTACAAAGCAAATAATAGATGATTCAGTGCAAAACGGGCATCAAACCTCACAAAATACATGCAAAGTGAATACGATATATATATGAAAACACCTACATTTAGACACTTATCATGTGTGCTTCACAACCTGTTGGAACTCAACTCCCAAGGATTTAGCTCCATCAAACACACCACTAGTAGGTCAGGGGAGTATTGTTTCAATTGCCCACTCCCACATATATTTTTGAGTGATATACTCTGTATTATGCTTGCATGCATACATTGAGGTCAATGAACATCTTAAGTGTGGGGGCGAGTTCACATTACACATGTTTTATACCTATGCTTTAATGGTTCACGCTCACATAGCCAATGCCGGTTCACCTTAGTTGCAATGATTGTATTCTTGAGTTTAGGAGAATTTTCGATCATTGAATGTTTTCATGCTCTAGTTTTTACTTGGATTTTTAGGAATTTTTATCCGATTGACACTTGTTGCACTACTCGCTCATTAAACTCTTTTGGAAGCTCAGGTTCGATGTTTAATTAGTGTTATTTCTTGTGTTATTTGTGCTGGAAAAAGAAATTAAAAGTGAAAAATACTTGTTTTAGTTGTGCATTTAGGGTGGAAAGAGCTACCACCTATGAAGTATGAAGCTAAGTCAGATACTAGTTATGCCCTAATGAGAGAAAGATCTATATCATAGGATGAGTGAAAGCTACTACCTCGGTAGAAAGAGCTACCATCTCGAAAGTGTGAAAGCCACCTTAGCGGCCACTTTGGAAAGGGCTACCTTAGAGGATGTGTGAAGCTACTACCACCTCTTTATTTTGTGTTGTTTTGTAGATAAATAAGTCCCTTTATAGATAGAACTTTGATGAGTATAAGTTGGGTCGACTTGAGTGAGTTTGCACACACTTACACGATTTTGTATTTGTTGTCCTTTTTTATTTGAGTTTTTAGCAAGAGAATTGATTTTTCATATTTAGTGATAAAATTTCCCTTGTGTTTGTGTGCCAACGTCCATGCGCTCAAGCATTACATGGTTTGGAGGGGCACAAAGGCAGTCACATTTGCGTATTCTGACTTGTGCAATGTTAGCAAGATCTTCACCAATATGGCATTTTATTGAAGAAGTGATGCAATCTACAGCATAGATGTGTGCCGTTTATGTTGCCTCGATGAAAGTGTGAATTCGGGAGTAACTTTTGGGAGTACTACATCAAGTACTGTAGTAAATCACTATAGTAATTAATCTGTACAAGTTACTGTTCACTGCCCTCCGAAAATTAGTTTTCCATAAATCCACACGGGCGTGTGGAAATTCCACATGACCTTGTAGATGCCCGATTCTAGCCCTTTATAAAGGCGCGACTTGTACTGATTTGGGGATCCATCTTTCATCTTTCCTTCCATATTTTCTCCAACTTTTGGGAGGCATGCGGCTAGGGTTTAGAGGGGCTTTGGCAAGGGTTTTGGAGTGGTTCCACGGCTTCAACACCGTGTTTCTCTTGGAAGATAGTTATTTTGGGAGCTTTCGTCGGCACCTATTCGGTGAGGTGTGCCCTAGGCTTGACAAAGGGACCTTTGGAGAGGACGAGGGTACTCCATAAGACCATTGACATGAATACCGAGGGGTTTTCTTATGGATTACATGTTTTTACTTTCAATTTCATTATTGATTGTATCTTGCTTCATGGAGAGCTAAACCCCTAGTGGGTACTTGGACTTGTAAACCCTAGGATGTTATTGTTTCATTGACCTTTTATTATGCTTTCCTTAATTAATGTCTTTAATTGAGTACCAATCTTGAATGCTTATTGAATGATTTCTCCATTAGAGTGACACTAGGGTTGAGAGTCCATATTGGTACCCGTTATGGATGAGTGACACACTATAAGGGTTACACAATGCTAGATTGGAGAAGGGTTGAAAGTGTGAGTCGAGAGATAGCAGAGCGTCCCCTTTCCCCTTCAGTGTGATTTATCCTACCTTTATGTTCCTAGAGTTCTTTAAGGTCACAATAGAGTGAACTGCTAAGAGACAAACCCCACTGGGAGCTTAATTGCGCGAGCAATAGAGTGAAGCATTGAAGTAACCCTTAGTATCTGGGGCTTAATTGTAACTAGGGGGTCTTCATCTGGACCAAAGGGTTAGATCTGCATATAGGAATAGTGTTTATTAGTTGGAATCCCTAGAGTTTCTTGAAACTGTATACAGTGTGAGGTGTTGGGACTGAGCTATTTCTCTGCCAAGCCATAATATAGAGTTAGTCACGGTTGACCTTAGGTTGGGGACCATGTATTTTATGATTTCAATTACTCATTTAGCATCAGTTAGGAGACATAATAGTAGGCCTTGCGCTTGAATCAATAACCCTAGGGGAGCAATGTTCGAGTGCCTTTTCTCTCATTTTATCATGCATCTCTTTCTTATTTTGTTTAGACTTGTTCATATTGATTTTGTCCACACCATTATTGTTTCATCTTCACTTAGTTAAGTAGCAATCAATGTGTTTCTATTCACTATTTCCTGTGGACACGATAACCCACTCACCTGGGATTTATTACTTCGATAAACCCGTGCACTTACGGGTCACACGCAAGGGGCGTTGTCATTCTCTCGGATTGGTTTTGGTGTTGCTGGGTACTCCCTTGAGGTCTCTCCAATAGAGCCTTCGCAATTTGCCCTACTTGATTTTCTAGATTATGCAATGAAGCGGTGTGGTTGTGAAGTGTAGCTTCAACTGACTGAAATCTTGTATCCGACAATTAAACAAACCTAGTCAAAGCTTTCTCTAGACCGGTCATCCGGGTCTCCATGTTATTGTTGGAAACTTCGTGGCGATGTGGCCATTTGTTGCCCTTGATTATTCCAAGAAAAGTTCGGTTGGCCCCTCCAACCCGGATTCTAGGTATTGCTATATGGATTTCCTAGGCGCTTCATCGCATTACCAACAAAATCAATTTGTTCCACAGATTATGTACCACCAATAGCTATCGGGCAATCGCATGGAGCATAACCTCCTCCACATCCGTTACAATTCGTCATGGCCACTAATCTAGGAGAATTTAGAATGTCTAACTTCTTGGTCAATGACTCAACTTGAGTCACCAACGATGTGACCACATCAATCTCATGGAGACCGGCCACTTTCTTTTTTTTTCTTGCATTCCATTGGTAGTAATTTAAATCTATTTCTTTAATCAATTTTCGTGCTTCTCCGAGGGTCTTGCTACCTAAGGTACCTCCTGCTGCTGCATCAAGTAACTACCTTATGCTAGGGTTCAACCCATTGTAAAAACTTTGAATAATCATCCACTTAGGGAACCCATGTTGAGGACATTTCCACAGGAGCTCCTTGAACATCTCCCATGTCTCAAATAGAGACTCCAATTCTGCTTTCGTGAAGGAGGATATTTCATTCCTAAGCTTTGTAGAGTTTTGACAACACCCCTTGCGTATGTCCCATAAGTGCACGGGTTTGTCAAAGTAATAAAATCCCACGTGAGTGGGTATCGTATCCACAGGGAGTAGGGAGTAAAAATACTTAAATTGTTTCTTAACTAAGCGAAATATGAATAGTGATTTGTGTGACAAAATGTAATGCAAACAAAAGTAAAAAAGATAAGAGATAGAGCAAGTAAAGGAGAGGAAAGACAATCGATATATATGGGGTACTCGGATATTGATCCACCTAGGACAATTGTTTCAAGTGCAAAAACCCTCTATTATGCTTCCTAAATGGGGTTAAACAGCTACAAATGGAATGCAAACAAAAACTAAGGCGAAACGCAAGAATACAATCATTGCAAAAATTCCAACAAATTCAAACAAAAACTAGAGCATGAAGACATTCAGTGGTAAAAATTTTCCTCCTAAACCCAAGAATACAATCATTGCAACTAAGGCGAAACGCCATTGGATATGTGAGCATGTATAACAATCAAGACTAATATAAAAGAGATGTGTGCACTATGAAACTCCCCCACTGCAGTTAAGTTGTACATTGTACCCAATGCACACATGCAAGCTCACTCATGATGTATATAAATCAAGAATAAATATGGGAGAAGCAATCGAAACAATACTCCCCTAACTCCTAGTGTTGCATTTGATGGAGCCAATTTGTTGGGAGTGGTATTCCAATGGGTTGTGAAGCACACACGACCAAGCCGAAGCACCTTGGTCGTGTCTATGACAAGTTCTCAAGTCCCATGATGACAAGACCATCTACACGCATACACGAGGAGGTTCAGTGAAGCTCAATAAAACAAAAATAGCTCAAGTATATAAAGGATAAAGAAATGAATACAACTTAAGACAACAAAACGAAAATATAAACTCAGAAGGAAAGTCCTTTCTGAGTATACAAGCCCAAAAGGAAATGTAAAAAGTAAAGAAATGAAAACCAAAATCAAGTGTCGGTACCGTGCTCAGCTCCTCTTCTGCTACTTGTGAAGATGATGATGCTGGTAGATCAATTGGGGTACACGGTGGATCAACTGGTGCTGGAGTAAATGATGGTGGTGCTGGAGGTATTGGAGATCTGCTCATCAATAGCTACTGTAGGAAGTCAAAACGACCAATCATATCGGTATACTGTGGTGTCTGGATCGCTTGAATCTCGATGATCTCAGACCACAAGACACTCACATTGCTCTCGAGCCTCACGATACGCTCATGGGCTTGGGATAGGATAATCGTGTGCTCTGCGGTATTGATACCCATCGGTGCGGAATCCTCCGCTGCATCCCTGCCTCCTCGGCGCCCTCAGTGGTGGAAGTGGCTAAAATGTAAGCTCCAGGCCCATATCTGTGCACCACTCCCATCATCCTGAGGGTATCGAGTCTAAGCGGACAGGGAATAACTGTCTAATCGGTATCCCAAAGAGCATCACCGAGACCCATCCCCAGAATAAGTCTAGAAATGTAGGGACCAACAAATAATACTCCCACTCTACCGTTCTTGCCTTGGTATCACATGTAATTTGCCACAACATGCCCCAGATGAATGGGCACGGACCTAGCCATAGAATACATATAAAGTAAACTCTGTCTGCTTAGAGTACTAGTGTTATCACCTCGGCCATCCACAGATTTGCTAATTATGGTGAATAAATATCTGTAGCTCAGCCGAGACAAATATGTGGCATTGGATACTCCCGGTTCATGCTGCCACTATCCGCACAAGACCTGGTAAGCCTACTATGGAGCCAAGGTGACAAGGTAATCTTTTGGCAAGTGACTATACTCCTCGGTTTCTGTGTATGTCTCATCAGTACAAGCCCATGGGAACCAAAAATTTTGTAACACTTATGGCAAATTGACGTCCAAATGCTCCAAACTGTATGCCATCAGTGATGTCAAAACTCCCATATTGCTGCGCAAACTCATAAGATGACAGCAACTCTAGTGTCAATGGCCGGAAAAGTGTCTCCCATATAGACAATAATCTTCGCCAGCTTCCCATGGCCGTCAGCGTGTCAAGTTCTGCGCAAACTCATAAGATGACAGCAACTCTAGTGTCAATGGCCGGAAAAGTGTCTCCCATATAGACAATAATCTTCGCCAGCTTCCCATGGCCGTCAGCGTGTCAAGTTCCCTGACTAACTCGTCACCCCGTTGGATCCCAGTCAGAACGTTCAAGTCTATGAACCGGAATTGGCCAAACCTAAGTCTTGATAATAGTGCAAAACGAGCCTGATGCTCGGGATTTCGAGAACTCAATATGTGACAACTCGGGTGAAGGTTTTCTAGGGTGCTTCCCTTCTTACCTCCTCGAGTGTGGTGCTATTCCAGCGATAAATGAGGAAGAAATGATCAAATAAACTCAGAAACAAAATACTACGGAATTCCACACGGGCCTATGGAAATTACCCACACCCGTGTGGATCTGCGGTGTGTGAAAACCGCACGGTTCCACGACAATTTTTCACAAAATATAACCTTAGACCACGTTTAGAAACTTTCTAAATATGCACAAACTCTTATAAAGTGAAAATTGGCACAACTCAAGACTTTTAATTCACTAAAAACAAGAAATGGTAAATAGAAGAGAAATCAAGAGGTTTACTGATGAAATGTGTATGAATACTTGAATTCAGCGTACAAATTTTCTGAAAAACCCTCTAAAACAATGGTGAGAGGTCGGGAAACTGATCAAGAGCGATTTTCATATGGTTGGAAGTGAAGAAGAGTAGAATCCACAAAGATTTTAAAGAAAAACTCGCGTCTCTTGGAATTCTGTGCATCCACAGGGGAGCTTTACAGGGGCAGATGCACACCCTTGTACACTCTCGGGAAAAAACTCACTGCCTCTGAATGCTACCACATGGGCCTGTGGCTTCTTTGTCCAACTAAGAAGAATCTCTAAGTGTTTTGCACGCCCGTGCGGAAATTCTGCATGGGCGTCGACATTCACAGGCCCAACTCACAGGGGTAGCCGCACGCCCCTATGTCTTCTCCGGATGGAGATAACTCGTCTACAAAGATCTACACGGGCGTGCGGAAAATACCCACGCCCGTGCGTTGTTCATAAGTTCGGCTACAGGGGCGAGTCCACGCCCCTGTGTGCTCTTGGGATAAATCGCCAAGTCTCTGCTGGAAAATGCACGCCCATGCGGAAGTTCCCACGGGCGTGCGAAAATCACAAGGTCGCTCACAGAAGCGAATCCACGCCCCTATGCCTTCTCTGGATGAGCTCGCAATACAACTTCATGGGCGTACGAAAATTCCACATGGCCATGCATTTCCTCTAGATGACGTAGTTTTCCTGAACATGTTTACACTTTCAGAGCCTGCCCTTTTTTTATGCAAAATACGCCAACGAAAAACATTAAAAACAAGCTCATGCGACTTAAATTTCACCAAATCCTCATGAAAACACACGATGTGTTTAAAATCCACTAAATAATACACCGCATAAGCATTTAAAGATCAAGACACCAATACTCAAAAAGTTATTCACACAAAAACTAAACTACTTAACTAAGAAAACAGTAAACGCTTGGGTTGCCTCCCAAGAAGCGCTTGTTTTACGTCACTAAGCTTGACGTACCTCTTCCTTACCTCATGGGGGCTCAAAGATGAAGACTGCCCTCTAAAGCCATGGCTTAAAAGCATGACAAGCAAAGTCTCTTGAAGGTAGAGGGGCAGTTATCGCGCTTGGGACCACCTAGAAATGATTCATCCAACTCCTTCCATTCATGGACATCTCCAACAGCCTTGGAACATTTCCGGTGGTGTCTCCTCGCCCTCTTCATCTTCCAAAGCACCTTCTTCAGGATCCCCGGAGTAGATGGTACTTCTACAGTTGAGCCAAGCATCATTATTTCTTCATTGTCCTCCTCTTTGTCGAATAGACTCTTATATGGGTCCGGATTAAACATTTTCTGCATATATTCATCAACAATCTCATCAGTAGTGTCTAGAAAATACAAAGTATCATTGAAATCAAGAGAATGCCGCATGGTTTCAGTAAGGCGGTATGTGAGCTTGTCATCTCCAACTCTCAAAGTTAGCTCCCCGCCGTCCATGTCAATCAATGCCTTGGAAGTGTGGAAGAATGGCCTCCCAAGTATCAAGGGTACATTTGCATCCTCATCGACGTCTAGCACCATAAAATCCATAGGAAATATGTACTTGTCCACCTTGACAAGTGACATGCGTCCGAATATGCGTGTAAACCGCAAGTGCACGTGTGTCGAAGTAATAATTACCCTGGTGAGTGGGTAGTCGAATCCACAGGGAACAGGGCTACTAGTGCTAACTTCTTCTCTGTTTTCTAACTTAATGATAAATGGAAAAGTGTGGTGATCTAATGTGCGAAGAAATAAATACCAGAGACGAATATGCAAGGGTTAAATGGATAGAGATCTCAATTAGTAAAAGTGGGGTATTCGGGCAATGCTCCCCCAAGGATTCAGGTATTAGGTACCGGATAAGCAAAGTGTTTCTATGATGAGTAAGTTAAGTCATGGAAATCCAAATATAATCGGATCTGGCCTCCCAATCACCGATACTAGTCCCCTACGAGGTCCCTGTGGAGAAATCGCTCAATCTCAACACCTCACACCACATATGACCGCAAAGCACTCTAGGGATTCCAAGAGGTGTATCCGATTCCTAAAGATTGATCCAACCCTAATTCCCGGTGAAGGATCCTAACTCCCTACAAGGTCCCGGTGGAGAAATCTCTCAATCTCACACCTCACACCAAATATGGTTGCATAGAGCTTAGGGAACGGAGATAGAATACACCAATCGGAGGGGAAAGGGGATGCTCTCTATCTCATGATTCACCCTCTCAACCCTCTTCAATCGTGAGGTTCTAACCCTAATGGAGACCTCTCTCTCTCACTAAGGTAACAAATCAAGCAAACCAAATAACCAAAAGATCAATAAGGCAAGGAAGCATTAGACAATAAAGATTAAAACTTAATCAAACTCGGATTAAATAGAAACACTAAGCAAATCCACAAAAGAGGAGAATCCTAGGGTTCACAATCCCAAATACCCTCTAGAGTTTTAGCTCTCCATGGAGCAACATACAAAACACACCATCAATGAATGAAAGTACATTAAAACCATAGAAATAAACCCCCTTATATATGAACTGATGGCCTTGATGGAGAGCGTCGACGTCTTGAAGGACCCACTCCGAAGCTAGGTTCACCGGTGGCTTCCTTGATGCTATGACGGAGGAGGAATCGATCAAAGTTGGTAACGAAGCGTCTCCAAAGCCGTAAAGGCCTCCTCTCCAAACCCTAGCCGTATCACCCTTATTTATAGGCCTTAGATCAGAAAGAATAGGGCAAAACAGCTATTTATAGGCCTTAGATCGCGCCTATCATGTGCCCTCACGCACCCGTGTGGGCTGCAGGAAGAACAGTAATTTTCTACAGTAAAATTGCTACAGTACTTTTCACAAAGCCGCGGTCCAAACACTCTTCTCTTGAGGCCACATGTCCAGGCACACGTCCATGTGGTAGGCTATAAAACTTTTCTTCATCGACGTATCTTTGAGAGGTCTTGCAATCTTCACAAAGAGAAGGAACACGAAGATGTGGCTGCCTTTGTGCCCTTCCAACTAGTGAATTGACTTTAATCTTCTTGGAAGTTGGCACACATCTTAATGTTTATGAACTCCTCTTGTCTCTTGGTCCTTGAATTGAACAAGAACTCCCAACATTGTGTCTTTATAGCCTATCTTTGCTTCCTTTTTAATCTTCAAATACACAATATGACACATAAACCATAGTAAAAATGATGCTCAATGCTTGTAAAACATATATAAAAATATGTCTACTCAAGCACTTATCAACAAGCACATCTTCGACAATATCTCTAGGATGTCTCACCGTTCGGTCCGCCAATTACAAAGTCATACGAGTGGGCCTAGGCTCGCCCAAGCATAGCTTCTGAAAGAAAGTGTATGGCATGACATTGATACTGCCCCCTCAGTCCGCCAATGCCATTTCTTCACCTAAATTGCCAATGTTACACAGAATGATGAAGCTTGCTAGGTCTTTCCTCTGGTTCGGCATGTTCTTTTGCAAAACCGCCGAGCAAGAAGCATCTAAGATCACTGAAGCACTCTCCTCTAACTTCCTCTTGTTAGTCAACAAGTCCTTCAAGAATTTTGCGTACTTAGGCATTTGAGACAATGCCTCAATAAAAGGAATGTTGATGTGAAGTTGCTTGAACAAACTCAGGAACTTCTTGTACTATTCATCCACTTGGTCATTCTTCAACCTAGAGGGATAAGGGAATCTTGGCTTGAAAGGTGGGGGTGCCACCTCCTTCTCTTTGCTTGTTCCCTCTTTAACCTCTATGACCTCGGATGCGTATTCATTGGGCATCTTACTTGGAAACCTACGTTCAACCTCACGACCACTTCTCAAAGTGATCGCCTTCACATGCTCTCTAGGATTGGTCTCGGTATTACTTGGCAAGCTTCCTTGTGGTCTCTCCCGAAAGAGACTTAGCAATTTTCCCCCCTTGATTCTCAAGGTTGTGCAAAGAAGCGGTGTGGTTGTGAAATGTATCCTCAACTGATTGAAATCTTGTATTCGATGATTGCACGAATCTAGTCAAGGCCTTATCCAAATCTATCATTCTGGTGTCCAAACCGGAAACTCGGTTCTCCATGTTTGGGGCTTGTTGTTGTTGGAAAACCAGTGGCCCCATGGCCTTTTGTGGAACTTGGTTAATACACGAGAAATTGGGATGATTCTTCCAACCCAGATTGTAGGTGTTGCTACATGGATTTCCATGATTCCTCATTGCATTACCCACAAAATCAACATTCTCAACTGAAGATGCATCACCAATGGAGTTTGGGCAATAGGAGGGAGCATGTCCTCCATCATTCCCAGTGCAAGTAGTCATGACCGCCACTCTATTCGAACTTAAAACATCTAACTTCTTAATCAATTATTCCACTTGAGCAGCCAATGAAGTTACTACATCTATCTCATGGATCCCCGTCACTTTCTTCTTCTCCCTAGTATTCCATTGGTAGCTATTTAATCACATTTCTTCAATTAATTGATGGGCCTGACCTGGGGTCTTGCAGCCTAACTACCTCCTGTCGTAGCATCTAAGAGTTGCCTTGTACTCGGATTCAACCCATTGTAAAAGGTCTGAACAATCATCCACTCCGGGAATCAGTATTGCGGGCACTTTCTAAGGAGCTCCTTAAACCTTTCCCACGTCTCGCATTGAGACTCCAATTCTAACTGTACAAAGGATGGGATCTCATTCCTAAGCTTTGCAGATTTTTCGGGAGGGAAATATCGGACAAGAAAAGCTTCTACCATCTCCTCCCATGTGGTAATTGATGCTCTAGGTAAGAAGTGTAGCCACTGCTTTGCTCTCCCCTTTAAGACAAATTGGAAGGCTCTCAATTTGATGGCATCATCCGTCACCCCGTTTAGCTTGAGCATATCACACACCTCGAGAAAGTTCTCTATATGACTATTTGGATCCTCATCGGCCAAAACATTGAACTGTGGCGATTGCTATAACATGTGGATGAATGCTGGCTTCAACTCAAAGTTCTGAGCTATAATCGGGGGACGAACAATACTCGATTGTGTCCCCAATACTGAAGGTTTGGCATAATCGGATAATGTCCTCTGTTGCTCATTTTGTTCCGCCATATTATCCGACCCTTCAACTTCCAAATCAGCTTGATTAAACTGTTCTCATACAGTTTCTTTCCCTTTACATCTAAGTGTACGTTCAAGCTCAGGGTCTCCTTCAATTAATGTCGAAGGGTTCCCTCAGGTCATGAACCTGGAGCTGCACAAAAAGAAACAAAACAAATCAGAATGATGATAGAATAGAAGATGTGAAATAGAATGAATAAATGAATAGCTAAGAAAAAAAGTGCAAAGTATCTCCAAATGCCTATTCAACAGCAATGGTGCCAAAAACTTGACAACGCCCCTTGCGTGTGTCCCACAAGTGCATGGGTTTGTCGAAGTAATAAAATCCCAAGTGAGTGGGTATCGTATCCACATTTAGTAGGGAGTAAAAAATACTTAAATTGTTTTTTAACTAGCGAAGTATGAATAGTGAGTTATGTGACAAGGTGTAATGCAAACAAAAGTAAGAGAGACAAGAGAGAGAGAGAGCAAGTAAAGGAGAGATAAGGCAATCGATATAAATGGGGTACTCGGATATTGATCCGCCTAGGACAATCGTTTCAAGTGCAAAAACCCTCTAATATGCATCCTAACTAATGTATTAATGAGTCGTGGAGATCCTTTAATACATGGTCCCAAATCTAAGGTCAACCATGCCTAACCCTATACATGTCCTGGAGGAGAAATTGAACAATCTCTCAACCTCGCACTCATATAGAATTGCAATAATTTCTAGGGATTCCAAGTGATAAATCCTCTTCCTATATTTAGAATTAGCCCTTTGGTCTAGGTAGAAAGTCCCTAGTCACAATTAAGCCCTAGATCCTAAAATCACTTGAACGCTTCACTCCATTGCACTCAAAACTAAGCCCCAGCGGAAGGTCATCCCTTAGCCCATACACTCTACTATGACCACAAAGAAATCGAGGAATTGGAGGTAGAATAAATCACACTGGAGGGGAAAGGGGACTCTCCGCTACCTCTCGACTCACCCTCTTAACCCTCTCCAATCTAGCTTTGTCTAACTCTCTTTGTGTGTCACTCACTCACAAGGGTTACCAACATGAACTCTCAACCCTAGTGTCACTCTAAGGGAGTATTCATACAATCAATGCATTCAAGATTGGAACTCAATAAAAACATCAATTAATGGAAGCATAATAAAAAGGTTCAAAGAAACAATTACATCCTAGGGTTCATAATCCAAGTACCCACTAGGGGTTTATCTCTCCATGGAGCTAATTACAATCAATGAAATCGAATATTAAAACAAAGAATCCATAGAAAACCCCCTCGATAGTCGTGACGATGGTCTTGTGGATAGTTCTCTACTCGTCCAAAGGTCCCTTTTTCCGGCCTAGGATACACCTCGCCGGATCAGGGCCGACAAAAGCTCTCCCACTAACCTTCTTCCAAACGGAGTGCGATGTCGAAGCCGTAGAACCTTTCCTAATCCCTAGCAAATACCTCCCAAAACCCTAGCAGTAGCCCTCTCTCAAGTTGGGTAAATGATGGAGAAAGGAATTCCAAAATCGGGGCTGAAATCGGCCCTAAATAGGGCTAGAATCGGGTATCCACACACCCATGTGAATATTTCAGACAACCCATGTGGAATTAACGCACGAGCATGTGGAATTTCCACACGCCCGTGTGGCTTCTCTAGATAACTCCTTCTTCGGCCGGTCTTGAACAGTACCTTCTATAGTATTTTGTTACATTATTGTTGCAATGCCTCGCTATAGTACCGGCCCTAAACACTCCCGAAACAATGCTTTCGTCGAGGTAATGTAAACAAGCACACGTTTACATCGTAGATCGCTATGCTTCTTCAATGAACAGACGCTTTGGTGGACATCTTGTTACACATGCACAAGCCAGAATACTTAGAATGTGACTCACCCTATGCCCCTCCAAATCATTGTGATAGCTTGAATACAAGGAGGTTGGCACACATTCTAGCATCTTGAACCCGACTTATGTCTTCGCATTTGAACCTTGTCAAGATTTCCTCTAAATGGTGCACTCACGATTTACATTGGCCTCATTTCTCTAAGATTCGGCGTCACAACTCTATATGTATAAAGTAACATAAATACACACATATTAGCGTTAAAACCCGATAAAAATAATGCTCATCATAAGGAAAGAACACTTCATATTCTTATCACACAAGCACTTATTAACTAGTATCCGACTTATGAGAGTAGCTTCATACTTCATAGGTAGTACCTCTTTCCACTACAAATGCACAACTAAAACAAGTATTTTTTTTTAGCACAAATAACACAACAAATAGCACTAATTAGTCCCTTAAATGTTGAACCTGAGTTTCCAAAAGAGTTTAATGAACGAGTAGTGTAACAAGTGTCAATCAAGCAAAACTTCCTAATATCCAAGTAAAAACTAGAGCATCAAAACATCCAATGATGAAAATTCTCCTAAACTCAAGAATACAATCATTGCAACTAAGGTGAACCGCCATTTGTTATGTGAGCAGGCACGATTAAAGCATAGGTATAAAACATGTGTAATGTGAACTACCCCCCACACTTAAGATGTATATTGCCCTCAATGTACGTATGCAAGCACAATACAAAGTATATCACTCAAAAATATATGTGGGAGTGGGCAATTAAAACAATACTCCCCTGAACTCCTAGTGGTACGTTTGATGGAGCTAGATCCTTGAGAGTTGAGTTCCAATGGGTTGTGAAGCACACATGGCCAAGTATAAAACACATTACCCGTGTCCTTAATTTCCATACCGACAAGATCATCTGAATGCATACACAAGGGGGTTGAGTGGAGCTCAATAAACAAAAACAACTATAGTATATAAAGATAAGGCAATGGAATACAACTCGAAACAAAAATAAATGATAAACTCAGAAGGAAGATCCTTTCTGATAGATAAAAAACCAATATAAAATATTAAACTAAAATATGAAAAATAAAAAACTAAAAGAAAAGTAAAGACACATCAAGCACCGGTGCCTACTACTGGTGCATCTACAGCCACTGCTGGTGAAGAAGATGCTAGTGATGCAAAATAAATGTAGATTGGGTGAAGAAAAGAAAAAGAGAATCTTACAAACGAAATGAGAATGAAAGACTAGAAAATGGCCGGAAAACTCAAGATAAAACAGTCTAAATCAACTATGCGAAGTTGGGAGAGTGCAACGATGTATTCTCTAAATGTTTTGGAGTCAAAGGATGAAGAAACACAAATAAGTTTTAAAGAAAAACCTGTGTTCTGTACATCCACACGAGCGTGTGGAAATTACCCACGCCCGTGTGACTCCACATGGGAGCTTCATAGGGGCAGACACATGCTCCGGGTGCTCTCAGGTTGGCCTCTGTACACATCCACATGGGCGTGTGGAAATTCCCCATGCCCGTGTGCCCGATCCACAGGGACATCCACAAGCTCCTGTGTCTTTTCAATCTAACCGAGAAAAAATTCTAAGTGTTTCCCACACCTGTACAGAAATTCCACACGGGTGTGTATACCTTCACAGGGCTACTCACAGGGGCATTCACACGCCCCTATGTCTTCTTTGGATAAAGCTCTGAATGTCGGCAGAGAAACACATGCCTTTGTGAAATTTCCACACGGGCGTGTGACCATCACAACCTCGTTCATAGAGGCAAATGCACGCCCCTGTGTCTTCTTGGAATAAGCTCTGAACGAAAACACACGCCTGCGTGGAATTTCCACAGGCGTGTGTCTTCTATAGTTAACTTAGAAAAATCTGCCGGCTTTACAAAATATTCCTGAACATGTATACATACTCAGCACCTGCTAACACGACCGAATATGAGTGTAAACCGCAAGTGCACGAGTGTCAAAGTAATAATACCGCGGTGAGAGGGTAGTCGAATCCGCAGGGAATAGTACTTAGAACCACCAAGATTGCTATTTATCTAGAATGAAAATATGTTGAAAGTGATGTGAAAACAAACTCAATGCAAATGAAAATAAGAAAAGATAAAGGAGGTGCAAGTAAAAGATAGGGGAGACAATCGACGATAAATGGGGTGCCGTGATATTGTTTTGCCTAGGACAATTGTTTGAAGTGCAAAACCCCCTATTATGCTTTCTAACTAATGCATTAATGAGTCGTGGAGATCCTTTGATACATGGTACTAAATCTAAAGTCAACCATGCCTAGCTCTATACATGTCCCGGGGGAGAAATTTAATAACCTCTCAACCTTGCACTCATATAGAATTGCAATGAGTTCGAGAGATTCCAAGTGATAAACCCTATTCCTTTGTATAGATCTAACCCTTTGGTCCAGGTGGAAGTCCCTAACCACAATTGAGCCCTAGGTGCTAAAATCACTTCAACGCTTCACTCCGTTGCACTCGCAATTAAGCCCCAGTGGAAGGTCATCCCTTAGCCCATTCACTCTACTCACCCTCTCAACCCTCTCCAATCTAGCTTTGTCTAACTCTCGTGATGTGTCACTCACTCACAAGAGTTATCAACATGAACTCTCAACCCTAGTGTCACTCTAGGGGAGTATTCAAACAATCAAGTCTACAAGATTGGAACTCACAATAAACATCAATTAATTGAAAGCATAATAAAGATATTCAATGAAACGAATACATCCTAGGGTTCACAAATACCCAAGTACTCACTAGGGGTTTAGCTCTCCATGGAGCAAAATACAATAGATAATGAAATCAAAAGTAAAGAGATGCAATCCATGAATGAAAACCCACTTATGTTCATGTTGAAGGACTTGTGGATCGGCCGCTAGATGCAAACGTTTATGCCGTAGATCGCGTTGCTTCTTCAATAAACGTTTTTATTAGTGAAGATCTTGCTATCAATGTAGAAATCGGGATACGCAAATGTGACTGCCCTTGTGCCCCTCTAAATCATTGTAATTGATTGAATACATGGAGGTTGGCACCCATTCACGGATCTTTGAGAATAACTTGTGTCTTCGTGTTTGTTCCTTCCAAGATTTCATCAAATAGTGCATTCACGATCTACTTTTGGCTTCTTTTCCTAAAATATAGCTTCACAACCCTACCTGCTCAAAAGAACACAAATAAACATGTATTAGTGCTTAAATCTGATAAAAGTAATGCTCATTGTAAGGAAAGAACACTTCGCATTCTTAACACACAAGCACTTATCACCTGCTTCTACAATGCAAAATGAACCAGAGAATAATGAAACACATGCTCAAATGACCAAGATACTCCGCCACACACATTTATGCACATGATAGTACCAACCAATCCACAAGATAATCATAGCAATAGCATATAAAAGATCTAGACACCAACACTCAATCCTTATTCATGCAAATACTAAACTAACACTTAGAAAAATAGTAAAGACTTGGGTTGCCTCCCAAGAAGCACTTGTTTAACGTCACTTATCTTGACGTATCTTGTCTTACTTCACGGGGGCTCATAGATGAAGGTTTCCATCTTACCCATAACTTGAAAGCACGATGAACATAGTCATTTCAAGGTAGAGGGAGAGTTGTCGAGCTTGTTACCACTCAAGGGTTCATCACCCTTGTTCCATTCATGCACATCACCAATAGCCTTGGGGCATTTCTTGTGGTGTCTCCTTGCCCGCTTCATCTTCCAGAGCACTTTCTTCATGATTCCTGGTGTAGATGGTACCTTTTCCCATAAACCAAGTATCAGAACTTCTTCATCCTCCACTCCTTCGTCTAGCAACTCATCCTACGGGTCTGGATTCAACATTTCCTGAACATATTCATCAATAAGTTCATTGGTAGTGTCAAGAAAATAAAGAGTATCATCAAAGTTAAGAGAATATCGAATGCCTTCAACAAGGTGGTAGGTCAACTTGTCGTCGCCAACCCTTAGTGTCAACTCCCCACCATCCATGTCGATAAGTGCCTTGGAAGTGCACAAGAATGGCCTCCCAATGAAGTCTACAGGAAATATGTATTTGTCAACCTTGACAAGCATATCTTCAATGATACCCCTCGGATGTTTCAACATTCTGTCCGCCAATTGTAATGTCATCCAAGTAGGGCCTACGCTCTCCCAAGCCTAACTTCTGAAAGAAAGAGTATGGCATGACGTTGATACTAGCCCCTGAATCTGCCAATGCTATCTCTTCACCCAAGTTACTGACACGTCCGAATATGCGTGTGTACCGCAAGTGCACTAGTGTCGAAGTAATAAAATACCCGGTGAGTTGGGTAGTCGAATCCACAGGGAACAGGGCTACTAGTACAAACTTCTTCTCTGCTTTCTAGCCTAATGATAAATGGAAAAGTGTGGTGATCTAATGTGCGAAGAAATGAATACCGGAGATGAATATGCAAGGGTAAAATAGAGGGAGAATCTTGACAAGGTCCCGTTGTGTATATCCCACAAGTGCATGGGTTTGTCAAAGTAATAATCCCGAATCAGTGGGTATCGAATCCACAGGAAATACGGAATAAAAATACTTAATTTGATTCTTAGCTATGTGAAAGATCAAGGATGATAAGGGTGATAATGATTCAATTCTCAGCAATAAAAAAACAATTAAGAGAGCAAAAGTAAAGAAGGGGGTAAGGCAATCGATAAAGATGGGGTACCCGGATAATGCTCCGCCTAGGATAATTGTTTCAAGTGCAAGAACGCTCTATTATGCTTCCTAATCAATGCAATTGTGAGTCTTGGAAATCCTTAATTACATAGTCAAAAATCTAAGGTCAACTATGCCTAACTCTATACATATCCCGGAGGAGAGATTAGATAACCTCTCAACCTCGTACTCGCATAGAGTTGCAATGAGCTCAAGGGATTCCAAGTGATAAATCTCTTCCTAATTATAGACCTAACCCTTTGGTCCAGGTGGAAGATCCCGAACCATGATTAAGCCCTAGATACTAAGATCACCTCAACGCTTCACTCCGTTGCACGCGCAACTAAGCCCCAGCGGAAGTTCATCCCTTAGACCATTCACTCTATTATGGCCACAAAGAACTCGAGGAACGGACGCTCCTGTATCTCTTGACTCACCCTCTCAACCCTCTCCAACTTAGCTTTGTCTAACGCTCGTGGTGTGTCACTCACTCACAAGGTTACCAACAAAAACTCTCAACCCTAGTGTCACTCTAGGGGAAATGTTCATACAATCAAGCATTCAAGGTTGGAACTCACAATAAACATCAATTAATTGAAAGCATAATAAAGAGATTCAATTAAACGAATACATCCTAGGTTCACAAATACTCAAGTACCCTCTAGGGGTTTAGCTCTCCATGGAGCTAAGTACAATCAAAGAAATAGAATGTAAAAGCAATGAATCTATAAATAAACCCCCTCGATAGTCGTGTCGATGGTCTTGTGGAAAGTCCTCTACTCGTCGTCCAATGATTCCCTAGTCCGGTATAGGATACGCCTTGACGGAAGCTCCCCTACCAACCTTCTTCCTAAGGAATAACGATGTCGGATCCGTAGAACCTCTCCAAAACCTTGGCCAATATCCCTCAAAACCCTAGCCGAAGCCCTCTCTCATGTTGGGGAAAAGTTGGAGAAAAGAATACTAAAATCGGGGCTGATTCGGCTTTAAATAGGGCTGGAATCGGGCGACTACACGGGCGTGGATGCTTAACGCGCCCGTGCAAAATTTCCACACGGGTGTGGATAACTTCCACATGCCCGTGTGGATTCTCTTAACTTCTGTTTTCTCGGCTGGCTGTGAACAGTGCTGCTATAGTACTTGCTACCATGTTGCTATAGTGCTCTGCTACAGTTCCTGCCTGAATAGCTTCCCAAATCCATACTTTCATCCGAGTAACGCAAACAGGCACACGTTCACATCGTGGATCACTTGCTTGTTTAATGATAAGCAAGTTGGTGGAGCTCTTGTTCTATGTGCATAAGTCGGAATGCTCGAGTGTGACTGCCTTTGTGCCCCTCCAAATGGATGTGCCAACTAGAATACGAGGAGGTTGGCACACACTCTAGCATCTCACACCCGACCTATGTCTTCACGTTTGAACCTTAGAAAGATTTCCTCCAAAAATCAGTGCATTGTGCTCCACATTGGCTTCTTTCCTTCATACTCGGCCTCACAACCCTACCTGCATGAAAGTAATATAAAAACACACATATTAGTGTAAAAACCCGAGAAACGTAATGCTCAACATAAGGAATGAACGCTTCGCATTCATATCGCACAAGCACTTATCAAATCTCAATCAATAAAGATGATGAACTCGGGCAATGCTCCTCCTAGGATCTAACATGAAGTTTAAGATTCGCTAAATGCTTCTAAACCGAGTCTAATGAGTCGAGGTAATCCAAGAACAACCGGTCCTCGACTCCAAGCAACCGGTACTAGTCCCCTACAATGTCCCGGTAGAGAAATCGCTAAACCTCAACACCTCACACCCCATATGACCGCAATAAGCTTTAAGGATACCTAAGAGTGAAACTGATTACCAAAGATAGATCCAACCGTAATTCTTGGCGAAGGATCCCTAACCCCCTACAAGGTCCCAGTTGAGAAATCTCTCAATCTCACACCTCACACCAAATATGGTTGCATATTGTCTAGGGAATACGGAGATAGGAAACACTCAATCGGAAGGGAAAGGGTACGCTCCACTATCTCATGACTCACCCTCTCAACCCTTTTTAACCTTGAAGTTATAACTCTAATGTTGACCTCTCACATCAAAGTAACAAATCAAGTAATGTAAATAAATCACAAAGATCAATAACACTTGCAAGCAATGCAATCATAAGGTTAAAACTCAAATCAACTCGGATTAACTAGAAACATAAAGCAAATCATTACAAAAGAATAGATCCTATAGTTCACATGCCCAAGTACTTACTAGGGTTTAGCCCTCCATGGGGCAAGTTACAAGACAATGATTAATACAATGAAAAGTAACAAAAACGATAGAGAAAACCACCTTGAATTCGTGATGATATGGCTTGGTGGGTAGTTCAACGTCTTGAAGGATTCCTCTCCGAAGCTAGGTTGCTGGTGGCTTCCCAAGTGCTATGACATCGAAGGAAACTATCAAAGTTAGTAAAGAACACCCTCCATATCGGCAAAGACCTCCTCTCTAAACCCTAGCCGTCTCACTCCTCAAGAGCGGCACAAAAGATGAGAAAGAATAGGGCAAAACGGCTATTTATAAGCCTTAGACCGCATCTATCACGTGCCCCCACGCGCCCTATGTGGATTTTCCATGCACCGGCGTGGGCTATAGGAATTTCAGCGTGAGCGCGTGGAATTTCCACACATGAGCGTAAACAATAATTTTGCTACAGTACTACTACAGTAAAGTTGGTGCAATGCTTTTCCTGCATTACTTTACTACAGTATATTCATAAACGCGATCCAAACATTTCTCTTGAGGCAGCATAATCGGGCACATGATTATGTGGTATTCTATAAGACTTTTCTTCATCGACGCCTCTTGAAAGATCTTGAAATCCTCACAAAGAGTAGGAATGTGAAGATGTGACTGCCTTTGTGCCCTTCCAAATGGTAAATTGACTTCCGTATCTATGGAAGTTGGCACACATCTCCTCATTCACAAACTCCTCTTGTGCTTTTGTCCTTGATTTGCACAAGAACTCTCAACATAGTGCCTTAATAGCCTATCTTTGCTTCCTTTTGCATTTCCAATAGATTCACAACCTATATGCATAAAATAACACCCAATACATGATATAAGCCATAAACCACATATAAAATGATGCTCAATGCATGTAAAACATGTATAAAAACATGTTCACTCAAGCACTTATTAGTTACCAATGTTGCACGGAATGATGAAGCTTTCAGGGTCTTTCTTCTTCTTCAGCATGTTCTGTTGCAACACCCACGAACAAGAGGCATCTAAGATCACTGATGCACTCTCTTCCAACTTCCTCTTGTTGGTCAAAAGATCCTTCAAAAACTTTGCATACCAAGGCATTTGAGACAATGCCTCCACAAAAAGAATGTTGATGTGTAACTGCTTGAATAGACATAAGAACTTCTTGTATTGCTTGTCATTTTTGTCGTTCTTAAATCTTGAAGTGTAAAGGATTCTTGGCTTGTAAGGTAGGGGTGCCATCTCTTTCTCCTTGTTGGCTCTCTCCTCAACCTCCACAACCTCGGGTGCTTCAACATTGGTCTTCTCACTCGGAAGCCCACCCTTAACCTCAGGACCTCTTCTCAAAGTGATCGCCTTCACATGTTCACTCGGGTTAGTCTCAATGTTACTATGTAAGCTCCCTTGTGGTCTCTCTGATAGAGACTTCGTGATTTACCCCACTTGATTCTCTAGATTGTGTTATGAAGCCGTGTGGTTGTGATGTATAGCTTCGACCGACTAAAACCGTGTATCCGATAATTGAACAAATCTGGTCAAAGCTTTCTCTAGATCGGTGATCTGAGTCTCCAAGCCTAAAACTTGATTCTCCATGTTCGGGGCTTTGTTATTGTTGAAAACCCAGTGGTGCTATGGTCTTTTGCTACCCTTGTTTACTCCATGAGAAATTACGGTGGTTTCTCCACCCTTGACTGTAGGTGTTGCTATAAGGATTGCCTTGTACTTTTCCCAAATTACCCACAAAATGAAGATTTCTCATTGCGAAGCTTTGCCGACTTTCCCAAAAGGAAGTATTTTGCAAGGAAGGCTTCGACCATTTTGTTCCATGTTGTGATCGAAGCTCTTGGCAATGAATGGAGCCAATGTTTGGCTCTTCCTTTTAGAGAAAATGGGAAAGCCCTTAATCTTATAGCATCATCTGTAACACCTTTGATTTTCACCATGTCATAAACTTCCAAGAAGTTTTCAATGTGATTGTTTGGGTCCTCATCGGCCAAACCATTAAACTGCTCTAACTACTTTATCATTTGGAAATTACCCACACCCGTGTGTAAAGCACAAGGCCAAAAACAGGGGCAGAGACACACTTCTGTGTCTTCTCGGGATAGAGCTCTGAACATCTACAAAGAAACACACGCCTATGTGGAAATTCCACACGGGCGTATGACTGTCACAAGGTCATTGATAGGGGCAGACATACGCTCTTGTGTCTTCTCAGGATGAGCTCTGAATGAAAACACAAGCCTGTGTATAATTTCCACAATGCTGTGTGTCTTCTTTGGATGACATAGAAAAAATCACAGACCTTGGAAAAAATTTCTGAATATTTACACCTGTTCAAAACCAGCCTATATTATGTAAAAGTAACCAAAGAATCATGAAACACATGGTCAAACCACCAAGAACTTCACTAAACACAATTATGCATATGAAAACATCAATGATCAACAAGAAAAACACATCAATTTGCATGTAAAAATTAAAACACCAAAACTCACAGCCTTATTCATGCAAGTACTAAACTAAAAGTTTGAAAAATAGTAAAGACTTGGGTTGCCTCCCAAGAAGCGCTTGATTAACGTCACTTAGCTTGACGTACCTCTTCTTACCTCACAGGGGATCATGGAGAAACAATACTTCCTTATCATCTTTACTTACCTCCTAACCAAAATAAAGTTTTAGTCGATGTCTGTTCACCTTGAATGTACTTTTCTCCGGATGACAATTTCAATAGCATCATTGGGTAACACACCAGTTATAGTATAAGGCCCAAACCAACTGTACTTAAGCTTCCCTAGAAATAACATCAGGTGAGAGTTGAACAACAAGACTTGATCGCTGACTTTGAACTCCTTCGTGTTTTTTATATGCTTATCATGCCACTTCCGAATTCTCTCCATTTAAATCCTTGCATTCTCATATACCTTCATTCTCCATTCATCTAACTCATTGAGATGAAGCATTCTTTGTTCCCCCACCTTACTCAAGTCAAAATTCATGGCCTCGATGGCCCAATAAGCTTTGTGCTCTAACTCCATGACCAAATGACATGATTTACCATATACGAAGTTATAAGGGGTGGTCCCTATTAGAGTTTTATAGCCATTCGGTGAGTCCAAAGTGTGTCATCCAAGCATTCCGACCAATCCCATTTTCCTTGTTATATGGATTTTGTCGAAAATTCTCTTAAGCTCTCTATTTATCACTTCCACCTGACCACTTGTCTACGGGTGGTAGGGGGTAGCAAAGCGATGATGTACTCCATAGCGCTTCAACACTTTCTCAAGTTGAGTGTTACAAAAATGAGTCCCTCGATCACTAATGATAATTCGTGGGGTCCAAAATCGAGTGAACAACCTCCTCAGAAAATTTGACCACGGGTCTAGCATCATTAGTAGGTAAAGCTTGAGCCTCCACCCATTTAAAGACATAGTCAACCACAACCAGAATTTATTGATTACCGTTAGACTTTGGAAACAAGTCCATAAAGTCAATACCCCATACATCAAACAACTCACATAATTGAATTGGATTTCTGAGCCATTTTCATCCTACCGTGATAGATTTCCGGCCCTTTGACAACTATCGCATCGAAGAACAAAATGATGTGCATCCTTGAATAAAGTCGGCCGATAAAATCTGGCAGCTAAAGCCTTTTTCAGCCGTTCTACTTGAAGCATAATGCCCCCAACTTGCCCGGAGTGACAATGTGCAAGGATATTCCACGCTTCTTCACTTGATACACATCTTCGAACTACATGATCTGCACAAATCTTGAATAGGTATGGATCATCCCAAAAGTAATTTCTCAAATCACTGAAGAACTTTTTTGTCTGGAATGTGAGGCCTTGCTTAAGTACTTTCCCTAACAAATAGTTTGCAAAATCTGCGAATCATGGAGTGCCCTCAGATTCTGAACTCTAAACTGCATACAAGTGTTACTTGGGAAAGTAATCATTAATCTCTTTGCAAGCCAGCTATTGAACTTCACACTCCTCTAATCTAGACAAATGGTCTGTAACCATATTTTTGGTTCCTCTCTTGTCTTTTATCTTCATATCAAACTCTTGTAATAATAGGATCCAATGAATCAGCCTCGGTTTTGCATCAGCCCTGTTCATAAGATAGCAGAGTGCCAAGTGATCGGAAAATACAGTGACCCTAGACAAGATGAGGTGTGGTCTGAAATTGTCGAAAGTAGAAACCACTACTAACAACTCTTTTTTGGTGGTTATATAGTTCTCTTGAGCACTTATGAGAGTCTTGCCAGCATAATAGATTGGTCAGAACTGCTTATCTTTCCTTTGACCGAAAACTGCTCCAACAGCATAATGACTTGCATCGCACATGAGCTCAAAGGGCTCGTTCCAATATGGTACGGTCAAAATTGGTGCTTGCACTAATTTCTCCTTCAACAAAGTTGAAAGCTGACAACGCCCCTTGTGTATGTCCCGCAAGTGCACGGTTTTGTCAAAGTAATAAAATCCCAGGTGAGTGGGTATCATATCCACAGGAAATATGGAGTAAAAATACTTAAGTTGTTTCTTAACTAAGTGAAATATGAATAGTGATTTGTGTGGTAAGATGTAATGCAAACAAAAATAAAAGAGACAAGAGATAGAGCACAAGTAAACGAGAGGTAAGGCAATCGATGTAAATGGAGTACTCGGATATTGATCCACCTAGGACAATCATTTAAAGTGCAAAAACCCTCTATTATGCTTCCTCACTAATGCATTATTGAGTCATGGAGATCCTTTAATACATGGTCCCAAATCTATGGTCAACCATACCTAACCCTATACATGTCCTGGAGAAGAAATTGAACAATCTCTCAACCTCGCACTCATATAGAATTGCTATGAGTTCTAGGGATTCCATGTGATAAATCCTCTTCCTATATGTAGACCTAACCCTTTGGTCCAAGCGGAAGGTCCCTAGCCACAATTAAGTTCTAGATGCTAAAATCACTTCAACGCTTCACTCCATGGCACTAGCAACTTAGCCCCAGCGGAAGGTCATCCCTAAGCCCACTCACTCTACTATGACCGCAAAGAAATCGAGGAATTGGAGGTTGAATAAATCACACCGAGAGGGGAAAGAGGGCTGATTGATTGCCCGTAAGTGTACGGGATCAGCCAAGTAATACCCTGTGAGTGACATAGGGGTCGTAGTATTCCACGTGGTCAAGGAAGTATTATTACACACTCTTCATTTGTTATCTAGCCTACAATTCTTAGTATGAAGAACAAATGAAATAAAATAAAATAAACTAACTAATCTATGACCGGGTAAGTAGCACACAGATGTAAACAAACAAGAGAGTATCAAGCATGAGAAGGGAGTATTTGGACAAGGAATCCATTTAGGGTTGTCATTAAGTCCCGAACTAGGATGAGTTAAAGATGCATTGATGATAATTGAGACCTAGAGACCTTGTGAGTAGATTAGCCCCAATCTCTTCGTGACTAACCCCTTATCCCATATGAGTGTCAATTGGAATCTCTTCCCGATTAACAAACATATGATCATATTAAGTTCTTGGAGTTCTCTAATAGGAGTAAACCTACTATCCTTCGGCTTAAACTTAGCAATGGAGGGCTACCAACACCCGATCTCCCAGTGTGTAGGCACAAGTATCCCCTTTCAATATCTCCTAGATCTAGTACACGTTAGTAGGTCACATCTACGCATACAAATCATATTAGAATTATGGATCTCTCCATATATGTAATTCTAGGCATGAAAGCATGAAAAGATTGAATCTCAAACAACCATCAAATTCAATGAAGAACAACATTCCAAGTTCATACACAAGATTAACCCTAGGGTTCATTCAAATCCAAACACCAAAATAAGTTAATCCCTCATGACAAGGGATACTTATAGAACATACAAGGAAAAAAAAGACAATAAAGAAGCAAGAAAAATCCCTCTACGGTCTTGATCTCCTTGGATCGATGAAGCCTTGAATGGTGATGCAATGGTGGCTTAAAACTTCACTCCAACTCCTTCTCCTATGCTCCTCTCCCTCTTGGTGATGATGTGTGCTCATTTCCCACAAGGATCGTCACCGGAAGATGGTCAGAAGGTCTCAAGGATGTTTGGTGGTGGCGGCCTAAGAGGCAAAGAAGAAGTCTCCCCTCAAAAAGTCCTCCAAGATCCCCTTATATATCTCCACAATCCCCCTCAAATTGACCTCAATCCCAGGTGGTATCCCCGACTCAATGAGGACCTCATTAAGCCCCTCATTGGCATTGTTTGGGGGAGGCAAACTACACAAATGCTCTCGGTTTTTATAGCTACAGTGATCATCCAGGGCTAGATCCCGAGTACCATTGAGGTCGTATGCCATAATTCATTTCCTGTCTTGAAAATTCTCCAGGTGCTACAGTGCATCTACAGTGTTGATTCTATAGTACCACTGCTAAGTACTTCAGCTATAGTATTTGCTACAGTGAATACGCTACAGTCATGCCCTGGTTTTCTTCTATTTTTTGCCCAAATTATATCTTCGTGTCCTTCATGGCATTTTCGTGCCCTTCAAAGCAAATAAGATACGATTAAGCACAAAGCGGGCATTAATTATTATAAAAATACATGCTAGAGGTAACAAATACATATACAAAAATACATACATTTAGACACTTATCAAGGACGCTCCGCTACCTCTCAACTCACCCTCTCAACCCTCTCCAATCTAGCTTTGTCTAACTCTCGTGGTGTGTCACTCACTCACAAGGGTTACCAACAAGAACTCTCAACCTTAGTGTCACTATAAGGGAGTATTCATACAATCAATGCATTCAAGATTGGAACTCAATAAAAACATCAATTAATGAAAGCATAATAACAAGGTTCACTGAAGCGAATACATCCTAGGGTTCACAATCCAAGTACCCACTAGGGGGTTTAGATCTCCATGGAGCTAATTACAATCAATGAAATCAAATGTAAAAGCAATGAATCCATAGAAAACCCCCTCGATAGTCATGACGATGATCTTGTGGAGAGTCCTCTACTCATCCAAAGGTCCCTTTGTCCGCCCTAGGATACACCTTGCCGGATTGGTGCCGACGAAAGCTCTCCCACTAACCTTCTTCCAAATGGAGCAGGATGTTGAAGCCGTTGAACCTCTCCCAATCCATAGCCAATACCTCTCAAAACCTTAGCCACAGTCCTCTCTCAAGTTGGGAAAAAGATGGAGAAAAGAATTATGAAATCGGGGCTAAAATCGGCCTTAAATAGGGCTAGAATCGGGAATCCACACGCCCATGTGAATATTTCACACGGCCCTGTGGAATTAACGCACGGCTGTGTGGAATTTCCACACGCTCGTATGGCTTCTCTGGATAACTTCTTCTTCGGCCGGCCGTGAACAGTACCTGCTACAGTGCTTTCCTACACTGACCCGCTACAGTAGAGTGCTTTGCTACAGTGCTTTGCTACAACGCCTCTGTGCCCCTCCAAATCATTATGCTTGCTTGATTACAAGGAGGTTGGCACACATTCTAGCATCTTGAACCTGACTTATGTCTTCGCGTTTGAACCTTCTCAAGATATCCTCCAAATGGTGCACTCACGATCTACATTGGTTTCCTTCTCTAAGATTCGGCTTCACAACCCTATATGCATGAAAGTAACATAAATACACACATATTAGCTTTAAAACCCGATAAAAGTAATGCACATTATAAGGAAAGAACACTTCGTATTCTTATCACAAAACCACTTATCAAAAGCTATCAGACAGTCATTCCCAAAATCAAAGGGGACATCCTTTTCAAGGAGTTTAGTCAATGGTTGGGAGATCTTCGAAAAGTCCTTGATGAGCCTTCTATAAAAACCCACATGTCCCAAGAAACTACGAACGCCTTTTACATTTGTAGGTGAAGGAAGCTTTTATATGGCTTCAATCTTTGCCTTATCCACCTCAATCCTCACTTGGGAAATCTTATGTCCAAGGACAATGTCTTCTTTGACCATAAAATGACACTTCTCCCAATTAAGAACAAGATTTGTCTCTTCACCTCTCAATAACACTCTCTCTAAATTCCTTAAACAAATGTCAAAGGAATCTCTGAACACCGAAAAATCATCCATGAACACCTCCATGATGGTCTCTAAGAGATCATTGAAGATGACGGTCATGCAATATTGGAATGTCGCCGGCGCGTTACAAAACCAAAAAGCTATTCTTCTTTAAGCAAAAGTACCGTAAAGGCACATAAATGTTTTCTCTTGATCCTCTAGAGCTATAGGAATTTGAAAGTACCCTAACATACCATCAAGGAAGCAATAAAACTAATGCCCTACCAACCGCTCCAACATCTGATCAATAAACGGCAATGGAAATGGTCCTTTCGAGTTGCATCATTCAGCCTCTTAAAGTCAATGCAGATGCGCCAGTCCGTAGCTATCCTGGTTGGAATTAGTTTATTCTTTTCATTTCTCACAATCGTCATTCCTCCCTTCTTTGAGACTACTTGAGTTGGGCTCACCCACGTACTGTCTGAGATGAGACAAATGATTCTGGCATCTAGAAGTTTTACCACCTCTGTCTTGACAATTTCCTTCATGTTTGGGTTCAATCTTCTCTGAGGTTGAATCACTGACTTGTAATTGTCCTCCATTAGGATTTTATGAGTGCAAAATGAGGGATTGATACCTTTTATATCATATATCTTCCAAGCAATGGAAGATTTATGTTTTTTTAACATGCTTAAAAGCTTGTCCTTTTGATCTGAAGAGAGATTCAAAGCCACAATTACCGGGAGGTTTGATTCTTCCATTAGAAAGGCAAATTCCAAATGTGCTGGTAAAGTTTTAAGCTCTAACGTGGGTGGTTCCTCAATTAATAGTCACAATCTTCTTTGCTTCAATCTGTCAATTTCCTCAAATTTGTCCGACCCTTGTTTGAGATCACTCTCTACATCTTCTATTCGTGTATGTACATCTTAATGCTAGAGAAAATTTGGAAGTGTCAACTTTAGGACATGAACTATTCATGACATCAATTAGGGCCTTTGAGGTTATGATGAAAGGTTTTCCTAAAATGAGAGGGACATCAACGTTCTCATCTACATTGAGGATCAGAAAGTCTATTGGGAAATATAAACTTTTCCACCTTTACCAAAACATCTTTAATAATTCCTCTTGGTTGACGGATGGACCTATCGGCCAATTGTAGTGTTATTGTTGTGTTTGGTTCCCTAAGCTGTAGCTTTTGGAAAATTTTGTTGGGCATAATGTTAATACTCACCCCTAGATCGCCAAAAGCTTTCTCATCTACAATCCCTTCAATAGTACAAGGAATGATGAATCTCCTGGGATCGTTTTTCTTTCTTTAGGAACTTGTCGGTGATTAAGGCTGAGTACTCTTCACTAAGTGTCATAGAGGACACTTCCCCAAGATTTCTTTGTTTGTGAGCAGCTCCTTTAGAACTATTGCATACCTTGGCATTTGAGAAAGAGGCTCAACAAATGGAACATTTATGTTCAAGGTTTTGAAGACATGAAGGAACTTCTTGTACTACTTTTCTTCTAGGTCTTTCCTCGCCTTTACACGATAAGGGAGTTTGGGTTGGTACTTGTGTAACTCAATGACACACCCTTACGTGTGACCCACAAGTACACTGGTTTGTCAAAGTAATAATACCCCGGTGAGTGGGTAGTTGAATCCACGGGGAATACTGATTAGAAACACAAAGATTGCTATTTAACTAAAGTGAAGATGAATCAATAGTGGTGCGAGCAAAATCAATATGAAAGGAACTAAAGAAAATAAGAAAGAGAGGCACAATAATATAAGGGGAAAGACAACTAATAGAAAATGGTGCACTCGGACATTACTCCTCCTAGGATTATTGCTTCAAGTGCAAGACCAATTATTATGTCTCCTAACTAATGTTCAATGAGTCATGGAAATCTTAAAATACACTGTTCCAAACATAAGGTAAACTGTGACTAACTCTACACTATGCTCTGGTAGAGAAATCAATCAGTCTCAACACCTCACAGTGTGAACAGTTGCAAGATGCTCAAATGATTCAAAGTGATAAACCCTATTCCCTAATATAGGTCTAACCCTTTGGTCCAAGTGAAAGACCCATAGTCACAACTAAGGATTACTTCAATGCTTCACTATGTTGCTCACGCAACTAAGCCCTAGATGAGTTCCTCTCTTAGAACTTCACTCTATTGTGACCGCAAAGAACTCTTAGAAAATGGAGGTAGGATTAATCACAATGAAGGGGAAAGGGGATGCTCCGCTACCTCTCGACTCACCCTCTCGATCCTCTCCAATCTTGCTTTGTCTAACCCTCATGGTGTGTCACTCACTCACAAGGACTACCAATATAGACTCTCAACCCTAGTATCACTCTAAGGGAGAAATCATTCAATGAGCATTCAAAATTTGAACTCAATTAAAGACATCAATTAAGGAAAACATAACAAAAGGTCAATGAAATAATAACATCCTAGGGTTTACAATCCCAGGTACCCACTTGGGGATTAGCTCTCCATGGAGCAAGATACAATCAATAATGAAATTCAAAGTAAAAACATGTAATCCATAAGTAAAACCCCCTCGGTATTCGTGTCGATGGTCTTGTGGAGTAGCCTCGTCCTCTTCAAAGGTTCCCTTGTCAAGCCTACGGCACACCTCGCTGGATCGGTGCCGATGAAAGCTCCCCTAATAACTCTCTTCCAAAGGAACGTGGCATCATTTAGTCTTCTATAATCAACACAAACTCGCCATCCTGTAATTGTCCTGGCCGGAATCAACTAATTTTTTTCATTGATTACCACCGTCATTCCTCCTTTTTTCGGAACCACTTGAGTTGGGCTGACCCATGAACTATCGGATATGGGATGAATACTTCCTGCATCTAGTAGCTTCATTACTTCTGCTTTGACAACTTCCTTCATGTTTGGATTTAGTCTTCACTGTGGTTGGATTACAAACTTGTAATCATCTTCCATTAAGATTTTATGGTTGCAAAAGGATGGATTTATGCCCTTGATATCTGAAATCTTCCATACAATAGCCGACTTATACTTTTTTAGCATACTAACAAGCTTGTCCTTTTGCTCCACCGACAAATTCGAGGCAATAATCAACGAAAGTTTAGATTCTTCCATCAAGAAAGCATACTCCAAGTGTGCTGGTAAGGTCTTGAGCTCTAAGGTTGGTGGTTCATCAATTGATGGACGTAACCTACTCTCCTTCAACCTATCAATTTCCTCAAACTCGTTCGTTCCCTACTCAACTTCATTCTTCCCATCTCGCAACTGTGAATGTACTTCTGTTTGGTAATCAACAATTGTCACTATATTCAAACTACAAATCTTCCCTACTGAGAATGACACCGCTACTGAGAAAAGTTCCTACCTTTGTTCATGATAAAATGAGTCGAACTGATCGAGAACTGCCTCCAAACTTTCTTCTAAATGATCACTCGATGATGCCAATGCGGACCTCTTCAACTAATCTAGCACACTATGTAATTCGTAGTCCTACTTCTGAATTCTGGCGATGAACTCTTTAACTGATTCTTCCACAATATGTTGAATGGTATCTGGCTCTTGCAAAAAGTAACACGATGTGTCCGATACTGCAAATGCTTGAACCTTCTCCTTTACATTTTCATCCATTCCGGTGATGGTGTTGATTAATTCGGGTATGTAAATCATTCTTCTGAAATCAAAGAAAAAGAGAACAAATTAGAACGATGATAAAAAAGAAAATGTGAAATAGAATGGATAAAGGAATAGCTAAGGAAACAAAAGTGCAAAGTATCTCTAAACGCCTTTTCCTCCGCAACGGCGACAAAAACATTACAATGCTCCCCACAAGTGCACGGAGTTGTGGAAGTAATAAATCCCAGGTGAGTGGGGTATCGTATCCACAGGGAAATGGGAATAAAAATACTTAATTTGCTTTTAACTATATGAAAGATGAATAGTGATATGTGTGACAAGATTCAATTCTCAAAAGTAAAGCAACCTGAAAGAGAGCAAAAGTAAAGGAGAAGGTAAGGCAATCGATAAAGATGGGGTACCCGGGTATCCATCCACTAGGAAAATCGTTTCAAGTGCAAGAACTCTCTATTATGCTTCTTAACTAATGCAATGGTGAGTCAGGGACATCCTTTTAATGCATGGTCCTAAATCTAGAGTTAACCAAGCCTAATCCTCTACATGACCCGGAGGAGAAGTTGAACAACCTCGAACTCGTAGAAGGATTGCATTAAGCTCTAGGGATTCCAAAGTGATAAATCTCTTCCTAATTGTAGACCTACCCTTCGGTCCAGAAGAAAGGTCCCTAACCACAATTAAGCCCTAGATGCTAAAATCACCTCAACGCTTCACTCTGTTGCACTCGCAACTAAGCCCCAGCGGAGGGTCATCCCTTAGCTCATTCACACTATTATAGCTGCAAAAGAACTCGAGGAACGGAGGTAGAATCTATCACACCGGAGGGGAAAGGGGACGCTGCTGTACCTCTCGACTCACCCTCTCAACCCTCTCCAATCAAGCTTTGTCTAACTCTCGTGGTGTGTCACTCACTCACAAGGTTTACCACATGAACTCTCAGCCTTAGTGTCACTCTAAGGGAGTATTCAAACAATCAAACATTCAAGATTGGAACTCACAATAACATCAATTAATTAAAAGCATAATAAAGAGATTCAATGAAACTAATACGCCTTGTCCGGTATAAGATACGCCTCGCCAAATCAATCCGACGGAGGCTCCCTTACCAACCTTCTTCCAAAGAGATGATAATGTCGGAGCTGTAGAATCTCTCCAAATCCCTAGCCAATACCTCTCAAAACCCTAGCCGCAACCCTCTCTCAAGTTAGAAAAAGATGGAGAAAAGAATCGTGAAATCGGGGCTAAAATCAGCCTTAAATATGGTTGGAATCGGGATTCCACACACCCCTGTGGATATTCCACACGGGCCAGTGGAATTACCGCATGGGCATGTGGAATTTCCACATGCCCGTGTGGCTCCTCTGGTTTTGCTCCTTCTTCAGCCGGCTATGAACAGTACCTTGCTACAGAGACGGCCCGAAATATTCCTGAATCTATGCTTTCATCGAGGTAATGTAAACAGGGACACGTTCAGCATCGTAGATCATCTTTGGTCTTTTCAATAAACGGTCACGTTGATGGAGATCTTGCTAAGTATGCACAAGCCGGAATATTGGGATGTAACTATCTTCGTGCCCCTCCGAATCATTGCCTTAGCTCGAATACATGGATGTTGGCATACATTCTAGCATCCTAAACCTGACTCATGTCTCCGCATTTGAGCCTTCTCAAGATCTTATCGCACAGGCACTTTATCAAACACCCCCACACTTAAGCTTTTGCTTGTCTTCAAGGAAAAATTAAAACATTGTATGCAAAGATGAAGTGACTGTTGGAAGTGCTTGGCCTTAGGTTCACCAAAGCATTCAAAGACAACATTCTAAAAGTAAAGGAAATTTCAGCACTAAATACGAAAGGATCAATGCTCTAGCTAAAAACTTGAATAAAAAAGGACAACAAACCCGAAGTCATGTAAGTGTGTGAACTCACTCAAGTCAACCCAAAGTATACTTCTCAAAGTTCTAGGTATAAGGAACTTATTTATCTACAAAGAATACCAAACATTTCAAAAAGGGTAGTAGCTTCACACATCCTCTAAGGTAGCCCTTTCCAAAGCGGTCGCTAAGGTGGCTTTCACACTTTCGAGGTGGTAGCTCTTTCTACCGGGGTGGTAGCTTTCACACATCCCATGAGATAGCTCTTACTCTCATTAGGGCATAGCTACTATCCGACTTATGAGAGTAGCTTCATACATCAAGGGTGGTAGCTCTTTCCACCAAACAAGCAAAATTAAACGATAAAAACACTTTGTTCTTTCTTTCTTTTCCATTTTCCATTTTTTTAGTGAAACAACACAAGAAACAAAACTAAATTGGTCCCTCTAACCTTAGACTTGAGTTTCAAAAAGAGTTTAAAGAGTGAGAAGTGCACAAAATGGTATTCGGGCAAAAAATTCCTAAAAATTCAAGCAAGAACTAGAGAATGAGAACATTCAATGTTAAAAAAATTTCTTAAACTCAAAAATACTGTCATTGCAACTAAGGTGAACCACCATTGGCTATGTGAGCATATATATCAACCAAAATAGTGTAAAAGATATGTGCACTATGAAACTCCCCCCCTCCCCACATTTAAGTTGTATAATGACCTCAATGTACACATGCAAGCTTACTTATAATGTATATCAATCAAGAATAAAATGTGGGAGAAGCAATCGAAACAATACTCCCCTGACTCCTAGTGTTGCATTTGGGTTATGTTCCAATGGGTTGGGAGGCAACACGGCCAAGTGCCGAAGCATCTTGGCCGTGTCTATGACAAGTTCTCAATTCCCATGATGACAAAACCATCTGCACGCATACACGAGGGGGTTCAGTAGAGTTCAATAAAAAAAAACAAAATTTGAGTATATATAAGATAAAGCAAGAAATACAACTCGAGACAACAAAATGAAAATAAGCTCAGAAGGAAAGTCCTTTCAGAGGATAACATGTCCAAAAGAAAATGCAAATAGAAGTAAAATAAAAGCAAGTCAAGTGTCGGCGCCATGCTCTGGCTCCTCTGTTGCTGGTGCTAGATCAAAAGGTGCTGGTGTGTCCAATAATGGTGATGCAGGGGGCGTCTGGGAGGTGCGCTGTCGCAGTATAAAAGGTGTGGTAGCATCTTGCAGAAGGATCTGCTGTAAAACATCGAAACACGCCATGAACTCTATGAACTGTATGGCTTGTGTTGTGCGCACCTCTGCTATCTCCGATCGTGCCTCAGCGATCTCTGCCCGTATCACCCCCACGGCACTCTTGAGCCTCTCAAAGCGATCATGGGCTCGAGATTGTGAGAACATATGTACCGGGGTGGGTCCTCTGTCGGAGGGACCGCCTCTGTCTGATCTTTCTCTTTTTGTGACTCTAAAGTTGGCTGAGACCCATCCGTTGCGGCTTCCTTTGACCCAGTTGGTATATTTAGCACAAAAACATCCCTTGGATGTTTCATGATCATACCCATAAGCCTCATTATTTCCAAACCGAGGGGTGCTGAATTATCGTTTTCTCAGCACCTCTAATCGTATCTCGTAGACCAATCCAAAGAATGAGTCTAGTGATGTATGGACCTGAGAAAATGACACCAAGACTGGGGTAATGTCCCTGATGCCTCAAATACTCCGCTACAATGTATCCCAGATGAATCGGCTCCTTTCACACAGTGGAGTATAAATATCAAAGTTCCTGCTTGCTAAGGACTCCCATGATGTCGCTGTGACCGTTCATTGATCTACTCAAGATGGCGTGAAGGTATCTGTAACTAGGTCTAGAAACACACGTGGCCTTGGACACTCTTGGCTCGTATCGCCCCCGTCTACATAGTATTCAGTAATCCTTCTGGGGGTTAAATTTCCACAATAGTTAGTCGACATCTCATCATACTCTTCTGTTTTAATGAACTCCTCATCATATAACCCAAGTCTAACAGAAAACTGTGTGAGGCTCATGTTATGATGCTGCCCAAAGGCTCTGAACTGAATGGTACCGACACTATCAAAATCAGCTTACGAGCGGTCAAACTCAAATGAAGCGAGCACCTCCAATGTGAGTGGGCGAATGGCGGGATTATGAATAGTCAAAAGCTTACGCCAACCATCCACCGATAGCATTTCCTCAACCTTATCTGCCATGTCATCTGCTAATTGAACCTCCCTTATTGAGCTCACGTCAGGGATCCGTGTTTGACTAAATTTAAGCTTCACTAGTCGCTCAAATTGAGTTTTATATTCGGGAAGAGTGAATTCCATGCTTTCTGGTTCAGGAGTAGGCTCCCTAGGACGCTTACCCACTGCCTTCTTTAATTTGGGGGCCATACCTTCATGTTTTGGAAAATATCTTAATTAGTTTCGACCAAAATATATTTTTGCAGGAGTTCACATGGTCGTGTGGAAAATCCACACGTCCGTGTGGATTCACGGGGCGTGAAAAACTGCACGACCCCTTTTCCAAAAGCTATGAATGCGTCGCCCTCTCGCTCTCAAAGCTCATGAAAATATATCAAAGATCATTTTAGCCTGGAACCGAGGCGCATTTTCTAGTTTAATCGAAATCAAATCGAATAGAATCAAAATAATGGCATCCTCAAGATGAAATAGAAGTTTTACCGATGAGTTGAACAAAAAACAAAAATCTCTGAAATCGGCGAGAAACTCAAGTTATCGACGAAAAATCATAGCTGGGAGGTCAGGAGAAGTGCTGGGGAATGTTCTCTACTCAGTTGGAAGTGTGCTAATGAGAGAGGCTTATAACAAGAGGTGCAGCTTTATGACGCCTACACATCCACACGGGCGTGCCTTTGCATGAGAGACTCGCAGGGGTGGATACACGCCCCTGTGCGCTCTCGGGAAAACATTCATCCACTCTGAATGCACCCGCATTGGCGTGTGGAAATTACCCATGCCCGTGCTCCCGACCCACAGGGGCATCCGCACTCTCCTGTGCGCTCTCGGGATGGAGAAAGGATCGTCTGTAGAAATCCACACGGGCATGTGGAAAATACCCACGCCCGTGTGTTGGTCACAAGGTTGCCCACAGGGGCGAATACATGCCCCTGTGTGCTCTCAGGAAAAATTACAGGTTTCTATAGAACAATGCACGCCTGTGCAAAATTTCTGTACGATTGTGCGATAATTGCAAGGTCGTTCACAGGGGCGAGTTTACGCCCCTGTGCCTTCTCTGAATGAGCTCGCACTACAACCGTTTTCTCTAGATGACTTGACAAACTCTACAGGCTCTACAGAAATTTCCTGAACATGTTTACACATTCAGAGCCTGCTCTTTTATACAATAATTACCAGCGAAAAATAATGGAAACAAGCTCAAACGAATAAATCTTCGCTAAATCCTTATGAAAACACACGATGATACAGAAATCCACCAAAATGAAAATAGCACAAGCATCTAAACATGAAGACACCAACACTTAACAAGTTATTCATGCAAAACTAAACTATAGATAGGGAAAACAGTAAACACTTGGGTTGCCTCCCAAGAAGTGCTTGTTTAACGTCTCTAAGCTTGACGTACCTTTTCTCTCCTCACGGGGGTTCATGAAGGAAAGAATACTTCTTTGTCGAGCGTTACTCACCTCTCCTCCATGATATGGTTTCAGCCTGTGTCCGTTTACCATAAGCGTACCCTTCTTCGGATGGGTAATCTCTAGAGCCCCATGAGGTGAAATTTCGGTCACCATGTAGGGGCCAAACCATCTGTACATGAGCTTCGCCGGAAATAAACGTAGACGAGAATTGAATAGCAACACCTGATCTCCCACCTTGAACTCTTTCTTATTTTTAATATGCTTGTCATGCCATTTCCAAATTCTTTCCTTATAAATCCTTGCATTCTCATATGCTTTCATCCTCCACTCATCCAGCTTATTAAGATGTAGCATTCTCTGTTCCCCCGACTTGTGCAAGTCAAGATTCATAGCCTTGATTGCCCAGTATGCCCTATGCTTCAACTCCACAGGCAAGTGACAAGACTTTCCATAAACCAGATTATAGGGCAGTGGTCCCTATTGGTGTCTTGTACGCTGTTTGATGAGCCCAGAGTGTGTCGTCTAACCTTTCCGACCAATCCCGCTTCCCTTGTCCCACAGATTTGGTTAAAATCCTCTTAAGTTCTCTGTTTATGACTTCTACATGACCATTAGTTTGTGGGTGATAAGTGGTAGCAAGATGATGATGCACACCATAGCGCTTCAACACTTTAGCAAGTTAAATGTTGTAGAAGTGAGTCCCTCGATCGCTTATGATAATTCTTGGAGTTCCAAACCGAGAAAACAACTTCTTCACAAATTTGACCACTGTTCTAGCATCATTGGTTGGAAGGGCTTGAGCTTCTACCCATTTCGAGACATAATCAACCGCCACTAAGATCTATTGATTTCCATTAGACCTCGGGAATGGTCCCATGCAATCAATACCCCACACATGGAACACCTCGCAAAATTGCATTGGATTTTGAGGCATTTCATCTCTTCGCGATAGATTCCCAGCCCTCTGACAGCTGTCATATCGAGAACAAACTGATGAGTATCTTGGAATAATGTTGGCCAATAGAATCTGGCGGCAAGAACTTTCTAAGTAGTCCTGCTCTTAGCATAATGCCTCCCAACGGGACCCGAATGATAATGTACAATGATGCTCCAACCTTCCTCCCTAGATACACATCGTCGAACCACATAGTCGGCGCAAATACGGAACAAATAAGGATCATCCCAAAAGTAATTCTTTAAATCACTGAAAAACATTTTCTTCTACTGATAACTGAGACCTTGCTTCATTACCTTCCCCGACAAATAGTTTGCAAAATCTGTGAACCATGGAGTACCCTCTGATTCTGACTCCTGTATCGCATACAAATGTTCTTCAGGGAAAAAATCGTTTATCTCCTTGCTCACCGGTTCTTGCCCCTCACACCCTTCTAATATTGAAAGGTGACCTGCAACAACATTTTCAATTCGCCTCTTGTCTTTTATTTCCATATCGAACTCCTGTAACAATAAAATCCACCGAATCAACCCTGGCTTTACGTCAGCTTTATTCATGAGATAGCAGAGTGCTGAATGATCCGTAAATACTGTCACTCTTTATAAAATGAGATATGGCCTGAACTTGTCAAAAGCAGATACCACTACCAATAATTACTTTTCGGTAGTTGTATAGTTCTCCTGTGCGCTTGTGAGGGTCTTGCTAGCATAATAGATTGGACGGAATTGCTTGTCTTTCCTCTGTCCTAAAACCGCTCCTATAGCATAATCACTTGCATCACACATGAGCTCAAAGGGTTCATTCCAATCCGATATTGTCAGAATTGGTTCTTGCACTAATCTTTCCTGCAACAACTTAAATGCACTTAAACAATCATCCCCAAAGTTGAAAGGAGCATCTTTTTCTAGGAGGTTGGTCAATGGTTGTGCGATCTTCGAGAAGTCCTTGATAAACATTCTGTAAAACACTGCATGCCCCAAGAAGCTGTGGTTCCCCTTTACATTTGAAGGTGGAGGAAGCTTCTCGATTACCTCAATCTTTGTCTTATCCACCTCCATCCCTGCTTTTGAAATCTTATGTCCAAGGACAATGCCTTCTCCATGAAATGACACTTCTCCCAATTGAGGACGAGGTTTGTTTCTTCACATCTCACAAGAACTTTCTCCAAATTTTTCAAACAACTGTTGAAAGAGTTTCCAAATACCGAAAAATTATCCATAAATACCTCTATAATGTCCTCCAGCAAATCATCAAAAATGGCTATCATACAACGTTGGAATGTGGCTAGTGCATTGCACAATTAGAAAGGCATTCTTCGGTAAGCAAAAGTACCATAAGAACAAGTAAAAGTGGTCTTTTCCTGATCTTCTGGAGCTATAGGGATTTGAAAATATTCTGACATAAAATCAAGGAAACAATAAAATTGATGCCCTGCTAAACGTTCCAACATTTGATCTATAAATGGTAACGGAAAATGATCTTTGGGAGTGGCATCATTTAGTCTTCTATAATCAATACAAACTCGCCATGATGTAACTGTCCTGGTCGGAATCAACTCATTCTTTTCATTGATTACCACCGTCATGCCTCCTTTTTTTGGATCCACTTGAGTTGGGCTCACCCATGCACTATCGGATATGGGATAAATAATTCTTGCATCTAGTTGCTTCATTACTTCTGCTTTGACAACTTCCTTTATGTTTGGATTTAGTCTTCGCTGTGGTCAGATTACAGACTTGTAATCATCTTCCATTAAGATTTTATGGGTGCAAAAGGATGGATTTATGCCCTTGATATATGAAATCTTCCATGCAATAGCCAACTTATGCTTTTTTAGCATACTAACAAACGTATCCTTTTGCTCCACCAACAAATTCAAGGCTATAATCACCGGAAGTTTAGATTCTTCCATCAAGAAAGCATACTCCAAGCGTACTGGTAAGGTCTTGAGCTCTAAGGTTGGTAGTTCATCAATTGACGGGATGTAACCTACTCTCCTTCAACCTGTCAATTTCTTCATAGTCGTTCGTTCCCTACTCAACTTCATTCTTCCCATCTCCCCACTGTGAATGTACTTCTGTAGGGTAATTAACAAACTGTCGCTGTATTCAAACCATAAATCTCCCCTACTGAGAATGATACCCCTACTGAGAAAAGTTCCTACCTTTGTTCATGATAAAACGAGTCGAAACTTATCGAGAACTGCCTCAAAATTTTCTTCCAAATGATCACTTGATGATAATGCGGACCTCTCAAACTGATCCAGCACACTATGTAATTCGCAGTCCTGCTTCTTAATTCTGGCAATGTACTCTTCAACTTATTCTTCCATGACATGTTGAATGGTATCTGGCTCTTGCAAAAAGTAACATGAAGTGTTCTGTACTACAAATGCTTGAACATTCTCCTTTATATTTTCAACCATTCCGGTGATGGTGTCGATTAATTTGGGTATGAAAATCATTCTTCTGAAATCAAAGAAAAGGAGAACAAATTAGAACGATGATAGAAAAGAAGATGTGAAATAGAATGGATAAAGGAATAGCTAAGGAAACAAAAGTGCAAAGTATCTCTAAACGCCTTTTCCTCGGCAACGGCGCCAAAAACTTGACAATGCTCCCGGCAAGTGCACGGAGTTGTGGAAGTAATAAATCCCAGGTGAGTGGGTTATCGTATTCACAGGGAAAAGGGAATAAAAATACTTAATTTGCTTCTTAACTATATGAAAGATAAATAGTGATATGTGTGACAAGATTCAATTCACAAAAGTAAATCAACCCGAAAGAGAGCAAAAGTAAAGGAGAAGGTAAGGCAATCGATAAAGATGGGGTACCCGGGTATCGATCCGCCTAGGAAAATCGTTTCAAGTGCAAGAACTCTATATTATGCTTCTTAACTAATGCAATGGTGAGTCAGGGACATCCTTTTAATGCATGGTCCCGAATCTAGGGTTAACCAAGCCTAATCCTATACATGTCCCGGAAGAGAGATTGAACAACCTCTCAACCTCACATTCGTAGAAGGATTGTATTAAGCTCTGGGGCTTCCAAGTGATAAATCTCTTCCTAATTGTAGACCAAACCCTTTGGTCCAGAAGAAAGGTCCCTAACCACAATTAAACCCTAGATGCTAAAATCACCTCAACGCTTCACTCCATTGCACTCGCAACTAAGCCCTAGCGGAGGGTCATCCCTTAGCTCATTCGCTCTATTATGGCCGCAAAGAACTCGAGGAACGGAGGTAGAATCTATCACACCGGAGGGGAAAGGGGACACTCCCGTACCTCTCGACTCAACCTCTCAACCCTCTCCAATCAAGCTTTGTCTAACTCTCGTGGTGTGTTACTCACTTACAAGGGTTAGCAAATGAACTCTCAACCTTAGTGTCACTCTAAGGGAGAATTAAAACAATCAAACATTCAAGATTGGAACTCACAATAATATCAATTAATTGAAAGCATAATAAAGAGATTCAATGAAACTAATACATCCTAGGGTTCACAAATACCAAAGTACCCACTAGGGGTTTAGCTCTCCATGGTGCACAATACAAATGATTATGAAATCAAATGTAAAAGAAAGCAATCCATAGGAAACCCCCTCGATAGTCATGGCGATGGTCTTGTGGAGAGTTCTCTACTCATCGCAAGATCCCCTTGTCAGGTATAAGATACGCCTCGCCAAATCAATCCGACGGAGGCTCCCCTACCAACCTTCTTCCAAAGAGATGACGATGTTAGAGCCGTAGAACCTCTCCAAATCCGTAGACAATACCTCTCAAAACCCTAACCGCAGCCCTCTCTCAAGTTAAGGAAAAGATGGAGAAAAGAATCCTGAAACCGAGGCTGAAATCGGCCTTAATTAGGGTTGGAATTAGGATTCCACACACCCCTGTGGATATTCCACACGTGCCTGTGGAATGAATGCACGGGCGTGTGGAATTTCCAAACGCCTGTTTGGCTCATTTATTTTGCTCCTTCTTCGGCCGGCTGTGAACAGTACCTGCTACAGAGACGGCCCGAAATACTCCCGAATCCATGCTTTCATCGAGGTAACGTAAATGGGCACACGTTCATGTCGTAGATCGTTTCGGTTCTTTAATAAACGGTCACGTTGGTGGAGATTGACATGCCTGACACACGTCCGAATATGCGTGTAAACCGCAAGTGCACGTTGGTGGAGATCTTGCTAAGTATGCACAAGACGGAATACTGGGATATAACTGCCTTCATGCCCCTCCGAATCATTGCCTTAGCTCGAATACATGGAGGTTGTCATACATTCTAGCATTCTAAACCTGACTCATGTCTCTGCGTTTGAGCCTTCTCATGATCTCCTCCAAATAATGCGTAAAATGATCTATAATGGCTTCTTTCACAAATAATCAGCCTCACAACCCAACCTAAATAAAAGTACATAAATACACACGTATTAGCGCTAAAACCCGACAAAAGTAATACCCGTCATAAGGGAAGAACGCTTCGCATTCTTATTGTACAAGCACTTATCAAGTAACCTGCTATAGTACTCTGCCAAAAAACACTCCCGAATCCACACTTTTCATCGAGGCAAAATAAACAGGCACACATTTATACCGTAGATTGTGCCACTTCTTCAATAAGGGATAACATTGATGAAGATTTTGCTAGCAATGCATAAGTCAGAATACATAAATGTGACTGCCTTTGTGCCCCTCCAAACCATGTAATAGCTTGAGCGCATGGAGATTGGCACACATTCACGTTTTTTCGAGTACAACTTCTGTCTTCACGTTTGTTCACTCTAAGATTCAATCAACAAGGTGCAATCGCAATTTACTTTGGCTTTCCTTCCTCTACATTTGGCTCCACAACCCCATATGCACAAAAGAACTCAAAAACACATGTATTAGCGATAAAATCTGAGAAAAGAAATACTTATTGCAATAGAAAGAATACTTCGTATTACTAATACACAAACACTTATCACATAATTCCTCCCTTTTACTCTCCTTTTTTCTCAATGTAAAATATGGTCTCCAAATCATTAATCTTAGACTACATAGCTTATGACTGAGGGTTCAATAGGTTCAACATCGGACCTCTCCAAAATAGGGCTTGAAATTTGCTTGCCACTTCTTAGGGTAACGGTCTTTAAAGATTCCTTGTGGTTGAATTCCATGTTACTAGGAAGAGAACCCGGGAGTCTCTCCTCAATTAGCTTCGACATTCAGGCCATATGATGTTCCAGATTCCTTACTATGGCATTGGTGTTTCTGATCATTTCTTCATGCCCTGAGATATGGATTTCTTTGTCCTTGATATAACGGGTTAACAAAGCTATTATCTCATTAGAAGGTCCCGGTGGAGAAGGAGTTGATCGAACACTCTGTTGAGGAGGCCTAGGGTATTATGGCACTTGCCCCTGTTTGGGTTAACTCCAGGAAAATTTTTGCTGATTGCTCCAACATGCAATGTATGTACTATTGTATGGGTTATTTTGATAGTGTCTATTTGGCGCAAGAAAGTCAACTTGCTCTACTTGTCCTGTACCTATATCCAAAGAGAAAGAACCACTATAATCATTGTGAGACCCCTAACTATCACAAAGAGGTCTTGAAGCTTGAGAGAGGGACTGCATGTTGTCCAACCTCCTTGTGATGGCTTCAACCTATGCTACTAGAGTAGTAATAGTATCTACCTGATAAATAGTGGCAGCCTTTACCAGTTTCTTCCTTACAAAATTCCATTAATAGCCATTACTTGTCATTTCCTAGACAAAACTATAAGCAACACTCGGTTGTTTGCTATATAGGGACCCTCTTGAGGCTACATCAAGCATCTGCTTAGTAGCACAGTTCAGCCAGTTGTAAAAGATTTGGATTTGCATCCATTCCACTATTCCATGTTGTGGCATTTTCTCAAAATCTCCTTATACTTCTCCCAAGTGTCATACAAGGATTCTGACTGCAACCACAGGAAAGAGGAGATATCACTCCTCAACTCGGTAATCTTCATAGGAGGGAAATATCCAATGAGAAAGGCCTCGACCATCTACTTCCATGTTGAAATAAACCCATGTGGCAAGGAATTTAGCCATTGATTTTCCCTTCCTAACATCGAGAATATATGAGTCTAAGGTGAACAACATCCTCAGACACGTTGTTTGCCTTGAAAGTATCGCAGATTTCTAAGAAATTTTTCAAGTGCTTATACGGATCTTTGACAACGCCCCTTGCGTATGTCCCGCAATTGCACGGGTTTGTCGAAGTAATAAATCCCAGATAAGTGGGTATCATATCCACATGGAGCAGAAAATAATAACACTTAAATTGTTTCTTAACTAAGCGAAAAGTGAATAATAGTTATGTGACAAGATGTAATGTAACAAAAGTAAAAGAGACAAGAAAAGGAACATAAATAAAGGAGAGGTAAGGCAATAGATATAAATGGAGTACTCGGATATTGATCCACCTAGGACAATCGTTTCAAGTGCAAAAACCGTTTATTATGCTTCTTAACTAATGCATTAATGAGTCGTGGAGATCCTTTAATACATGGTCCCAAATCTAAGGTCAACCATGCCTAACCCTATACATGTCCCGGAGGAGAAATTGAACAATCTCTCAACCTCGCACTCGTATAGAATTGCAATGAGTTCTAAGGATTGCAAGTGATAAATCTTCTTCCTATATGTAGACCTAACCCTTTGGTCTAGGTGGAAGGTCCCTAGCCACAATTAACCACTAGATACTAAAATCACTTCAACGCTTCACTCTATTGCACTCGCAACTAAGCCCCAGCTGAAGGTCATCCCTTAGCCCATTCACTCTACTATGACCAGAAAGAACTCAAGGAAACGGAGGTAGGATAAATCACACCGGAGGTGAAAGAGGGACGCTCAGCTACCTCTCGACTTACCCTCTCAACCCTCTCTAATCTAGCTTTGTCTAACTCTCATGGTGTATCACTCACTCACAAGTGTTACCATGGTGAACTCTCAACCCTAGTGTCACTCTAATAAGTGCTTGTGTGATATGAATGCGAAGCATTCTTTCCTTATGTTAAGCATTACCTTTCTCAAGTTTTTACACAAATATGTGTGTTTTTATGTTACTTTTATGCAGGTAGGGTTGTGAGGCCGAATATGAAGGAAAGAAATGAATGTGGATCATAATGCACTGATTTTGGAGGAAATCTTGCTAAGGTTCAAACTCAAAGACATAGGTCGGGTGTGAGATTGAAGAGTGTGTGCCAACCTCCTCGTATTTGACTTAGCACAACCATTTGGAGGGGCACAAGGGCAGTCACACTCAAGCATTCCGACTTATCCACATAGAACAAGATCTCCATCAACTTATCTGTCATTGAAGAAGCAAAACGATCCACGATGTGAACGTGTGCACATTTATGTTACCTCGATGAAAGTATGGATTCAGAAAGTATTTCAGGCCGGATACGGTAGCAGAGCAAGATAGAAACATTGTAGCAAAGTACTGTAGAAGTACTGCTCACAGCCGACCGAGAAAACTGCAGAACAGAGAATCCACACGGCCGTGTCGAAATTCCACACGCACGTGTTAAAAATCCATAGGGGCGTGTGGATCCCCGATTCTAGCCCTATTTAAAGCCGATTCAGCCCCGATTTCAGCATTATTTTCTCGATCTTTTCTTCAACTTGAGAGAGGGCTTCAGCTAGGGTTTTGAAAGGTATTGGCAAGGGTTTTGGAGAGGTTCTACGGCTCCGACATCGCGCATCATTCGGAAGAAGGTTATTGGGAGAGCTTTTGTCGGCACCGATCCGGCAAATTTTATCCTAGGCCGGAAGAAGGACCCTTTGCAACGAGTAGAGGACTCTCCACAAGACCATCGACACGACTATCATGGGGGATTTCTATGGATTCATTGCTTTTACATTCTATTTCTTTGATTGTAATTAGCTCCATGGAGAGCTAAACTCCTAGTGGGTACTAGGGTATTTGTGAACCCTAGGATATATTCATTTCATTGAATCTCTTTATTATGCTTTCAATTAATCGGTGTTTATTGTGAGTTCCAACCTTGAATGCTTGATTGTTTGAATACTCCCCTAGAGTGACACTAGGGTTGAGAGTTCTTGTTGGTAGCCTTGTGAGTGAGAGACACACCACGAGTGTTAGACAAAGCTAGGTTGGAGAGGGTTGAGAGGGTGAGTCGAGAGGTACAGGAGCGTCCCATTTCCCCTCCAATGTGTTAGATTCTACCTCCGTTTCTCGAGTTCTTTGCGGCCATAATAGAGTGAATGGTCTAATGGATGACCTTCCGCTGGTGCTTAGTTGCGGGTGCAATGGAGTGAAGCGTAGAAGTTATCTTAGTATCTAGGGCTTAATTGTGGTTAGGGACCTTCCACCTGGACCAATGGGCTAGGTCCATAATTAGGAAGTGATTTATCACTTGGAATCTTTAGAGCTCATTGCAATTCTATGCGAGTGCGAGGTTGAGAGGTTATCTAATCTCTCCTCCGGGACATGTATAGAGTTAGGCATGGTTGACCTTAGATTTGGGACTATGTAATTAAGGATTTCCACTACTCACTATTGCATTAATTAGGAAGCATAATAGAGGGTTTTGCACTTGAAATGATTGTCCTAGGTAGAGCAATATCCGGGTACCCCATCTTTATCGATTGCCTTACCTTCTCCTTACTTGTGCTCTCTTACTTGTTGTTTTTTTACTTTTGAGAATTGAATCATTGTCACATATATCACTATTCATCTTTCACATAGCTAAGAAGTGAATTAAATGTTTTTATTCCCTACTCCCTATGGATACGATACCCGCTCATCCGGGATTATTACTTCGACAAACCCGTACACTTGCGGGATATACGCAAGGGGATCTTGTCATACTCTAAGCGAGCATTCAATCAATCAAGCATTCAAGATTAGAACTCAAATAAGACATCAATTAATGAAAGCATAATGACAAGGTTTAATGAAACAACTACATCCTAGGGTTCAAAAATCCAAGTACTCATGAGGGAATTTAGCTTTCCATGGAGCTAGTTACAATCAATGAAATCGAAAGTAAAAACAAGTAATCCATAGAAAATCCCCTCGATAGTCATGACGATTGACACATCCGTATATGCTTGTAAACCGCAAGTGCACAGGTGTCGAAGTAATAATCCCAGATGAGTGGGTATCGTATCCAAAGAGAGTAGAGAATGAAGACACTTAAGTTGTTTCTTAACTAATGTGGAAGATAAATAGTTATAAGTGTGGCAAAATATGAAATAATGATAATAAAAACAACAAGATAGAGGGCACAAGTAAAGGAGAAGGTATAGCAATCGATAAAGATGGGGTACCTGAATATTGATCCACCTAGGACAATCGTTTGAAGTGCAAGAATCCTCTATTATACTTCCTCATTGATGCAACAATGAGTCATGGAAATCCATATCTACATGATCCCAAATCTAAGGTCAACCATGCCTAACTATATACATGTCCCAAAGGAGAGATTGAATAACCTCTCATCCTCGCACTCGCATTGATTTGCAATGAGCACTAGGGATTCCAAGTGATAAACCCAATTCCTATGTATAAACCTAACCCTTTGGTCTAGGTGCAAGATCCCTAGCCACAATTAAGCCCTAGGTGCTAAAATCACATCAACACTTCACTCCGTTGCACTCGCAACTAAGCCCCAGCAGAAGGTCATCCCTTAGCATATTCACTCTACTATGGCCGTAAAGAACTATTGGAACATGGAGGTAGGATAGATCACACCGGAAGGGAAAGGGGATGCTCCGCAACCTCTCGACTCATCCTCTCAACCCTCTCTAATCTAGCTTTGTCTAACTCTCATGGTGTGTCACTCACTCACAAGAGTTACCAAGAAGAACTTTCAACCCTAGTATCACTCTAGGGGAGTATTCATACAATCAAGTCTCTAAGATTGGAACTCACAATAAACATCAATTAATTGAAAGCATAATAAAGAGGTTCAATGAAACAAATACATCATAGGGTTCACAAAAACCCAATTACCCACTAGGGTTTTAGCTGTCCATGGAGCTAGATACAATCAATAAAATCTAATGTAAAAATAAAGCATCCGTAGAAAGCCCCCTAGTTAGTCATGGTGATGGTCTTGTGGAGAGTCCTCTACTCATCGCAAGGGTCCCGTTGTCGGGCCTAGGATACACCTCGTCGGATCGGTGCCGACGAAAACTCTCCCACTAACCTTCTTCCAAACGGCATGCGATGTCGGAGCCATAGAACCTCTCCAAAGCCCTAGCCAATACCTCTCAAAATCCTAGCTGCCGCCATCTCTTAAGTTGGGGAAAAGATGGAGAAAAGAATGCTGAAATCAGGACTGAAATCGGCTTTTAAAGGGCTGGAATCGGGAATCAACACGCCCATGTTGGCGCCCCTGTGGATTTTCCACAAGGGTGTGTGGAATTTCCACAGGCCTGTGTGGATTCTCTTTTTTCCTGTTTTCTCGACTGACTGTAAACAGTGCTGCTGCGGTATTTTTGCTACAGTGTTTTCTATAATACCCTACTACAGTACCAGCCTGAAATACTCCCGAATCCATACTTTCATCGAGGTAACACAATTGGGCACACATTTACGTCATGGATCGCCTTGCTTCTTTAATAACGGACATGTTGGTAGAGATCAGATTCAATATGCACAAGTCAGAATACTTTAATGTAACTGCGCTTGTGCCCCTCCAAATAGTTGTGCTAACTCGAGTACGAGGAGGTTGGCACACATTCCTGCATCTGGAACCTGACCTATGTCTTCATGTTTGAACCTTAGTAAGATTTCCTTCAAATTAGTGCATTATGACCCACATTGGCTTCTTTCTCTCATAATTCAGCCTCACAACCCTACCTGCATGAAAGTAACATAAATACACCTATATTAGCGTTAAAACCTGAGAAAAGTAATGCTCAACACAAGGAAAAAATGGTTCGCATTCTTATCGCACAAGCACTTATCAATAATGGTCTTGTGGAGAAGCCTCTACTCATCCAAGGGTCCTTTTGTCTGACCTAGGATATACCTCACCAGATCGGTGCCGACGAAAGCTCTCCCACTAACCTTCTTCCAAACGGAGCACTATGTCGGAGCCGTAGAACCTCTCCCATTCCCTAGCCAATACCTCTCAAAACCCTAGCCGCCATCCTCTCTCAAGTTGGGGAAAAAATGAAGAAAAGAATGCTGAAATCGGGGCTGAAATCGGCCTTAAATATGGCTAGAATCGGGAATTCACACGCCCCGGTGGATTTCACCGCAGGGGCCTGTGGAATTAACGCATGGGCATGTGGAATTTCCACACACCCATATGGATTCTCTGGAAATCGCTTTGCTTCTTCAATAAATGGCTACATTGGTGGAGATCTTGCTATACATGCACAAGCCAGAATACTTGAATTTGACTGCCTTTGTGCCCTTCAAAATTATTGTACTAACTTGAATACAAGGAGGTTGCCACATATTCTCGCATCTTGAACCCGACTTATGTCCTCGCGTTTGATCCTTCTCAAGATTTTCTCCAAATGATGCATTCACGATCTACATTCGCTTCTTTTTTTAACATTTGGCTTCACAACCCTATATGCATGAAAGTAACATAAATGCACACATATTAGCGCTAAAACCTGATAAAAGTAATGCTCACCATAAGGAAAGAACACTTCGCATTATTATCACACAAGAACTTATCAGTCTTCATCTTGAGACCCATCAAATTGGCACATTTGCTATACCATCTGTATAAAGTTTGGTTTTAACTCAAAATTGTTCGCCGTAATAGGAGGATGAACAATGCTAGACCCCACTCCTTCCAAGTTTGGTTGGGCAAAATCTGATATGATTTGTTACTGATTCTTAGCCATTTCTTCCCCTTGATTTACCTCAATAATAACTTCTACAGACCCATATTCATTTATGTTTACTTGCATCAACCACCTTCAAAAATTTCTTTTAACTTGATGATCGGGGATTACCAATGGATTGATGTGCTCCCTTGGGTCATACAATTGTTTCTTCATAGAATAAATTGAGTCAAAATCAGCTCATGATTCAAAATTAATATAAGAAAAGAAAAGATAAGATGAATTATCGAACAAATGAAAATATATATTCATAAATATGAACAATATGAACAAACTAGATCATTAGAATCCTAATTTTCCTAAACATTGCAAGTCTCTAGCAACGGTGACAAAAATTTGATGTACTCTCCGTAAGTGCATAGATCGTTACCAGTAATAAAGTAGTACCCGACAAGGGGGTAGGGTTGTTGAACTTCAGAGATTGGACTTCTAGTACTAGTTGATCCTCTAATGTCTAGTCAAACTAAAAAGAGTGATAAAGGATTTAACTACTGATAAGTGTCTAAATGTACATATTTCTATATATGTATTGCTCACTTCTAGCATGTATTTTATTATAATTAATGCCCGTTATGCGCTTAATCGTGTATTATTTGCTTTGTAGGGCACGGAGACGCCATGGAGGACACGAAGATACAATTTGGGCGAAAAAGAGAAGAAAACCAGGTCGTGGTACTGTAGCATATTTCCTTGTAGCAAAGTTACTATAGCTGGGGTGCTGTAGTAACAACACTGTAGATTCTACTGTAGCACCTGGAGAGTTTTCAAGGCAAAAAATCAAATCATGGCATACGGCCTCAATGCTGCCCAGTATAGAGCCCGGGATAATCACTGTAGCACAGAGGAAGTTGATCGATTGAAGGCATACTGGCTCAATGAGGTGCTCATTGAGCCAGTATGGATACTATTGGGTGTGCATATGAGGAGTTTTCTTGCAACGAACAGTGTCAATGAGGAGCTCAATGAGGTCCTTATTGAGCCAGTATACCACCTCGGGATTGATGGATCTTGGAGTAAATGAGGAGGGTTATAAAGAGCATCTTGGGGAAAAGAAAGGGGGACTTTTGGGGAGGATTTCTGGGAGACATTTTTGAGGGTTATTGGCAGCCACCACTTGGGAAGAAAGAGAAAATGAAGATATTATATTCTTGAGGAGATTTTGGCTTGAAGCTTGGGAAGATCAAGGGCTTGAACTTCATGGGGAAGCTTCATCATCAAGGGAGGAGAAGCATTCGACACCTTTTGGGCTAGAAGAAGCGACATTCGGCCGGCATTCTTCCTCCTCTTCATCATTCGGACTAGGGAGTGCCATTTATGCATTTACTTCTTGCTTTCGTTGTGTTTTAGACATTTATTTGTGTGATGGCACACTAGACCCCCAAGGGCACTAGATGTAGGTGAACCTTGGGGGGTTCATCATGTATTTTGGATGCTTCACTTTTATTTGGAACGCATTGGTGTGATTTGTGGTTTAGCTCATGTTGCTTCATGCCTAGAACTATAATACAGAGAAATCCTTAGTTCTTACTTGAGTTGTACACGTAGACTTGACCTACTCACGTGTACTAGATCACTTTTGAGCTAAAAGGGGAGATCCTTGACCAACATGCTGAGAAATTGGATGTTGGTTGCCCCTCCGAACCATGAGGATGAACTTAGGTTAAGTGCGTCCTTGTTGCGCGATCTCCATGTTCTTAACGCAATCGTAGGAATTTGACTAAGGAGAAATCCTTGTCATCATTTGTATGGGATTAGGATTTGACTACCGAGAAATCAGGGTTGAACTATTGTTGAGATCCGTCGGTCTAAATCACCCATGCCATCTATTCTTTTGCATCCATGCATCATGGTGAACGCCTCTTGGGAATCCTCATCCCGAGGCCTATTCTAATCATTATTGCTCTTGCCATTTCCTTGCTTATTGTGGGACTGCTATACTTGTATTCTTATTTATATTATTGCACGTATTAGAGTAACACCATGTTTCAATTGTAAGGTTAGAAAGTAAGTGTTGGAGGAGTAATAGGAGCTCCTTAGCCCCGTGGAATACTACGACCCTTGTGTCACTCACAGGGTATTACTTGACGATCCCGTACACTTGCGGGCGATCAACCAACTACTAACAAGATTAAAAGTAAAGGGAGTAGAAGAACCAAGTAGACTAGGGTTGAGTTTTGATAACAAGAGAGCAATGCCCCGAGATAATTCTTATGTGCTCAACATACTGACTTGGGACTAATGCCTACCAAAGGGCATTCTAAAATCCTTGTGGGTGCTCAAAAGCTTTGTTGTATCTACGGCTATCAGCTACGCCAAGTTCTGAAGTGTACAGGCTACATACACTCCAAGTTTTGCAACTACACTAGGTAATCACAACTACGGTAATCCACACACACCAAGTTTTGCACTAGCATCTATACAAATGAAGCACGCCAAGTTATGCAACACATAAATTACACAAGAAAACAATAGAACTCCATAGGCATTAAGAACTCAAGTAGCTAAAGTATTAGAGATAACATAGTTCACAATCTCGGGGCATTATTAAACAGTTAGCCCCTCATGAATTCATACAAATGAGAGAAAAAGACAGACATAAGGAAAAGAGACATCTAGACATTCCCCTTTCACAAGATCTCCTCAAATGTACTTCATGAACTCCATGGAATTGTTAACTCGACTTCTCCGTTATCTCTAACTCAATCCTGGCCTCTTTAGCTCGAGTGTTGATAGTTGATCATTGTTCTTTTTAGAGCTATATTGCCGTAGAAGAAGACTCTCAAACCCCAAATTATAAAAAACCTTAGATTAGGGAGGTAAAAAGGAACTTTTGGGCTTAATACAGTCTAAGCATGGTCATGCTCTGCCCGTGCCCACGTTGAGCATGGCCCAACAAGGAGCATGCTGACTGTGCTTCCGCTATAAACATATAGGGCTCCAATTTAGAGAAAATAATAGGGAGAGAGCATGGTCATACTCTGCCCATGCTCAGCTTAAGTATGCCCATGCTTTGCACATGCTAAGCTTGAGCATACCCATGAAAAGAGTACACAGACCATGTTTCCGCTGAAAGCATACGCAACTAATATCCCTAGATAATCATGGGAAGATAGGAACCAAGTGCTTCGCCTGTGCTTCCGCTGAGGAGCAAGGGTGTCACCATCGAGATAAAACCATAGGGAGATGCACGCCAGCACTCTGCCTGTGCTTACATTGGTGATAAGTGCTTGTGTGATATGAATGCGAAGTGTTCATTCCTTATGTTGAGCATTACTTTTCTCAAGTTTTTACACTAATATGTGTGTTTTTATGTTACTTTTATCCAGGTAGGGTTGTGAGGCCGAGTATGAAGGAAATAGGCCAATGTGGATCATAATGCACCTATTTTGGAGGAAATCTTGCTAAGGTTCAAACGCGAATACATAGGTCAGGTGTGAGATGCTAGAGTGTGTGCCAACCTCCTCGCATTCGAGTGAGCACATCCATTTGGAGGGGCACAAAGGCAGTCACACTCGAGCATTCCAATTTATGCACATAAGAGTGAGAGGTCCACCAACATGTATATCATTGAAGAAGCAAGTGATTCACGACGTAAACGTGTACCCGTTTGCGTTACCCCGATGAAAATATGGAATTGGGAAGTTATTCAGGTCGAAGATGTAGTAGAGCACTACAGCATCACTGTAGCAGCACTATTCACAGCCGCCGAGAAATCAGAGAAACAGAGAATCCACACGGGCATGTGGAAATTATCCACGGCCGTGTGGAAATTCCGCACGGGCGCGTGTACCATCCACGCCCGTGGAGTCGCCCGATTCCAGCCCTATTTAAAGCCGATTCAGCACCGATTTTAGTATTTTTTTCTCCATTTTTACCCCAACTTGAGATAGGGCTTCGGCTAGGGTTTTGAGGGGTATTGGCTAGGGTTTTGGAGAGGTTCTACGGCTCCGACATCGCGGGTCATTTGGAAGAAGGTTATTGGGAGAGCTTTAGTCGGCATCGATCCGGCGAGGTGTATCCTAGGCCGGACAAAGGATCCCTTGTGACGAGTAGAGGACTCTCCACAAGACCATCGACACTACCATCGAGGGGGTTTCTTTATGGATTCATTGATTTTACATTTGATTTCTTTGATTGTACTTAGCTCCATGGAGAGCTTAACCCTTAGTGGGTACTTGGTTGATTGTGAACCCTAGGATGTATTTGTTTTATTGAACTTCTTTATTATGCTTTCAATAAATTGATGTTTATTGTGAGTTCCAACCTTGAATGCTTGATTGTATGAACATTTCCCCTAGAGTGACACTAGGGTTGAGAGTTCTTGTTGGTAACCTTGTGAGTGAGTGACACACCACGAGCGTTAGATAAAGCTAGGTTGGAGAGGGTTGAGAGGGTGACTCGAGAGGTACAGGAGCGTCCTCTTTCCCCTCCGACGTGATAGATTCTACCTCCGTTCCTCGAGTTCTTTGCGGCCATAATAGAGTGAATGGTCTAAGTGATCAATCTCCGCTGGGGCTTAGTTGCGCGTGCAACGAAAGCGTTGAGGGGATCTTAGTATCTAGGGCTTAATTGTGGTTAGGGACCTTCCGCCTGGACTAAAGGGTCAGGTCTATAATTAGGAAGAGATTTATCACCTGGAATCCCTAGAGCTCATTGCAACTTTATTCGAGTGCGAGGTTGAGAGGTTATTTAATCTCTTCTCTGGGACATGAATAGATTTAGGCATAGTTGACCTTAGATTTGGGACTATGTATGTAAGGATTTCCACGACTCACCATTGCATTGATTAGGAAGCATAATAGGGAGTTCTTGCACTTGAAGCGATTATCCTAGGTGAAGCATCATCCGAGTACCCCATCTTTATCGATTGCCTTACCTCCTCCTTACTTTTGCTCTCTTACTTGTTGCTTTTAATTGTTGAGAATTGAATCATTATCACACTCATTATCATTGATCTTTCAAATAGCTAAGAATCGAATTAAGTATTTTTATTCCCTACTCCCTGTGGATTTGATACCCGCTCATCCGGTATTATTACTTCGACAAACCCATGCACTTGCGGGATATACGCAAGGGGACCTTGTCAATTGGACACTTGGATAAATTATCTTCTTTAGATAAATTTGTCCATGATTTCACTCCTTATGTGTTTTAAGCAATAGAAACTTGCAACAAAGACAAACATAGCTAAAATAGAATCATTCATAAACAAAAGGCGCTAAAAGACAAGCAAAAGAATGCATTAAAGGTAAGTAAAATATGATATGAAATGCACTGACACACCCCTTGTGTGTGTGTACCCAAGTGGATTGGTCGTCTGTGGAATAAAATACCTTGGTGAGTGGGTAGTCGAATCCATAGCGAATAGTTGCTTGGAAACACAAGTATTGATATTTAACTATAGTTAAAACAAAGTTATGATTAAATTCAAGATATTAATACAAAGAAAATCAAAAGAGGAAAAAGCATAAGCAAGAGTAGTGTGGAGAGGTAATCGATAGTAAAATGGGGTACCTCGACGATGCTCACCATAAGACTAATGTTTCAAGTGCAAGACTAATATTATGCCTCCTGATTCAGGTTTAATGAGTCATGGAGATCTAAAGACACACGGTCCCAAACCTAAGGTCATTCGTGACCCGCCCTCTACACTATGCCCCGTGGGAAAGGAATTCTCTCAACACCTCGCATTGTGTAGAACTACTTGGATCTCTAGGGATTCCAAGTAATAAACCATATTCCCTAATATAGATCTAACCCTTTAGTATAGGAGAAAGACCCCTAGCCATGATTAAGCACCAGCACTAAGGATTACTTCAACACTTCACTCTGTTACTTGCGCAACTAAGCCTAGTGGATTTTGTCTCTTAGCACTTCACTCTATCATGACCACAAAGAACTCCTTGAATGTAGACAAAGGATAAATCACATCAGAAGGGAAATGTGACATTCTGATATCTCTCGACTCACCCTCTCAACCATCTTCAATCTCGCTAAATCCAACCCTAATGAAGTTGTCACCCTTCATAGGATTACCTAGATAGATTCTTAACTCTAGTGTCACTCTAATGGAAAATCAAATCAACAAGCACACAAGATTAAAACTCAATTAAAGCATCAATTTAAGGAAACATAATAAGAGTCAATGAAACAAAATCATCCTAAGGTTTACAAGTCGAAGCACCCACTAGGGGTTTAGCTCTCCATGGAGCAATACAAAATCAATAATGAAATCAAAAGTTAGTGCAAGCAATACATTGAGATAACCCTCTTGTCGTCCGTGTTGATGGTCTTGAGGAGCAGCTTCGTCTTCTCCAAGGACTCCTTCATTAAGCCTAGGGCACACATCACCGAATCAACGCCGACAAAAGCTCCTCCAATAGCTATCCTCCCAGCAAAAGGCTTTCTAAACCCTAGCCGCGCTCAAACCAAAAGATAGCCAAAAGATAGGAAGAAGATCCCCAAATAAAACTCTAAAAGTGGTATTAATAAGGCTGAAATTAGGCACTGACACGGGTGTGTGGAATTTCTATACGGCCCTGAGGATTTCTAGATTATGTTTTCCTGCACTCTATGAACAGTAACTATTACAATGATTTTGCTACATTAAATTGCTATAGTACTTTGCCAAAATACTCCCAAAATTCAATTTTCTTCATTGAGGCCACATAATTGGAAACACATCTATGCGGTAGATCACGTCATGTCTTTAGCTAAACCACACTGATGAAGCTCTTAATAATGTTGCACAAGTCAGAACATATGAGTGTAACTGTCTTTGTACCCTCCACTTTGTGTATTCACTTATGCATAATGGAGGATGGCACACACCCACATATCTATAAGAGTAACTTGTGTCTTGACCCTTGTTTGATCCAAGAATTCCATCAGCAATCGTGTCCATGATCTACTTTTTTTGCTTCCTTTCTTCCAAACTTGTCTCCACAATCCCAAATGCTCAAAAAAACATAAATACACACGAATGTGCTATAAAATCTATTAAAAGTGATGCTTATTGTAAGAAAAAATATACTTCATATTACTTATACACAAGCACTTATCAAACTCCACCAAACTTAAGCTCTTTGCTTGTCCTTAAGCTAAAGAAAACATTCAAGCATATAAGTAGGAAAATTGAAAGTCCTTGGCTTTAGGTTCACCAAAACCATGTGATAAGTGCTTGTGTGATAGGAATGCGAAGTTTTCTTTCCTTTATGATGAGCATTACTTTTATCATGTTTTAGAACTAATATGTGTGCATTTATGTTACTTTCATGCATATAAGGTTATGAAGCCGAATGTTAGAGAAAGAAGATAATGTAGATCGTGAATGCACCATTTGGAGGAAATCTTGAGAAGGATCAAATGCGAAGACATAAGTTGGGCTCAAGATGCGAGAATGTGTGCCAACCTCCGTGTATTCAAGTTAGCACGATGATTTGGAGGAGTACAAAGGCAGTCACATTCGAGTATCCCGGCTTGTGCATAAATAGCAAGATCTTCACCGATAAAGTCGTTATTGAAGAAGCAAAGTAACCTATGACGCAAATGTGTGCCTGTTTATATTACCTCGATGAAAACATAGATTCGGGAGTGTTTCGAGAAGGCACTGCAGCAGGGGACACTGTAGCAAGTACTGTAGCAATTCATTATAGTAGGTACTATTCATAACCGGGCGAGAAAAGTGAATTCTAGAGAATCCACATGGGCGTGTGGATATTATCCACTCCCGTGTGGAAATTCCACTGGCCGTGTGGTGAATACATAGGGGTATGTGGATGCCCGATTCCAACCCTATTTAAGGCCGATTTCAGCCCCGATTCAACATTCTTTTCTCCATCTTTTCCACAACTTGAGAGAGGGTGGCGCCTAGGGTTTGGAGATGTATTGGCTAGGGATTGGGAGAGGTTCTACGGCTCTGACATTGAACTCTGTTTTGAAGAAGGTTAGTGGGAGAGCTTTCATCAGCACCAATCCCGTGAGTTGTATCTGACACATCCGAATATGCGTGTAAACCGTAAGAGCACGGGTGTCGAAGTAATAAAATACTCGGTGAGTCGGGTAGTCGAATCCACAGGGAATAGGGCTACTAGTACTAACTTCTCCTCTACTTTTTAGCCTAATGATAAATGGAAAGGTGTGGTGATCTAATATGCGAAGAAGTGAATACCGGAGACGAACATGCAAGGGTGAAATGGAGGGAGATCTCAATTAGTAAAAGTGGGGTATTCGGGCAATGCTCCTCCTAGGATTCAGGTATTAGGTACCAGATAAGTAAAGTGTTTCTATGATGAGTAAGTTAAGTCATGGAAATCCAAAAATAATCGGATCCTGCCTCCAGATCACCGATACTAGTCCCCTATGAGGTCCTGGTGGAGAAATCTCTCAATCTCAACACCTCACACAACATATGACCGCAAAGCACTCTAGGGATTCCAAGAGGTGTATCCGATTAATAAAGATTGATCCAACCCTAATTCCCGACAAAGGATCCTAACCCCCTACAAGGTCCCGGTGGAGAAATCTCTCAATCTCACACCTCACACCAAATATGGTTGCATGGAGCTTAGGGAACGGAGATAGAATACACAAATCGGAGGGGAAAGGGGATGCTCTCAATCTCATGACTCACCCTCTCAAACCCTCTTCAATCTTGAGATTCTAACCCTAATGGAGACCTCTCTCTCACCAAGGTAACAAATCATGCAAACCAAATAACCAAAGATCAATAAGGCAAGCAAGCATTAGACAATCAAGATTAAAACTTAATAAAACTCGGATTAAATAGAAACACTAAGCAAATCCACAAAAGATTAGAATCCTAGGGTTCACAAGCCCAAATACCCTCTAGGGTTTTAGCTCTCCATGGAGCAACATACAAAACACACCATCAATGAATGAAAGTAAATTAAAACCATAGAAATAAAACACCTTATATATGAACTGATGGACTTGATGGAGAGCTTCGACGTCTTCAAGGACCCACTCCGAAGCTAGGTTCACCGGTGGCTTCCTTGATGCTATGACGGAGGAGGAATCGATCAAAGTTGGTGATGAAGCGCCTCCAAAGCCGCAAAGACCTCCTTTCCAAACCCTAGCCGTCTCACCCCTCAAGAGCCGCACAAAAGATGAGAAAGAATAGGGCAAAACGGCTATTTATAGGCCTTAAACCGCGTCTGTCACGTGCCCCCATGCACCCATGTGGATTTTCCACGCGCCCGCGTGGGCTGCAGGAATTTCCATGCGGGCGCTTGGAATTTCCACTCGGGTGTGTAAATAGTAATTTTGTGCCTTTGTGCCCTTCCAACTAGTGAATTGACGTGAATCTTCTTGGAAGTTGGCACACATCTCCATGTTTATGAACTCCTCTCGTGTCTTGGTCCTTGAATTGAATAAGAACTCCCAACATTGTGTTTTTATAGCCTATCTTTGCTTCCTTTTTACTCTTCAAGGCATTCACAACCTATATGCATAAAAGAACACCAAATACACAATATGAGACATAAACCATGGTAATAATTATGCTCAATGCATGTAAAACATATATAAAAATATGTCTACTCAAGCACTTATCAGTATCCTAGGCCAAACAAAGGGACCCTTGGACGAATAGAGGCTTTTCCACAAGACCATCGTCATGACTATCGAGGGGGATTTCTATGGATTACTTGTTTTTACATTCGATTTCATTGATTGTTACTAGCACCATGGAGAGCTAAACCTCATAGTGGGTACTTGGATTTGTGAACCCTAGGATGTATTTGTTTCTTTAAACCTTGTTATCATGCTTTCATTAATTGATGTTTAGTTGAGTTCCAATCTTGAATGCTTGATTGTGTAAATACTCCCTTAGAGTGACACTAGGGTTGAGGATTTTTATTGGTAACCCTTGTGAGTAAGTGACACACCATGAGAGTTAGACAAAGCTAGATTGGAGAGCGTTGAGAGGGTGAGTCGAGAGGTAGCAGAGCGTCCCCTTTCCCCTCCGATGTGATTTATCCTACCTCCATTTTCTTGAGTTCTTTGCGGTCATAGTAGAGTGAATAGGCTAAAGGATGACCTTCCGCTAGGGCTTAGTTGTAGAGGCAACGGAGTGAAGCATTGAAGTGATTTTAGCACCTAAGGGCTAATTGTGACTAGGGACCTTCCACCTGGACCAAAGGATTAGGTCTACATCTAGGAAGAAGATTTATCACTTGGAATCCCTAGAACTCATTGCGATTCTATACGAGTGCGAGGTTGAGAGATTGTTTAATTTCTCCTCCGGGTCATGTATAGAGTAGGCATGGTTGGCCTTAGATTTGGGATCATATATTGAAGGATCTCCACAACTCATTAATACATTAGTTAGAAAACATATTAGAGGGTTTCTACACTTGAAACGATTGTCCTAGGCGGAACAATATCCGGTTACCCCATTTATATCGATTACCTTACCTCCCCTTTACTTGTGCCTTCTCTCATGTCTCTTTTACTTTTGTCTACATTACAACTTGTTACACAACTATTATTCACTTTTCGCTTAGTTAAGAAACAATTCATGGGGCGTTGTCAAGTTTTTGGCGCCATTGCCGGGAAGTAGGCGTTAAGAGATACTTTGAACTTTGTTTTCTTAGCTATTCATTCATTCATTCTATTTTCTATCTTCTTTTTTCTATCATTGTTTTGATTTGTTTTCTTTCTTTGGGTGTAGCTCCAGGTTATAACACGAGGGAACCTTTCGATATTGATTGAAGGAGATCCTAAACTTTAACGTACACTCAGAAGAAGTGGAAAAGGACCTGTGCAAGAACCATCTAATCAAGCTGAAATAGAAGTTAAATTGTAAGATAATATGACATAACAAAATGAGCAATAGAGGACACTTTCTGATTATGCTAGACCCTCAATTTTGGGCACACAATCGAGTATTATGCGACCCCAATTGTAGCTCCGAATTTTGAGCTGAAGCCAGCATCAATCCAAATGATTCAGCAATCAACGTAGTTCAATCGTTTAGCCGATAAGGACCCAAACAACCATATAGAGAACTTCTTGGAAATTCGTGATATGCTGAAGATTAATGGTGTATCGGATGATGCTATTAGATTAAGGGCTTTTACATTCTCTCTCAAGGGAAGAGCCAAGTAGTGGCTACATTCTTTACCCAAGGCCTCCATAACGACTTGGAACGAGATGGTCGAAGCTTTTCTTGCTAGATACTTTCCTCCGTGGAAGTCGACCAAGGTTCGCAATGAGATATCATCGTTTGTGCAGATGGAGTTAGAGTCATTGTTTGAGACATGGGAGCACTTCAAGGATCTTTTGCAGAGGTGCCCACAGCACGGATTTCTCGAATTGATGATTATTCAGACTTTCTATAATGGGATGAATCCGAGTACAAGGCAATTGCTAGATGCCACCACAGGAGGTTCAATGGGGAGTTAAACCACGGAAGAAGCCCAATAGTTTATAAAAGACATGGCCATGAATAGTTATCAGTGGAATGTGCGAGAAAGAAAAAAGGTGGCCGGGCTCCATGAAATAGATGTAGTAACTTCATTGGCGGCTCAAGTGGAATCTTGAGTAAAAAGTTAGACCTTTCTAACTTCTAATATAGTGGTGGCTGTGACTACTTGTACTGGGCGCAGTGGAGGACATACTCCCTCCGATTGCCCGATCTCTATTGGTGATGCATCTTCAGTGGAGAAAGTCGATTTTGTGGGTAATGCAATAAGGAACCAAGGGAATCCATATAGCAACACCTACAATCCGGATTGGAAGAATTATCCAAATTTCTCGTGGAGCGACCAAGGACGACAAAAGGCCATGGTACCAATGGGTTTCCAACAACAACAAGCCCCAAACATGGAGAACCGAGTTTCCGGCTTGGAAACCTGAATGACCGATTTAGAGAAGGCCTTGACTAGATTTGTGCAATCATCGGATACAAGGTTTCAATCAGCCGAGGCTACACTTCGCAACCACACCGCTTCTTTGCACAATCTTGAGAATCAAGTGGGGTAAATTGTGAAGTCTCTATTGGAGAGACCAAAAGGAAGCTTGCCAAGTAATACCGAGACAAATCCTAGAGAGCATGTGAAGGCGATCACTTTGAGAAGTGGTCGTAAGGTTGAGGGTAGGCTTCCTAGCGAGAAGCCCAATGTAGGCGCATCCCGAGGTCATAGAGGTTGAGGAGGGAGCAAGTAAAGAGAAGGAGGTGGCACCACCACCTTTCAAGCCAAAGAATCCCTCATCCCTCTAGATTGAAGAATGACCAAGGGGATGAACAGTACAAGAAGTTCCTGAGTTTGTTCAATCAACTCCACATCAACATTCCCTTTGTTGAGGCATTATCCCAAATGCCTAAGTATGCAAAATTCTTGAAGGACTTGTTGACCAATAAGCCAAAGTTGGAGGAGAGTGCTTTTATGGATATTAGATGCCTCTTGTTTGCCGGCTTTGTAAAAGAATATGCCGAACAAGAAGAAAGACTGTGGAAGTGTCATCATTCCGTGCAACATTAGCAATTTGGGTGAAGAAATGGCATTGGAGGACATAGGGGCCAATATCAACGTCATGCCATATTCTTTGTTTTAGAAGCTAGGCTTGTGAGAGCCTAGGCCTACCCGGATGACATTGCAATTGGCAGAATGAACGGTGAGACATCCAAGGGGCATCATTGAAGACGTGCTTGTTAAGGTGGACAAGTATAATTTTCTTGTAGACTTTGTAGTGTTGGACGTCAATAAGGATGCAGATAAATAATCCTGTAACTGTCCTGGTCGGAATCAACTCATTCTTTTCATTCATCACAATTGTCATCCTTCTTTTTTTGAAACCACTTGAGTTGGACTCACCCATGCACTATCGAATATGGGATAAATAATCCTTGCATCTAGGAGCTTCACTACTTCCGCTTTGATGACTTCCTTCATGTTTGGATTTAGTCTTTGATGTGGTTGGATTATAGATTTGTAGTCATCTTCCATTAAGATTTTGTGGAAAAAAAAAGATTTATGCCCCTGATGTCTGAAATCTTCCACGCAATAGCCAACTTATGCTTTTTCAACATTCTAACAAGCTTATCCTTTTGCTCCACAGACAAGTTCAAAGCTACAATCACCAAAAGTTTAGATTCTTCCATCAAGAAGGCATACTCCAAGTGTGCTGGCAAGGACTTAAGCTCTAGGGTTGGTGGCTCATCAATTGATGAACGAAACTTACTCTCCTTTAACCTATCAATTTCCTCAAACTTGTTCATTTCCTGCTCAAATTCATTCTTCCCTTCTTCTACTTGTGAAGGTATTTCTGTATGGAATTCAACGACTATCGATGCATTCAATCCACAAATATCCCCCTCCTGACAACGATACACCCAAAGAGAAAATTTCATGTGTTTATTCGTGATAGACGAGTCAAACTGATCGAGGACTTTCTCTAGATTTTCTTCTAAGTGATCACTCATCGATGCCAATGCAGATCTCTCAAATTGATCTAGCACAATATTTAGTTAACAGTCCCGCTTTTGAATTCTGGCAATGTACTCTTCAATAGATTCTTCGACAAAATGTTGAATAGTATCTGGCTCTTGCAAGAAGTAGCACGGTGCGTCCTATACTGCAAACACTTTATTTTTGATTGGATTGTATGCTAGAGCATTGATTGTTTTGTCTAGTGTTTGATTCTCTCCATGTCTATAGAATTTTATTCTTGTAGTCTTTTGGTGAACCTAAGACCAAGCACTTCTCTTTTCTTTCCATGAGTTTAATGTTTAATTTTGCTTGAGGACAAGCAAATACTTAAGTGTGGGGGAGTTTGATAAATGCTTGAGTAGACATATTTTTATATAAGTTTTACATGCATTGAGCATCATTTTTACCATGGTTTATGTCTCATATTGTGTATTTGGTGTTCTTTTATGCATATAGGTTGTCAATGCCTTGAAGAGTAAAAAGAAAGCAAAGATGGGCTATAAAGACATAATGTTGGGAGTTCTTGTTCAATTCACGGACAAAGACACGAGAGGAGTTCATAAACATGGAGATGTGTTCCAACTTTCAAGAAGAATCAAGTCAATTCACGAGTTGGAAGGGCACAAGGGTAGCCACATCTTCATGTTCGTTCTCTTTGTGAACATTGCAAGATCTCTCAAAGATACGTCGATGAACAAAAGTTTTATAGCCTACCACATGGACGTGTACCTGGACATGTGGCCTCAAGAAAAATACTGTAGCAAATTTACTGTTCATGCCCCCCGTGGATATTCCACGCGTCCGCGGAAAATTCCTGCAGCCCACGCGCCCGCGTTGAAAATCCACACGGGCGCGTGAGGGCACGTGACAGGCGCGATCTAAGGCCTATAAATTGCCGTTTTGCCCTATTCTTTCTCATCTTTTGTGCGGCTCTTGAGGGGTAAGACGGCTAAGGTTTGGAGAGGAGGTCTTTGGGGCTTTGGAGGCGCTTCGTCACCAACTTTGATCTATTCCTCCTCCGTCATAGCATCAAGGAAGCCACCGGTGAACCTAGCTTCGGAGTGGGTCCTTCAAGACGTCGAAGCTCTCCATCAAGGCCATCAGTTCATATATAAGGGGGTTTATTTCTATGGTTTTAATGTACTTTCATTCATTGATGGTGTGTTTTGTATGTTGCTCCATGGAAAGCTAAAACCCTAGAGGGTATTTGGGCTTGTGAACCCTAGGATTCTCATCTTTTGTGGATTTGCTTAGTGTTTCTATTTAATCCGAGTTTGATTAAGTTTCAATATTGATTGTCTAATGCTTGCTTGCCTTATTGATCTTTTGGTTATTTGGTTTGCATGATTTGTTACCTTGGTGAGAGAGTGGTCTCCATTAGGGTTAGAATCTCAAGATTGAGGAGGGTTGAGAGGGTGAGTCATGAGATAGAGAGCATCCCCTTTCCCCTCCAATTGGTGTATTCTATCTCCCTTCCCTAAGCTCTATGCAACAATATTTGGTGTGAGGCGTGAGATTGAGAGATTTCTCCGTCGGAACCCTATAGGGGGTTAGGATCCTTCACCGGGAATTAGGGCCGGATCCGATTATATTTGGATTTCCACGACTTAACTTACTCTTCTTAGAAACACTTTTCTTATTCGTACCTAATACCTGAATCCCATGGGGAGCATTGCCCGAATACCCCATTTTTACTGATTGAGATCTCCCTCCATTTCACCCTTGCATATTCGTCTCCGGTATTCATTTCTCCACACATTAGATCACCACACCTTTCCATTTATCATTAGGCTAGAAAGTAGAGAAGAAGTTAGTACTAGTAGCCCTGTTCCCTGTGGATTCAACTACCCACTCACCGGTGTAAGTAATACTGGTGGAGATCCCTGTATTACTTCGACACACGTGCACTTGCAGTTTACACGCATATTCGGACGCGTGTCAGGCATGTCAATCACTTTTATGTAATCAAGGAAAAAGAAAACAAATCAGAACAATGATAGAAAAGAAGATGTGAAATAGAATGAATAAATGAATAGCTAAGAAAAAAAAGTGCAAAGTATCTCTAAATGCCTATTCCCGCAGAACGGCGCCAAAAAAACTTGACAACGGCCATCGCGTATGTCCTGCAAGTGCACGGGTTTATCGAAGTAATAAAATCCCAGGTGAGTGGGTATCGTATCCATAGGCTATAGAGAGTAAAAATACTTAAGTTGTTTCTTAACTAAGTGAAATATGAATAGTGATTTGTGGGTAAGATGTAATGCAAACAAAAGTAAAAGAGACAAGAGAGAGAGCACAAGTAAAGGAGAGGTAAGGCAATCGATATAAATGGGGTACATGGATATTGATCTGCATAGGACAATAATTTCAAGTGCAAAAAACCCTCTATTATGCTTCCTAACTAATGCATGAATGAGTCGTGGAGATCCTTTAATACATGGTCCCAAATCTAAGGTCAACCATGTCTAACGCTATACATGTCCCGGAGGAGAAATTGACAATCTATCAACCTCATACTCGTATAGAATTGCAATGAGTTCTAGGGATTCCAAGTGATAAATCCCCTTCCTATATGTAGACCTAACACTTTGGTACAGGCAGAAGGTCCTTAGTCATAATTAAGCCCTAGATGCTAAAATCACTTCAATGCTTCACTCCATTGTACTCGCAACTAAGCACAAGCGGAAGGTCATTCCTTAGCCCATTCACTCTAATATGACCGCAAAGAACTCCAGGAATTGGAGGTAGAATAAATCACACTAGAGGGGAAAGGGGATGCTCCGCAACCTCTCGACTCACCTTCTCAACCCTCTCCAATCTAGCTTTGTCTAACCCTCGTCGTGTGTCACTCACTTACAAGGTTACCAACAACAACTTTAGACCCTAGTGTCATGATAAGTGCTTGAGTAGACATATTTTTATATATGTTTTACATGAATTGAGCATCATTTTTACCATGGTTTATGTCTCATATTGTGCATTTGGTGTTCTTTTATGCATATAGGTTGTGAATGCATTGAAGAGTGAAAAGGAACCACAGATAGGCTATAAAGATACAATGTTGGGAGTTCATGTTCAATTTAAGGACCAAGACACAAGAGGAGTTCATAAACGTGGAGATGTGTGCCAACTTTCAAGAAGATTCAAGTCAATTCACTAGTTGGAAGGGCACAAAGGCAGCCACATCTTTATGTTCCATCACTTTATGAAGATTTGCAAAACCTCTCAAAGATATGTCGATGAAGAAATGTTTTATAGCCTACCACATGGACGTGTGCCCGGACATGTGGCCTCAAGAGAAGAGTGTTTGGACCGCGTTTTGTAAATAGTAACATAGCAAAGTAATATAAATAGCCCACGCGGGCGCATGAAAAATCTACATGGACGCATGGGGGCAGGTGACAGACTCGGTCTAAGGACTATAAATAGCTGTTTTGCGCTATTCTTTCTCATCTTTTGTGCGCCTCTTGAGGGGTGAGACGGCTAGGGTTTGGAGAGGAGGTCTCAACAAGACTTATATGTTCTTAAGAGTTCACTGAAAGATAGAACTTAATGTTCTAAGACTAAGTACTCAAAGTTGAGTGTTAAGCATACAAGAGAGTTAGAGTAGTCAAGTTGGCTATTCCCGGGGCATCAATAAAAAACTTCATTGCACAAGACAACATTAGAGTTGAAACATGATTCAATAGAGCACAACAACAAATATGTAACTCAAATCAATCATTAATCCATGCTAGAAGAGTCATACAATAATGAACAAGCCATCATGGGTAGCATTAGCATGTAAAAATATGACCCTAATACATGAAATACACCCATCCCCACTACCTAGTGTTGTACATTGTCCCCAATGTACACTGATCATAAAGAACAAGACAATATTTGCAATAAAAACAATAGAGGAGGGTGAAAAACGAACTTCCTTGGTTCATCTTGTGCGAAGGGGCAAGGTGCGACCCAAACACAAAGTATGGCGAGCTATACATGTTGGGTCGGGCTTCCACCAAATGGAAGAAGGGCTCACCAAGCTTCCTTAATTCCCTACAAGGCATAAAGGGGACATCATCATTTCACAAAAAATTTACAAAGAAGAGATGGGGAGTAATCATGCAAAAACTAATATTAAACAGAAAGAGAACACAAAAATCGGGAAATAAAGTCTAAACAAGAAAACAAAGTGTCTATGCTAGTTGTTGTCCTTAGAGTTAGATTTCTCATCACAAAATGACATCTTGTTCTATGGTCTTCTTGTCCAAAAGTGCGGTCACCCGTGTGGTTGATAACTTCTTGAGTAGGCATATTTTTATATATATTTTACATGCATTGAGCATCATTTTTACCATGGTTTATATCTCATATTGTGTATTTGGTGTTCTTTTATGGATATAGGTTGTGAATGCCTTGAAGAGTAAAAAGGAAGCAAAGATAGGCTATAAAGACACAATGTTGGGAGTTCTTGTTCAATTCAAGGACCAAAACAAGAGAGGAGTTCATAAGCGTGGAGATGTGTGCCAACTTCCAAGAAGATTCAAGTCAATTCACTAGTTGGAAGGGCACAAAGGCAGTCACATCTTCATGTTCCTTCTCTTTGTAAAGATTGCAAGACCTCTCAAAGATACGTCGATGAAGAAAAGTTTTATTGCATACCACATGGACGTGTGCCCGGACATGTGGCCTCAAGAGAAGAGTGTTTGGACCGCGGTTTGTGAAAAGTACTGTAGCAATTTAACTGTGTCAGTACTGTAGCAAATTTACTATTCACACACCCGCGTGGAAATTCCTGCAGCCCACGCGGGCTCGTGGAAAATCCACATGGGCGCGTGAGGGCACGTGGCAGGCGCGATCTAAGGCCTATAAATAGCCGTTTTGCCCTATTCTTTCTCATCTTTTGTGCGGCTCTTGAGGGGTGAGACGGCTAGGGTTTGGAGAGGAGGTCTTTGCGGCTTTGGAGGCGCTTCATCACCAACTTTGATCAATTCCTCCTCCATCATAGCATCAAGGAAGCCGCCGGTGAACCTAGCTTCCGAGTGGGTCCTTCAA